>NC_061509.1:117735807-118050223 GCF_022539505.1 Lolium rigidum
CCGATCCCATCTCTGGGGATCCAGAGGACCGCCGCACCCCCGCCGAGAGGGATTCATCTCCCCGGAGGACTCTACGTCGCCATGGTCGCTCCGGAGGGATGTGTGAGTAGCTCCCCGGACTGCGGGTCCGTTGTGCGTAGCTAGATGGTTGTCTTCCCCATTGTGCTTCATCGTCGGATCTTGTGAGCTGCCTAACATGATCAAGATCATCTATCCGTAATCCTATATGTTGCGTTTGTTGGGATCCGATGAATAGAGAATACTTGTTATGTTGATTATCAAAGTAGCAAGTCTATGTGTTGTTTATGATCTTGCATGCTCTCCGTTACTAGTAGATGCTCTGGGCTGGGTAGATGCTTGTAACTCCAAGAGGGAGTATTTATGCCTCCTCGATATAGTGGGTTCATGCCTCCATTGATATCTCGGGAGCGTTGACAGAAGTTCTAAGGTTGTGGATGTACGTTGCCACTAGGATAAAACATTGCGTTAAGGTTCGAGGATGTAGTTACCGATTACATTACGCGCAATACTTAATGCAATTGTCTATTGGTTAGCAACTTAATACCGAGGGTTCGGATGATAACCCTAAGGTGGACTTTTAGGCATAGATGCATGCCGGATGGCGGTCTATGTACTTTGTCGTAATGCCCCACCAATCTCACTATACTCATCATAATATGTATGTGCATGGTCATGCCTCTTTATTTGTCAATTGCCCAACCGTAATTTGTTCGCGGATTTGCGTTGACTCGGCCGGTGAACCCGAGATTTCGAGATGCACCACGTCCCGGCCACCATACGCGACGTTTTGGCCGCTTTCGTCGGGCTAGGTGGCCTCAAAAACGAGAAAAAAAAAGTTTTGACATGCACCACGGAGGGACCAAAAATCGTCGGCCATGGTATACCAGCAACCACGGCGCGACTTCAACTTCGTCGGCCATGGCAACTTTTCTTGTAGTGTAGGCCGAGTGACGATGACGCGCTTGGACTCGTCGATCCGGAAGTGGGCGACTCCAGCAATCGAAGGATTCCTTCCGCGTTGACGTTGTAGTGGACGCTGCCGAAGGTCATCTCCATGTTTCCTTGTAGATCTGAAAAGTTTGAACGGGAGGAATCGCTGTGCGGAGTAAATTCGTAGGAGCCGAATCGAATCGGGCTTCCCATGATTGGCGATGATGGTGTCGATGAGGTTGCTGATGAAGTTGCTGGTGAAGCCGCCGGTGTCATGATTGGATCTGCCGATGACCGATCTTGTGCCGACAGGGTTCCCATAGACGGCGCCAATTGTCGAGGGTGCTCCTCGGCAATGCCCTCCAATAGGGGCTTAGGGTTGATGGAATCCTGCAAGCTGACACGAGACATCGGTTCACAGACAAGCGGGGAGAGCGATTTACCCAGGTTCGGGGCCCTCGATGAGGTAAAACCCTTACGTCCTGCCTGTCTGTTCTTGATTATGATGATAATGGGTTACAATGGGGTGCCGAATAGTTCGGCTGAGATCTCGTCGAGATGGCTAAGTACTAGAGTAACCTAGTGATGTCTACGGGTGCTTCTATTCTTGTAGACAGTGTTGGGCCTCCAAGAGCAGAGGTTTGTAGAACAGCAGCAAGTTTCCCTTAATTGGATCACCCAAGGTTTATCGAACTCAGGGAGGAAGAGGTCAAAGATATCCCTCTCAAGCAACCCCGCAATCACGATACAAGAAGTCTCTTGTGTCCCCAACACACCTAATACACTTGTCGTATGTATAGGTGCACTAGTTCGGCGAAGAGATAGTGAAATACAAGTGGTATGAATGAATATGAGCAAGTAGTAACGGCGCCGTAAAAGTGCTTGCCGGCGTGCGCTTGATGGTAGTAATATTGCAGGAAGTAAACATGCAAGAGAACAAGTAAACAAGCGGTGTTTGCGTATTGGAAACAAGGCCTAGGGATCATACTTTCACTAGTGGACACTCTCAACATTGATCACATAAATAAATAAGTTCTCTTCCTTTGTGCTACATATACTCTTGTTTGATAATGAACACCATTCGTTGTGTAGGGCTACAAGAGCACCTCAATGCCGGAGTTAACAAGCTCCACAACATTCGGTATTCATGTTTAAGTAACCTTTAGAGCATAATAGATCTTTGCAATTTAAACCGAGTACTAACATAGCATACACACTGTCACCTTTACACTATGAAGGGGGAATAAATCACATCAATACTATCATAGTAATAATTAACTCCATAACCTACAAGAGATTATGATCATAACCTACGCCAAGTACTACACGATGCACACACTCGTCACCATTACACCGTGAAGGAGGAATAGACTACTTTAATAACATCACATGAGTAGCACATAGACTAATAGTGATACAAAGCTCATCATATGGATCTCAATCATGCAAAGCAATTCATGAGATCATTGTATTGGGGTACAGAGAGAGAGATTAACCACATAGCTACCAGTAGAGCCCCTTAGCCTCGATGGAGAACTACTCCCTCCTCATCATAGGAGACAGCAGCGGTGATGAAGATGGCGGTGGTGTCGATGGAGGAGCCTTCCGCGGGCACTTCCCCGTCCCGGCAGGGTGCCGGAACAGAGACTTCTGTCCCCCGATTTGGAGTTTCGCGATGGCGGCAGCTCTGGAAGGTTTTCTCTGGTTTCGTCAATCCGTCTAGGGTTTTCGCGACGGAGACCTTCAGTAGGCGGAAGGGCAGCCTCGGAGGGGGCCTGGTGGGCCCACACACTAGGGGGCGCGCCCCACCCCTTGCCCGCGCCGCCCTGGCGTGTGGGGCCCCCCTGGCTCCTCTCCGGTACTTCTTCGATGCTCTGGAACCTTCCGGGAAAATAAGGTGCTCGGGCATTGATTTCGTCCGATTCCGAGAATATTTCCTTACTAGGATTTCTGAAACCAAAAACAGCAGAAAACAGGAACTGGCACTTCGGCATCTCGTTAATAGGTTAGTTCCGGAAAACACATAAAAACGATATAAAGTGTGAACAAAACATGTAGGTATTGTCATAAAACAAGCATGGAACATAAGAAATTATAGATACGTTTGAGACGTATCAAGCATCCCCAAGCTTAGTTCCTACTCGCCCTCGAGTAGGTAAACGATAACAATGATAATTTCTTAAGTGACATGCTACCAACATAATCTTGATCAACATTATTGTAAATCATATGAGATAAATGCAGCGATTCAAAGAAATGATGAAGACAATGAGTAAACAACTGAATCATATAGCAAAGACTTTTCATGAATAGTACTTTCAAGACAAGCATCAATAAGACTTGCATAAGGGTTAACTCATAAGCAATAAATTCTTAGTAGAAGGCATTGAAGCAACACAAAGGAAGATTAAGTTTCAGCGGTTGCTTTCAACTTGTAACATGTATATCTCATGGATAGTTGTCAATGCAAAGCAATATAACAAGTGCAATAAGCAAGCATGTAAGAATCAATGCACAGCTTAACACAAGTGTTTGCTTCTAAGATAGAGAGAAATGGGTAAACCGACTCAACATAAAAGTAGAAGAATGGCCCTTCGCAGAGGGAAGCATTGATTGCTATATTTGTGCTAGAGCTTTGGTTTTGAAAACAAGAAACAATTTTGTCAACGGTAGTAATAAAGCATATGCATTATGTAAATTATATCCTACAAGTTGCAAGCCTCATGCATATTATACTAATAGTGCCCGCACCTTGTCCTAATTAGCTCGGATTACCTGGATTATCATTGCAATACATATGTTTTAACCAAGTGTCACAAAGGGGTACCTCTATGCCGCCTGTACAAAGGTCTAAGGAGAAAGCTCGCATTGGATTTCTCGCTTTTGATTATTCTCAACTTAGACATCCATACCGGGACAACATAGACAACAGATAATGGACTCCTCTTTAATGCATAAGCAATTAGCAACAATTAATGTTCTCATATGAGATTGAGGATACTTGTCCAAAACTGAAACTTCCACCATGATTCATGGCTTTAGTTAGCGGCCCAATGTTCTTCTCTAACAGTATGCATGCTCTAACCATTCAACTAGTGGTAAATCTCCCTTACTTCAGACAAGACGGACATGCATAGCAACTCACATGATATTCAACAAAGTGTTGATGGCGTCCCCAGAAACATGGTTATCGCACAGCAAGCAACTTAATAAGAGATAAAGTGCATAAGTACATATTCAATACCACAATAGTTTTTAGGCTATTTGTCCCATGAGCTATATATTGCAAAGATAAAGAATAGAAATTTAAAGGTAGCACTCAAGCAATTTACTTTGGAATGGCGGAGAAATACCATGTAGTAGGTAGGTATGGTGGACACAAATGGCATAGTGTTTGGCTCAAAGATTTGGATGCACGAGAAGTATTCCCTCTCAATACAAGGCTTAGGCTAGCAATGTTATTTGAAACAAACACAAGCATGAACTGGTACAGCAAAACTCACATATAAACATATTGTAAGCATTATAAGACTTTACATCGTCTCCTTGTTGTTCAAACACCTCAACCAGAAAATATCTAGACTTAGAGAGACCAATCATGCAAACCAAATTTTAACAAGCTCTATGTAGTTCTTCATTAATAGGTGCAAAGTACATGATGCAAGAGCTTAAACATGATCTATATGAGCACAACAATTGCCAAGTATCAAATTATTCAAGACATTATAGCATCTACCACATGCAGAATTTTCTGTTTCCAACCATATAACAATTAACGAAGCAGTTTCAACCTTCGCCATGAACATTAAAAGCTAAGAACACATGTGTTCATACGAACCAGCGGAGCGTGTCTCTCTCCCACACAAGGATGAACTTATTCAAACAAAACAAAAACAAACAGACGCTCCAAGTAAAGTACATAAGATGTGACCGAATAAAAGTATAGTTTCAAGAGAAGAAACCTGATAAGTTGTCGATGAAGAAGGGGATGCCTTGGGCATCCCCAAGCTTAGATGCTTGAGTCTTCTTGAAATATGCAGGATGAACCACGGGGGCATCCCCAAGCTTAGACTCTTCACTCTTCTTGATCATAGTATATCATCCTCCTCTCTCGACCCTTGAAAACTTCCTCCACACCAAACTCGAAACAAACTCATTAGAGGGTTAGTGCATAATCGAAAATTCACATGTTCAGAGGTGACACAATCATTCTTAACACTTCTGGACATTGCACAAAGCTTCTGAAAGTTAATGGAACAAAGAAATCCATCCAACATAGCAAAAGAGGCAATGCGAAATAAAAGGCAGAATCTATCAAAACAGAACAGTCCGTAAAGACGAATTTTCCAGGGGCACTTAACTTGCTCAGATGAAAATGCTAAAATTGAATGAAAGTTGCGTACATATCTGAGGATCACGCACGTAAATTTGCAGATTTTTCTGAGTTACCTACAGAGAACCCTCCCAAAATTCGTGACTGCATGCAACTGCTTCTCGCGCAGTAATCCAAATCTGGTATCAACCTTGCTATCAAAGACTTTACTTGGCACAACAATGCAATAAAATAAGATAAGGAGAGGTTGCTACAGTAGTAACAACTTCCAAGACTCAAATATAAAACAAAGGTACTGTAGCGAAATAAACACATGGGTTATCTCCCAAGAAGTTCTTTCTTTATAGCCATTAAGATGGGCTCAGCAGTTTTAATGCTGCACTCGCAAGAAATAGTATTTGAAGCAAAAGAGAGCATCAAGAGGCAAATTCAAAACAAATTTAAGCCTAGCATGCTTCCTATGAAAAGGAATCTTGTAAATAAACAAATTCATGAAGCATAATGCAACAAGCATAGAAAGATAAAACAAGCGCAACTTCAATATTCTCAACATAAAGAGGGGAAACTTAATATTATTAAGATGCATATGACCATGTTTCCCTCTCTCGTAATAACTTTCAGAGGCATCATGAACAAACTCAACAATATAACTATCAAATGAAACATTCTTGTCATGAGCTATATGCATAAAAATATTACTCTCCACATAAGAATAATCAATTTTATTATTTGTAGTGGGAGCAAATTCAACAAAGTAGCTATCATTATTATTCTCATCATCAAATATAGGAGGCATATTGTAATCATAATTAAAC
The DNA here is from genome assembly GCF_022539505.1 of Lolium rigidum. NCBI lineage: Eukaryota > Viridiplantae > Streptophyta > Magnoliopsida > Poales > Poaceae > Lolium > Lolium rigidum. Next base: position 117,741,907 of record NC_061509.1, read on the forward strand.
TTATCCTCCATAGTAGGCGGCACCAAAAGACCACTATCATTATAATCATCATAAATAGGAGGCATATCATAATCAACATAAACTTTCTCCTCAATACCCGGAGGACTAAAGAGATCATTTTCATCAAAACCGACCTCCCCAAGCTTAAATTCTTCCATAGCATTAGCAACAATGGTGTTCAAAGCATTCATACTAATAACATTTCCATTAGCATGCATAAGTTCCATGGGTTTTTTAATTTTCTCTTCAAACACATCATGTCCTAATTCAAGATAAAGTTCATAAAGATCTCTCATTTTGTTGTTGTCTTCCATTAAGCCTTACTAGTGTACAAGAAACAAAAGATGCAATTGCAGGATCTAAAGGAAATAGCTTCGAGCACTCACACACCGGCAACAGTGCTAGGAAATAGCTTAGTAGTCGTAGGATGTGAATACCTTTTACCTTACCTCCCCGGCAACGGCGCCAGAAAATAGCTTGATGTCTACGGGTGCTTCTATTCTTGTAGACAGTGTTGGGCCTCCAAGAGCAGAGGTTTGTAGAACAGCAGCAAGTTTCACTGAAGTGGATCACCCAAGGTTTATCGAACTCAGGGAGGAAGAGGTCAAAGATATCCCTCTCAAGCAACCCTGCAATCACGATACAAGAAGTCTCTTGGGTCCCCAACACACCTAATACACTTTTCAGATGTATAGGTGCACTAGTTCGGCGAAGAGATAGTGAAATACAAGTGGTATGAATGAATATGAGCAGTAGTAACGGCGCCAGAAAAGTGCTTGCTGGCGTGCAGCTGATGGTAGTAATATTGCAGGAAGTAAACATGCAGTAGAACAACAAACAAGCGGTGTTTGCAGTATTGGAAACAAGGCCTAGGGATCATACTTTCACTAGTGGACACTCTCAACATTGATCACATAAATAAATAAGTTCTCTTCCTTTGTGCTACATATACTCTTGTTTGATAATGAACACCATTCGTTGTGTAGGGCTACAAGAGCACCTCAATGCCGGAGTTAACAAGCTCCACCACATTCGGTATTCATGTTTAAGTAACCTTTAGAGCATAATAGATCTTTGCAATTTAAACCGAGTACTAACATAGCATACACACTGTCACCTTTACACTATGAAGGGGGAATAAATCACATCAATACTATCATAGTAATAATTAAATCCATAACCTACAAGAGATTATGATCATAACCTACGCCAAGTACTACACGATGCACACACTGTCACCATTACACCGTGAAGGAGGAATAGACTACTTTAATAACATCACATGAGTAGCACATAGACTAATAGTGATACAAAGCTCATCATATGGATCTCAATCATGCAAAGCAATTCATGAGATCATTGTATTGGGGTACAGAGAGAGAGAGATTAACCACATAGCTACCGGTACAGCCCTTAGCCTCGATGGAGAACTACTCCCTCCTCATCATAGGAGACAGCAGCGGTGATGAAGATGGCGGTGGTGTCGATGGAGGAGCCTTCCGGGGGCACTTCCCCGTCCCGACAGGGTGCCGGAACAGAGACTTCTGTCCCCCGATTTGGAGTTTCGCGATGGCGGCGGCTCTGGAAGGTTTTCTCTGGTTTCGTCAATCCGTCTAGGGTTTTCGCGACGGAGACCTTAAGTAGGCGAAAGGGCAGCCTCGGAGGGGGCCTGGTGGGCCCACACACTAGGGGGGCGCGCCCCACCCCTTGGTCGCGCCGCCATGGCGTGTGGGGCCCCCCTGGCTCCTCTCTGGTACTTCTTCGATGCTCTGGAACCTTCCGGGAAAAATAAGGTGCTGGGCATTGATTTCGTCCGATTCCGAGAATATTTCCTTACTAGGATTTCTGAAACCAAAAACAGCAGAAAACATGAACTGGTACTTCGGCATCTCGTTAATAGGTTAGTTCCGGAAAACGCATAAAAACGATATAAAGTGTGAACAAAACATGTAGGTATTGTCATAAAACAAGCATGGAACATAAGAAATTATAGATACGTTTGAGACGTATCACCTAGGTCTAAGCTTCTGTTGGCTAAGTTCGTTAAGATTGATTGTGTCCCTCGATAGCCCCTCTCCTGGCCTTTATATAGGAGGCCAGGTCTCGAGAGGTCTAATCGAGTACGACCAGGTTTACAGTAGATCTATCTCTAAACTTTCCTTGTTCGGCTCGTTCCGAGTCTTGTACTTCAAGGAACCTTCCGCCGCACCGTCCTAGTGGCCCATATTGCCATTGAGTACCTTCATGGGCCTCCAGCTGGACCGTATAGGGTAGTGCAACATCGGTTACCCGAAGGGTAATGCCCACGTCATAACTCGTGCAGAAGGAGATGCACTCTTCGGTCAGAAAGCCCTTGGCTATGCTTCCGTCTAGACGTGCCCTGTTGTGAACGTACCCTTTGATGACACCATTCATCCTTTCGAACGACATCATGCTGTGCAGGAACGTCGGCCCCAGGTGGATGATATCCTCCACGATATATCCCAGCAGATGCACCATAATGTCGAAGAATGCAGGTAGGAAGTACATCTCAAGCTCGCACAGTATCACCACGATCTCTTCCTGTAGCCTTCTGAGTTGCCTCATGCCAACAGACTTCCGAGAGATGACGTCGAAAAAGTTGCATAGGCCAAAAGCGTTTCACGGACGTGCGCGTCCATGATCCCACGGATTGCAACCGGAAGTATCCGCGTCATCAGCATGTGACAAGCCGTGAGACTTCATCCCGCTGAACCTCTGCTTCGCTTTGTCTAGGTACCTGCTTATCTTCCCCGCGTAACCGTAAGCAAGTTTTACTCCTAGGAGACAGTCGAAAAACTGCTCGATCTCCTTATGACTTAGAGTGAAGCACGCGGGGGGGGGGGGGGGAATATTCAATCTTCTTGGCCTTTTTGCCCTTGCGACGACTTTGCGTGTCCTCTGCCTCATCATCGTCATCGTCATCATCATCATTAGGGCGTCTCGCGTGAAGCTCCTCCCTGATCCCAATTGATAGCAAGTCGTACCTTGCTTTCGGCCCATCTTTGGTCCTCTCTGGTATGTTGAGGAGGGTACCAAGCAGACTCTCGCACACGTTCTTCGTGATGTGCATGACATCAAGGCTGTGAGGCACACGTAGGATCTTCCAGTACGACAAGTCCAAGAAAACAGACCTTGTCTTCCATACCTTAAGCATCGGCTCCGGCGCCTTTCACTTGTTTCCCGACGGTGGGCACTCTTTCCAATTTTTCAATAGCTCATCTATTTGCTCGCCGCTTCTCGTACGTGGCCGTCTTCGGGGTTCGTCTTGACCATCGAACAGATCCTTGCATTTCCTCCATGGGTCGTCGTCGTGAAGTCGCCTTCGATGTCCCATGAACACCGTTTTCGAGGACCTGGGATCTCTATCTAGCTGGCGGTACGTTGTGTCATCCCTGCACCTGACGCATGCATTGAATCCGTGGACCACCTACCCCGCGACATATTCGTAACCGAGAAAGTCGTGCACCGTCGTGAGCAGCGCGGCTCTCATAGGAAAATATTCTTCCGCGGCGGCGTCCCATGTATTGGCAGGCGCGTCCCATAGCGTGGCTAGCTCCTCTTTCAGATGCCCCACATACATATTGATGTCGTTCCCTGGTTGTTTCGGCCCTTCAATTAGCATACTCATTTGAATGTACTTCCTCTTCATGCACAACCAGGGGGGAGGTTGTACATCCACACAAACAAGGGCCAGGTGCTATGCGTGCTGCTCTGGCTGCCAAACGGATTGACTCCATCGGTGCTCGCGCCCAGCCTTATGTTCCTAGGATCGTCCCCAAATTCTGGGTACTCGAGGTTCAACGCATTCCACTGGCTAGCATCCGAAGGGTGTCTCAATATCCTGTCCTTTTTCTTTTTTCTTCGGATCATCTGCGTCATCTTCTCCCTTCCTCATCTTCGCGTGCCAGCGCATTAGCTTTGCTTGCTTAGGATCCGCAAAATACCGCTACAGACGGGGAGTGATCGGAAAGTACCACACCACCTTCTGAGGAGCTTTCTTCCCCTTCTTGTACCGACTGACGCCGCATTCCGGACATATGGTAGACTCCGCGTGCTCGTCCCGATAAATGATGCAATCGTTCAAGCACACATGGTATTTCATGTGCGGTAAATCAAGAGGACACACGATTTTCTTGGCCTCCTCGATACTAGTCGGACACGTGTTACCTTTGGGAAGACGTTCGTGCCAGAATGACATGTAGTCGTTGAAGGATGTGTCGGTCATTTTGTGCTTTACCTTCATCTCCGAGCCATGAGCGTTACTTTCAGCGGGTATCCTCCAGCCTGCATCCTTCATACAATGGAGTAACCGCGTCTACCTCCAGTTGATCCATCTTGGCTTTCTCTCGGCGGCAGCTCTTGCGTTACTCGTCTGCTTGAGAAGCAGCTCTTGAAGATAAGGGTCCTGCACCCAGTCCATCGACGATGGTCCATCGTCTTCATCTTCATGATCGTCGTGATGACCTCCATCTTGATCTTCCTTATCATCAGGTCCATGATCTCCTACATTATGATCATGATCGTGTCCGGGATCTTCTACATCCTGATCATGTCCTGGATCTTCTACATGGTGCTCACCTCCTTCCTTATTTCTTGAAATCCCATGGACAAATTCATAATCATCTTCGTCGCCTTCCCACCGATAGCCAACCATGAAACCACGCACGAGAAGGTGGTCCCGCACCATATCGACTTTAGGGTCCATAAGGCTCATCAGCTTGCATCTTCGACACGGACATCTTATCTCCTTTTGGTTATTTTTAATCATCTCGGCCGTCGCGGATTTCAAAAACCTAGCCACAACGCCTTCGCTCATCATGCGGACCATGGTCGCCTGGGGTATAGAGAAAATGGATATCTTAGTATACCAAAAGAAAATTTTGGCATGACCTTCCCTAAAAATAGGACATATGTATATGCGTAGTATGCCCATTATTCGCCGAAACGGAAATGAATCAACGTTTTGGCAAAATATTGGCAACTCGATCGCATTTCAAATTCCTGCAAACAAAAACATGCAACACATGTGTGGAGGCTTCGCATATACAACACATGTGGAGGCTTCGCATACAACACACTCATTATATGCATGCACGTGACGCTTCGCGCATGCACAACACATGTGGAGGCTTTGCATAACATATATGCACACACACGTGTGCAAGACGATCGGAACCGGTCACACACAAAGCATAAAACCAACAAAGTTACCGATACAGCGAGACTGAGAGTGTTGGATGAGGAAAAAAAGTTGAGATTAAGTAGGGTATTGAGCTATAGAAAGCTTCACCCTTACTTACCTATCAATAAAATTAAGTTTACCAACTTAATTTGGGTGAATGAAGAGGTGAAAATGAGGTGGGGAGGAGGGGCAACACGACCAGATCCAGATTTGGTGGGAGCTGCTGGTGGAAGAGTGTTTGGGGAAAGTGGGTGGCACATGTGGGGGGGTAGGAAATGGTCCCGTGTTAGCAGTGGCGCACCACTTAGCAGTGCGCCATTGCTAAGGTGACATAGCAATGGCGCACTGCTAAGTGGTGCGGCACTGCTGACCTGGTACCACCACCATCGACTCCTGCCCAACTTAGCAGTGGCGCACCTTCAGAGTGGTGCGCCATAGCTAGTAGTGGCGTACCACAGTAGTGCGACATTGCTAAGGCTCTCATCTATAAAGGGGCCCTGGCCACCTCCTAGCTGTGGCGCACCTCAATGCAGTGTGCCATAGGGATTCAAGATAGCAGTGGCACACCTCAGGGCAGTGCGCCACTACTACGTTGGGTAAGGAGCTTGGGCTCAGGCTGCCCTTTAGTGATGGCGCACCACAGAAGAGGTGCGCCACTACTACAGTTTTAACAGTGGCCCACCACTTTATGGTGCGCCACTTCTAAGTAGTAGTGGCGCACTACTTCCTGGTGCGCCACTAACACCCATCTTATGGCTAGGCCTTTTCCTAGTAGTGCGACCAAAACAAAACTCTGGAGCAACTAACGGACATTTTTGTTGTCGACACGAAGGGAACTATCGAGGTATTCAAACGCACCTCCCGCACCTACGACGCTCTTCTAGCTTTTCAGCTTATGATCGGTGATGGCTTCCAAGCCGATATGGAGCTAATGTCTAGGGAGTTTCCGAAGGAGCGAGATGACCAGCTTATTGACTTGAGCGCCTATAAAACTTCGGCACGCAAAATGTGCGCTTCAGCTTCTTGAGTTAGTGTCGACAAATAAATCGGCTGCTGGCCCAAGCTTATCGGCTCAGACCCAGGATCCTTAACTTCTTTTCATTGGATTGTAATCTTGTTCGTTTGAAACAATTCCGTGTTATAAGACCTTTTTATTGTAACGAATCCTGTACTGGCAATGTTGTTAGTACCCTTTTACTGTAATATTTTCAACGTTCTTTTGATTGCACGCTCCCGATGGGAGTAATTCGAACTGACAAGCTTGTATATTCCATCACATTCTGAATTATATATCTTTTACATGTCATTCGTGTGTCCTCCTTTATCGAAGGTCCTTCGGATGGTTGTTCTGAGAACGATTGCCTCCAACGCATGAAGTCTCGAATTGCCCAGATGGAAAAGGGTATGCATGGTATTCATGCTATGGACGCCATTATAAAGAAGATGGGGGAACTAGCCACCGACGCAGAACGATATGCCCTCACTGAGTTGCACAAGGCAACAGGAAGTTTGAATTGTAAGTATCCTAACCTCCTTTTCCTTAGCTTCTTGAGTAATATCAAAGATGATCTCTTGACTCCACTTCCTTCATTGTTTCTTATAGTCATAGCTCTGAACTTATCAGAAGAAAACCAGCATGTCCATGAACGTGTAAATTCCTTGACCCATCTTGCATATTTTGATGAGGTCTTTCGGAAGGATCAATCTAAAGCTGCCACTGTCGCAAAGTTCCAAGATCAGGTGCATCAGGTGCACCAATTTTTTGAAAAATGCTATACTTGTTTGAGGGTGATATGGAAGACAATGTTTCCCTTGAATGAGACCCCTTCAACTTTACTGGCTTTGATGTCAAAGTTCGGTAGTGTCAAGAAGATCCAGAGCTTGATTCGCACACAACTTATTGCCGGAGCCGAAGTTGCCTTCGCTCTTGTTCTGTCGAGACACCCTTCCGCAAATTTAATGGCCATTGCAAATGCCGAACGTAATGTAGGGCATATTTTTGCCAAGACAAAAATTCCTGCCATCATTGCAATTGAAAGGCTAGAAGATAGTTCGAAGATAGACGAAGAAACGAGAATCCTAGAAAAGAAGACCTGAAAACGTTTATGCTCCTGTTGTAATTAAGTTACTTTCAATGCTTACTGCAGCCTATTGTTCGGGTGCATTGGTTAAGCGAATTTATCGGCAGGTGTTTATATGTACCTTCCTTTTATTCCTTAATTTTATTTAATGTCGTTGGCAAGTTTTAATATGAACACAGCGCATGCTCGTTATAACATCTGTATTATGATGCTTGTAAGTTTGTCGGCAGCAAATTACTTGAGTGATCAGCTCATGTTGCATGTTTGTGAAACCTGTCGTAAGTGAAACTTTGCTTTCAACCGACGATGTATGTCTTGACAGTAGCCCCCGAGCGAATTGATGGAACTAAGCCTGCCGATGACTCCGTCGCTCTTTAGTACTTCTGTAGTTTAAAGTACCGGTCAAGGGTCTTATTGTAAGTATATGTTTGTTATCCTTGCTATCTGCAGCACTCGCGTAATCTTGAGGCTTTTTTAGCAAAGGATAAAATCAAGATTCCCACAATTTTTCATCGTAGCACTCGTATTTTCAGAGGCTTTAGATTGCAATCTTGGGTGTAATTTCAAGTAAACCAATGTTCGCTATAGTATACAAAAAAGGTCTTGATAAACTTGTTCGGGTCCCCCGAATTGCTGCGATACTTCAAATAAACAAAACTTGAGTCTTTATTAATAAAGGAAGCTAAGAACGAAGTGGCTAAAAAGCCTTATTGGAAGAAAACTTCTACGAAATAAAAGAAAAGTAAACATGCGTAACGATGCCCATCCTCTTTTAAACAAGAGGAGGGTTCTTCTTATCTTTGATCTTGTGAAGGGAGTCGGTGGCTTTGGAGGCATCGACGACTTCATCAGAAGCAAGTGCCAGAACTTTATCATCGTCGACTGAAGCCTGGTTATTAGCTACCAAAGGCCCAACCGCTGAAACTCCTGGTGCGGGATCATCCGGCTTATTTTTCAATTTCTTGATGCTCTCATCCTTTTGATTTTTAAGTGACAATGGTTTAGAAGGGAAGTCGACAGGTTCTTGCTTTATTCCGAACTTGGCAGCAATCCTCTAAAATTCGGGATCACAGTTATCTGAGCCTGTAAAACTTCCATAGACTGTGGTGTTTGTTCCATTGTTCCCTGGCATCTTGAGCTTGAGATACGCATAATGTGGCACAACCATGAACTTGGCATAAGCTGGTGTCCCGAGTATAGCATGGTACTGTGATTCCCAATTTACTACCTCGAACTCGATCATTTCCTTCCTGAAGTTATCAGGTTTCCCAAAGAGGACATTCAGGTGAATTTTGCCAAGAGAATACGCTGGTAAAGTAGGGAGGATTCCGTGAAAACATGTATCCGTTTCTTCCAACATCCTCATTGTAATTCCCATATTTTTGACTGTGTCCAGGAATATCAGATTTAGTCCACTTCCACCATCCATGAAGACTTTGCTCATATTGAATCCACCTATTTGCACTTTAACTACCAAGGCAGCATGACCTGGCTTTGGGATTGTCATCGGGTGATCCGCCCTGCTGAACAAGATACTCTGAGACGACCAATCAATGTATTCTGGAATATTGGCCATAGTACTTTCCGCCAGGTTGATTTCTTGAGTGAGCTTCTTCATCTCCCTTCTCAAAACACCAGTTTTGTGGATCATGCTCATCTGTCCCCATGGTGGAGGGAAGGACTCATTAGAGTTGCGAGGCTGCACTTGCTGGACTTGGTGTTGAGTTGGTGGTGGTGGATTCGGCTGCTGCTGCTGGATAAACTTCTGCATCTCAATGAACTGTCGACAATCCCTGAGTAGATGACTCAACTTTTTCTTGTCATCCTTGGGGTCAATATACGCATGTAGGTAACAAGGAGCGTTTATCTGTTCAGCAAAAGGCAATTCTGGGATCCTTGAAGGTCGTGGTTCGTAGTTGCCACGATTCCCTGAATTACTGTGATTGTTGTCCTGTCGATCATCTCGTCTATCGTCGTACTGATCATCCCGACGATCAGAATACCCTGCGGCTACCATGTTAGTATCATCGTATCCATGGTCCTTCCTTTTCTTACGACGATCTCTTCGACCGCCCGAATCATGCCTCGGCTGGTCGTCGTCTTCGTCGTCACTACGTGGACGAGGCTTTCGTACATTATCCTCGCCATCAGCCCAACTATTGGCGATTTTCATTAACTTGGTTATGGTCTTCGGCTTCTTACGCCCAAGCTCCTCTATGTAAGATTCCCGTCGGATACCATCGCTGAAGGCATCGATTGCTCTGTCGACAGAAACATCTTCAGCGGTGTTCAAGAGTTTGGTGAACCTCCCGATGCACGTGCGCATCGACTCCTTCGGCTTCTGCTGACAATGACGTAATTCTTCGATCTAACAGGCCTTTTATATGTTTCCTGGAAATTTTTGACAAAAGCATCTACCAAATCGTCCCATGATTTGATGGATCCCTTCGGCAGGCCTCTCAGCTAGGCTCGTGCCGAGTCCTTCAGATAGAGTTGCAAGCACTGCATCACCGCTATTTGGTTTCCCTTGTGTAAGATTACAGTCCGCAGATAATCGTCTAGCCAAGACCTCGGCTCCTGCTACCCATCATACTCAGCGGCATCAGTAGGAGTAGGTTTGAACCTTTTGGGTGGCATCGTCTCGCACTTATAGCTTAAACAATCGGCTCCTCTCATCTCGCCATCGTACTCGTGGCTCTCCTCGGAATCATCACTGTCGTACCCATCGCTTGCCGCTTGCCGTTGCCTGGCTCTTTCGATCATGCTCTGAGTGATTTCATCTCGAGCGTCTCTCGAACGATGCCTGGAACCGCTGACTTGAAGCGTAGATTTTTCTTTCTGCGGAACAAGTTTATCTCCAAGGATTGCGAGACTTTCCAAGGCACCTCGATGAGCTTGAGCCATAGGACTTTCGGCTGCCGGCTTCTGGTTGATCAAATATGCCGCGAGATTGGCGGTTGCTCCTTCGACAGTCTTTGGCCTTAGCATACCCGCAGTGTCTATAGTCATGAAGGATCTGGATAGATTTGACGTAATTTCTCTGGCATCATCTTCCAAAAGTCGAGACAATCTTGATCGATGCCTCCCCGCACCTTGGCTGCTTCGAGATGCACTTCCTCGTGAGGCCCTTCGACGTTCGCTAGATTGATCAGCTGCGTGTAAGCGTCGATTGAGGGTGGCCTGCTCGTTCGATAATCCTTCCTGATTCTTCTCCAAGATAGAACGATATGCATTGAGAGTTCCAACCGAAGTTCCAGCAGGGAGCGGCATATTGTTAGTTATTGCAGCCCGAGCTGTTGCCTACTCTACTTCTGCGATAGTGTAATCGCTATTGTCGTTGCTGGCGCTGTTTTCAGAGTTACGTCGCCTGCTGGTCTCCTTCCTCTCCTCTGTTCCCCGCGTTTCCTGCGTTGAGGGTAGCATAAACTTGGTGACATGCCATCCTCCAAGTGGTCATCCTGATGGCGTTGTTGATGCTTTCCTCTCCTGATGAATATCTGGCGCTGCAGACGAACAGTGTATCGCTTGATCCCAATCCATGGCTGGTATCACAGTTTAAGCAGTAGTACGAAGTCATATCGGATGACATGGAATTGTAGGATCCAATTGACATAGAAGATATCGACCGAGGGGTCGACGGCAAGGAGGAATTCGTCGAGTACGTTATACCGGCCGATAGGTCGACTGATGATGATGTGGTTGATCCTGCAGCTGTCGAAGATGGTTTCCTCGCTGATCTGGAGACGAACGGCTCAGGCAGCCGAAGGATCCCCTCTGCGTTGATGTTGTAATGAACACTTCCAAACTTCATGCCCAAACCTCCTTGCAGATCTGAAAAGGTCGGGCGGGATGAGTCGCCGTATGGGGTGAACTCGAAGGATCCGAATCGAATCGAATTCCCCGAGCTTGGCGATGAAGAGACCGGAGGTGACGCCGGCGGTGTTCACGAAGCTGTCGACGACATGGCCGGATCTGCCGATGTCGTGTCTTGTGCCAACAAGTTTCCCACAGACGGCGCCAATTGTCGAGGGTACTCCCCGATAATGCCCTCCGTAAGGGGCTTAGGGTAGATGGAATCTTGTAGGCTGACACGAGACATCGGTTATCAAACAAGCGGGGAGAACGATTTACCCAGGTTCGGGTCCCTCGATGAGGTAAAACCCTTACGTCCTGCTTGTCTGATCTTGATTGCTGGAAATATCGATTACAATGGGGTGCCGAAGGTTTCGGCTATGATCTTCGTCGAGAGGCTAAGTTCTACGGTGACCTAGCTCTAGACTTACGGTGGTTATGGCTATTATGATTGTGTGTCCCTCGGCAGCCTCTCTCCTGGCCCTTATATTGGGAGCCAGGTCTCGAGAGGTCTGTCCGGGCACGATTAGGTTACAAAGAGCCCTAAGTCTAAACTTTCCTTGTATTCTCCGTCTTCTTGCCTTGTCCTTCAAGAATCTTTCTTTGGAACCGACGTAACGGCCCACCTGGTCGCCGAGTGCCTTCATGGGCCCCTGACTGGGCTGTAAGAGATAGTACAATATTAGTTACCCGAAGGGTAATGCCCACATCATGGTGCATGAAGATGATACTATCACACCATGCTTGCTTGAAGATGAACATGGAGGCCACATGGAGCCTACCACTTCCAGAACACCTACTTCAAATGAGTCGGACTACAAGGTACCTATATGGGTGTTGATGATGCCATGATCCCACTAGTGGACATGATGACTTATGAGTGCATGCATGATCTTGATGATACAATTGCTATGTCATATGCTTCGTTCATTTCCCCATGTGATGCTTTGCTTTATAACATTGTTGATCATGTGGAATTAGTTGCTTATGATAATATCTCCATGCCATGCTATGCGTGTTTCGAGTTACTTCCTCTTTCTTGCAATATGTCGCACAATTGCTATTTTGTATGTGCTGCTTGCAATGATGATGATGATGGTTGTGTTGTGAAAACCTTGCCGAACAATTACTCTTTCCCTAGGTTTGTCGACAACAATGCTAAAATGTTGAACATGTTTTGCTCTAGATGCTTGCAATACTCTCCCATTAATGCAACCAAAATGTTGAATACTTGCTCTTTCCAATGCTTGGTTTTCCATAATGTTAATATGCTTGTAAATGAGATTGCCCTCATAGCTCTCTCAAATTTTGGAGACTTTGCCTATGTCCATGATGAGCATGTTCATGTACTTACCCTACATATTCACCATATCTATTATGATGCTTTGCTTAACGCTAATGGTGATGTGCAAAAGAAATGGACCATCATGATGGATGATGTGTTCATATACCATGCACACACGTTCTTTGCTTTGCCTATTGTGCGTGTAGGTACAAGAATGCCAATGTCAACCTCGATTGAGCACGAGTTGACAAAGAGAGCTCTTGAGAGCATAATACAAGTGAGTTCAAGATCGAACCCGGCTCTAATATCTTTCTCATGCTTTGCATTGGACATGCCGAACAATTTCTCTTTCTTGTGGTTCATTTGCAAGCATGATGATGTGATTTTTACCGTTGGTGTTGCCTCAAACAAGTTGACCAATTTATCTTTCATTTGGTTTGTTGGCACGCACGGTTGTGCAAATGCCTTCTTGGTGAACTTTTTGGATGATATGTTGTGTGTTGCAACAAATATGAGGACCAATTTCTCTTTCCAATGGTTTGTATGCACGCATGTTCATGATATTTTGGACACTCTTCCTTATATGTTTTGGCCAAATTCTCCACTTATTGCTTCAAGGATATTGAACAATTTCTCTTTCTGATGCCTTGAGTGTAACAATGAAAATGAGTTTCTACATGATATGGACAGCATGGTCGTCTCACAATTTGGAGTTTTTGTGTATCCACATTTGGAAGATGTTGAAATGGAGTTCTTACACATTGGCCTTGCACATGCATTATTCTTGATAAATTTGTGTTGTGCTAACGGTGTTGTGAACATGAAAGGACATGTCATCGATGATGTGCTCCAATATCACACACAAACATACTTTGCTTGGTCTTTGTTGTGTGAAGGTACAAGTGACTTATGGATGAGCGTCAACGAATGGGTTCAACCCTACACATCTACTACACAAGATCTCTCAATGAGAGCACACCGACATTATGCTAAGGTGACCTCCTTATACTTGGGACATATTGCTAAACATGTTGAACATTGGCTATGCTTTGAGTGTTCTCTTGCTTCTCTTGTGCTATTGATAGGGTACATGACTTTCAAGTGGACATTCAAGCGTGGCTGTCATCTACCTCCTATACAAGTTCATAAAGAGCTATTGTCGAGGACGACTCTTTTTCAAGTGGGGGGAGATGATATGGGCGACTTTTGGTCTTCACCGCATCATGTGCTTCATCACTAACACGGCACACAAAGGTGAATCATGTCCATTATGCGTGCCTACAATCACCTATTTGGGACGGTATACTACTTCATACTCCATCATATCTTGATGATAGGAACTCAACAACAAGTACGAAGAGAAGGGAGGATGGCATGGCGACCCAAGGACACAAGGCCGATGTCACGGAAGCATGGAAGAGGAGGAGGAAGAGGAGCTGGACGCTCCAGGCCGGTACTACTGCCCATCACAGCCGGTACTACCGCCGACAACACAAGGGTCGGAACTACCGCCCGACTCGGCCGGTACTTCCGCCCAGATGCTGTCCAAGACCGACGATGCTCGTGTTGAAAGAGCTGCAGCCGGAACTTCCGCCCGCCACGTCCGGAACTTCCGCCCGCCGGTACTACTGCCCAAGTTCTGCTCTACTTCCGGAAGTGCGCCGAAACGCCCCTGGACATTACTGCAAGCAAGACGTTTCCGGAAGTAGGCCGGTAGTTGGCCGGTACTACCGCTCGGCCGGAACTACCGCCTCCAAGGGCCGGTACTTCCGCCCTGTCGAGTTTCAGTCAGATCTCAGCCTTTGGCTTGTAACTTACCCCTTCGGCCCCTACCTATAAATAGGCACCTACCCCCACCTTCATGAGGTAGAGAGGATGTTTAGATGAACTTGGCTTATGCCTCTATTATCCCTTTGTGGATTAGGGAAACCCCCTCCTTAGATTACCAATCTATTGTATCCCTCTTTATCCGGATCTTTTCCATTCTAGTAATTCTATCTATTGAGAATCTCTTGCTTTGCAACTCTGTTCTCAATTGATCTCTTACTCTTTGGAATTCTATTTGGATTTGTCGATCTTTTGCGAGAGATTCTACCGTTTGGTCTTTGTCTTGCAATTCTATCAAGTTGGTGGTTCGGGCCAACGAGGATAACCGATTTGTGTGCGTGTGTTTGTATCGTGTTCTTCGCGTTCATCCACCTCCCCGCGAATCACCTCCGCAGTCACACTCCATCGGGTCAATTCGTGAGATCGGGCAACCCACACGGGCTCAGCCCGCATCATCAAGTCCAACAAAGTCAGGATTGGACCCATTACAAGGGCTCGTGCAAATCTACTTAGACAACATGTGAATTCATTTCTAAATGATATTTCCGATATACATGTTGAGAGCTTTATACTATCTAAGTCGTTGCATCTATGTATGAATAGGTATGAAGGAGTTACAAACATTGCACGGGAAGAAGAAGAGCTACATGATGAGGTCTTAAGCCTCGATTTGTGGCCCGATCTCACGAATTGACCAAGAACACGAGGGGGAGAGGGACGAACACGAAGAACACATCGAAGAACACGATGAACGCACGCAGAACACACACCAACTCGATACAATTCTGGTTTACTCCCGATAGCCCGAACCACTATCCCGATAGAATCTCTCGAGGGAAAAAGACACGAGGTTGAATCCCCGAGAGAAATATCGGTATACAATCAATAGAGTCACACGAGTGAGAGACCGAGGTAGAATCACAAGTATGAAAGATGAATCATATGAGGAGTGCCTTGATGCAATAGATTTGGTAATCTAAGTAGGGGGTTTGCCTAATCCCAAAGGGATGGTGGAGGCATAAGCCTAGGTCTCTCAAGTTCAACTCAAACCTCATGAAGCGGGAGGTGGGAGCCTATATCTATAGGGAGCCACTAAAGGAGGGTAGTTTAGGCATACATAGGGATAAGGTTACATAGTGCGAAGTGTTTTGACAGTGAGACCGGCGGTGCCGGGCTGGGTGCCGGTCTGGTTCGCGTGGATTCTGGCAAGCCGGATTGGGCGCCGGTTTGGATCGGCGTGGGATCCGACAGTGCCAGTTCATGCACCGGTTTGACCATCTCTTCTTTTGTCTCCTCTTCCATGCTTCGACGACCTCGGCCTTGAGTCTTCGAATGTCCCTGGCATCCTCCCTTCCCTCCGTGCTTGTCGATGCATCCCTATCATAGGCATAGGACGAAGTATGAAGTAGCATACCATTCCACATGGAAATATGTAGGCACGCATAAAGGAGAAGATTCACCTTTGCAAGACGTGTCGGCGTTGACGCACATGATGTGGCGAAGACCAATGGTCGGGCTACATCATCTCCCCCACTTGAAAAAGAGTCGTCCTCGACGATAACTCGTCATGAACGTGTAGAGGAGGTAGATGACACCAACGCTGGAATATCCCTTCACTTGTCAAGAGCCCTATCAATAGCACAAGAAAATCAAAGCAACAATCAAAGTGTAGCCAATGTTCATCGGGTTTAGGAAGAGGCCTTAAGTAGAAGGAGGTCACCTTATCAAGATGCTGGTGTGCTCTCATCGAGAGATCTTCTGTAGTCGAAGTGTTGGGTTTGATCTTCTAATTGAAGCACTTGTAGAGGTAGCTCTCTAGAGTTCTTTTGGTAAAATCGTGCTCAATCGATGTTGACCTTGTCTTTCGTGTACCTACACACACAATAGGCAAAGCAAAGAACGTGTGTGCATGGTATATGAACACATCATCCATCATGATGTTCCATTTCTTTTGCACATCACCATTAGTGTTAAGCAAAAGCATCATAATATATATGGTGAATATGCGGAGTAAACATGGGAACATGCTCAACATGGATATATGCAAAGTGATGAGGCCTAAGGGCTAGGATGTCCCCAGATCTCACCAAGTTTATGGATAGAAAAGGTGGGGGAGGAAGAAGAACACAAGATCCAAACCACAAACACACACACACACAAACCCAATACAACCCAATTATACTCCCTTGGTAGGTTAGACCAAGCCAATAGAATCAATCCTTGGAGAGACCCTTAGGTAGAATCCAAGAAGAGAAAGATTGGGGGAGAAGATCCACTCTAGAACTTGGATGAGAGAGGGGTGTCCCTAGAATCATCCATGAAGAGAGTAAGATTCCACAAGAATGCCTTGATACAAAGAACTATGGTTCTAGGGAGACAAAGCTCAAGTTTCTTCTCAAATCATTGTCTAACCCTAATCTAGGTGGGGAATGAGATACTATAGTCCAGATTCAGAGCAGGGGTAACTTAGTCATTTGCACGAAATAAACATAGCCACAGGATGATAATGGACAGTTCATATGAAGTTGAATTTGGCGGGGCCGGTCGTGTCGGGGTGCTCCGGCCGGTAGTGCCGGCGTGCCCTGGCTGGCAGTGCCGGGGTGCTCCGGGCGGCAGTGCCGGGGTGTCGTGGCCGGCAGTGCCGGGGTGTGCCCAACAGCAGTGCCGGCCTGTAGGGGGCAGCAGTGCCGGCCCTGGGCTGTGGCCTCCGGCTGAAGTGGTTCTCCTTCTCCTTCCTTGCCCGGTGTTGGGCCACCCTTGGCGTACCCCTCTCGAGGCTCGTATCTGATGACACATATAACATTGGCATGAGGTAGCATTCCATCCAAAGTAGTGTTGAGGTCGAGTGTAGAGAGGATTGAGTTCACCTTGACATGTAGAGCTTTCACTCGGGATCGAGTCATTGGTCCACTTGGGAGACTAGTTGGCCTTGGTGTAGTCTCATCCTTGGGCGGGGCTACATCATCTCCCCCCTTGGAGAAGAGTCGTCCTCGACTCTTGTTCCTCCTCATCTTCGTGATAGGGTGATATATCCGAGATGTCGATGTCGAAGGCGTTGTTGTTGATGCGCTTGTTGACCTTGAAGGGGCCATCTCCACTTGGCTTGACCTTAAAGTTGCGTTGTTGTTGAAAGCGTTCTTTCTTCTTGGTGTTAGTTCTTGTAGCTTGGCGAAGGACATGTTCTTGTATGGTTGCCCTTGTATCCTTATGGATTTTCTTCGTGGTGAGGGTGTTCTTGTTGAAGTCCATGATGGTTCTCTCATGAAGTGGTGGATAGAGGATGTCGCATCCGAACAAGAATTTGGGTAAAAGCAACTCTCGAATAGAAAACTTGGGTTTGTAAATTTTGTTATTGGTGAACAAGAAGCTCTCATGCAAATATGAATCATCAAATCCTTTCGTAAAGGAACACTTGGCAAAAATGGGGACATAACATGTGTTGGTGTAGTCAACCTTTGATAGAGTAAATGGTAGTGCATGGGCAAGGTTCTTCTGCAAATCCTCAAAAACGTGTTGTGTAGCGTTGTCCCAAACAAATGGAACATTTAAAAGGAACATAATGGTGGTGAATTTGTTCTCAAAAGTGCTATGTAAAATGGCAAAGCTATGGAAACTTCTAGCTTGGGCAATTGTGGTTGGCACGAGCCAAGTATGAATATCCTCAAGTTTCAAAGAATCCACTTCCATGTCAATTGATGAAACGGCAAATCCCAAGGAAATCAACCTTTGTGTGCAAAGGGGCACAAGATGCATAAAGATTCTCTCACATGTAGGACATGGTCCTTGAGATTTTTGGAATGCATGAGGATATCATGAGGACATACAACAACAATCGTTCCAACGAGATGTTTCAAGATATGTTGCATAAGAAGCACCAAGGGTGACGAAGCGATGGAACAATCCAAAGGCAATACAATACTTGTCGGAACCACATGCGAACTAAGGATGTCATGAGCATACCCGTGTGCGTGGAGATCATGGGTTTGATGGTGTGTCTCCTCCTTGTCGTCGTGCTTGATGCGGTAAGCGGTATATCGTGGTAGTGTGGCGTCTAGCATGAGGTAGATGTGGTGCTCTATGCCTTGAAGCGGTGGTAGTCCTAGAGGAAGCCTGTTGAGGAAGATGTCTTGAGACTCCTTCAAAAGAGACAACAAAGACAAAAGAATGTTTGTTAAGTCGTTAGTCCCCGATGTTGTCCCATTGCCTAGGATCACATGGTGCTTTATGGTGCATGGGATGTCTTGCTCTTCTCTCAACTCACTTTTAGTGGCTATGAGGACACTCTTCATCTCGCTCACGTATGTCTTGTGGCGCTCACTCTCTTTTTGGTGGATCACTCTCTCACCTCTCATCTCACTATTGATAGTGGTTTCCTTAGCCCTCGCTAAAGCCTTTGCATTGTCCGCAATTACTTGGCTAGGAGTCATTGGGCGTAGGATGAAGGACTTTTCGGCGACCTTGAAGCTATAGGAATTTGTGTAACCATCATGTTTTGCTTTCTTTTCATATTGCCATGGGCGGCCAAGCAACATGTGGCACACCATCATGGGCACCACCTCACACTCAACGGTGTCCTCATAAGGGCCAGTCTTGAAGTTGACGATGACGGTGTGTTGTATCTTGACGCTGCCCTTATCACTCAACCATTTGACATGGTATGGGTGCGGATGCTTGTGGAGCGTGAGGTTGAGATTCTCTCACAATTTGGTGCTTGCGAGGTTGTGGCAACTCCCTCCGTCGATGATGACCTTGATTGACTTGCCTCCAATACCGGCATGGGTTTGGAAGATGTTGCACCGTTGGTCTTCTATAGCTTGTGGTTGAGTTGTTAGCACCCTTGTGACCACAAGAGAGGGGCTTGAGTCATGTACACATAGGAGAGGGTCTTCTCCAGTACCTTCATTGGAAACTTCTTCATTAGCAACGGTGGCTTGGACAAGTGCTTCATATTCGCCTTCACTTAGCGTCTCTATGTCACCATTCTCCATGGTGATCATGACCTTGGTATTTTTGCACTCGAAGGACTTGTGGCCTTGTGTTTCACACTTGAAGCATGTAACATTGGAAGGTCCCGTAGAAGCCTTTGAGGAGGCGGTTGAAGTCACCGGTTGCTTCATGCGACTTTGGATAGTCGTTTGCTTGGATGGTGTAGAGGAAATGGAGGGCTCGGCACTTCTTGTAGGATCGGTTGTAGCGAGCTTGGAGGCAAAGTAGGATTTGGAATTGTTGTACTTGATGTCCTCATTGACTTGACGCTCGGCCTTGGAAGCTTGGTGTACAAACTCAACCATGTTGGAATATTGTTGGAACTCCACAATCCCCTTGATGAGGTAATTTAGGACATTGAAGAACCTAGCAATAGTTTGGTTCTCGGATTCTTGGATGTTGTCTCGCATCATGGTCAACTCCATCTCCTTATAGAACATCTCAACGGTCTTGGTGCCTTTCTTCAAATTTTGGAGTTTGTTCAAGAGGTCGGTCATGTAGTGTGAGGGTACAAAGCGAGCTTGCATCTCTTCTTTCATCTCTTCCCAAGTGTCGATGGGGGCTTGTAACATCCCAAATTTTAAAACAAAGAAGAAAATGAATTTCCCTTTCCCAAAATTTGGAGCAAACAAAAACTCAAATTGAATTGCTTTATGTGCATACTATTTATGCATGTATGTGGTGAGTTTTGCCATGATTGTTTGTTTGAAGTGTTGAACATGTTTCTAAACCCTAAACCCTACCCTTTTCAAAATCAAAAAGGACCAAAGAAAATAAAATCAAATAAAAGTAAAGTCTTATGTGAGTAAATGGCCATACTTGCAAATATTGGCCTATGCCATGTATACTTGACTTAAATGGTTTGAAACCATTAACAAACTTAACCTAACACTCAATGAACCCAAAACAATGACTTTTGGTCAAAGAAAATCAAAACAAAAGAAAATAAAATAAAAATGGCATCATATATGAGCCTATGGACACTTCTGCAAATCTTAACCTAGGCCATTTTACTTTGTGTAGATGGTTTGAAAACATAAATAAACTCAAAAAAATAGCTTTTGAATCAAAGTAATGTAAAACAAATCAAAAGAAAAATAAAAACCAAGTTACATATGATAATGGTCATTTCTGAATTTAATAGCCTGATGCCTACTTTGAGCCCCTGTATTAAGAAATTTTTAAACTAAACTCTCTCAACTCTTTGCACCTCATCCAAGACCTCATCAAGGTGAACATTTTTGGTAAAGACCAACCTTGCAAATTCTTTCTCATTTACTAAATAAAATCAAGCAAAGATGCAACCATGAAACAAATTCAAGATCATGTCACATTTGGATTTTACCAAACCAACTCCACTTTGCAAACCAACACCACCCAGAGGTACCAAACATTATTTGGATCACACCCATAAAATATTTTGGCCAAATTCAAATTTGAATTTCATGCGGCCATTTCATCAAACACCTTAAGTGCACCAATCTGCCAACCCTAGACACTCTAATACCCAGCATGTTTTAGACCAAACCATCACCTCTCTGGTCAAAAACAACTCCCTCTTTCATCCCTTGAACAAAGCCAAGTCTCAGAGACAATGATTTTGCATGATTTCATCATGTACCACACCATGCCGTGTGCACCATGTCACCACCATGCGAATTCCCTTCTCCACTCACATCTGGCGTGCATCATCATGTCCTTGAGCCTCTCCACACTCTGCTGATCACGCTGGACATCACCATTGGCCAAGAGGATCACTGCAGTGATGGGAACACGACGTGCCCACGACGCCCAGGCACGCCAGAGCGTGCGTGGACATGCCACTGGACGCGCCAGAGCATCGTCGCGCCCCGTCAGCCTCGTCCTCCCCTTGACCTCTCCTCTCGCACACGCACGCACCAGTACCCTAGCAACCTCCCAGACACGCTCGCTTGCGCCGGAGAGGACGGTCGCCATCGTCACCTTCGACGACTTTCCGCCACGGTACTGCACGCTCGTGTCACTCTCATGCTCGCCACGGACCACCGTTTTCTGTGCCACGAAGCCTGCCGTGCTCGCCACGACACCCTGAACAGCGCTGCGTCATCGCCCACGCCGCTCCGCCACTTTATCGCCGTCGCCATGAGCGACCTGCCCCGTGCGCCTCGGACTCGATCGCCCGCTATAAAAGGAGGCCACCCTGGCTCTCATTCTTCACACCAATCCATTTCTCTCATCTCATAACCCCTCCTCGAGCACAACCACGTCCCAATTTGATACACAGAGCCCCAATTCGTCGTCGGAGCGCCGCCAGTACTGCTGCAAGTGCGCCGTCGATTGGAGCCGCCCCAGGAGACGCCACCGGTACCAGGAGCCTCCCCATCATCAACAACGCCGCCCTGCATCAACGCCAACGACCGCCGGACCTCCGGTGAGCCGCCGACCCCTAGCCTCGTCACCAGTAGCGCTCGATCTCGTCGGAGACGACGATGATCCACCGCCGTTAGATCAGCTTCTAATCCAACGCTCCACAACACGCGTACCGTTTCGGTGTTGAAATAGTCGTTGGCAGGCGGGTCCCGCTGTCAGGCGGCTTGTGCGTGCGAGACACGCAGTGGGCCGGCCCTTTTCTTATTCCTCTCTCTGGCCCGTTTAGTTTTCCCGCGCAGCCCATCAATTCAAATTCGAATAAATCAATTTAGTTTGAATTCAATACTGGTGCCATGTTCAAAATTTAAGAGAACAAAATCTACTGATCCAAAATTTATGAATTTAATATTGTTGGAAATCTTAGGAAATTCTCTAGCCAACTACACTGGTCTCAATCCTAGATTTATTGTAGAACTCATGTAGTAAAAATAACAAGGCAGTACCTTTTCAAACTTCAAACATTTATTAAAAATCAACCATAATTCATTTTGAGTTGATTCCAACTCTCGTAATTCACATTTCAAATGCTCTACATGATTATGTAAAAATATAGCATTGTTGTTTACCATGATCATGGGCTAGAGCAAAATAATGGCTATGTGGCCATTTCTAGTCCATTTAAATTACCCCAAATCTATTATATTATTAAAACAACAAACAACCAACGGTGAAGATGTATCACTCTAAAACTAAAACATATAAGCGGTGGAGATTTAAAGCACTCACAACCAAATTATTCACGCACCGTGCGCAGCAGGAACAAAAAAAAGGTGCTCCACCTTTATCTCAACAAAATGATCTGCCGTGCCTATCTTAAAGGAGAAAATTCACCGTTATCACAACAAATTGATCCAGTATAATAAGTTGATCCACCATTATCTCAACAGAAGGTCTTATCTCTTCCCAAAGAAAACACGTTTCTCTTTGGCTGTAATTGGTGTTGCTTCGCCCTGATCTACAAAACAGCAAATTCACGGCGCAGGAACCACGACCATTGTGCCGATCTGGAGAATGGAGATGGCTACTAGCATCCTGGCCCAGCAAAAAGCCGCTGCTGATGAGCTCGAAGCGACAATATCGATCTTGCTCCAACGAAGCAATTGGTGCTGCTTCGCCCGGATCAACAAAGCAGCAATAATTCATGCCGCAGGTTTTGTACGACGTTGCGTTGATTTGAAGATGGTGACTAGCATCTCCGGCATCGCAAAAAAGCTGTTTCTGATGGGCTCGAAGCGATAACATATATCTTGCTAGATTGAGTGGACGGCGATCTCGCGCCAACAAATCTTATGAACTCACGAGGTGCCCTGAGTCTAAATCAAGGTTTTTGATGATTGTATGGCGAATTGACGATATTAAAATCAGCCGAGAAGCTACTACGTGCGAATTGACGATATCAATTATCAATCCTCCAAGGCAGGTCTCGATCGATGGCGACCCCAAGAGGCAAACATACCTGGGACGCCCAACGGCAGTAGATGATTTGGTGATCCACTGGCCGTGCAACTCCAGTTTGCATCAGCTGAGCTGGGCTTTGGTTATTTTCGGATCACGAGCGTGGACTCGAGCAGTACGACTCAGGTACAGTATAGTTCAGTTCCATCCAAATACCTGTTCGAACTCACCACCCAATGCATTGAGTCGATTCACATATGTATATTCTCTCCTAATACATTTGCATCTAGAGAAGAGCTAGCTTATAGATGCATGTACGGAAAAAATATCACATATTAATTGATTCCCGATGACATGCTAGCAGATGATGACTAGGTCTGAAAGAGGACCATAGTCACCATACTCGATTGCATATCGCAAGATTGGTAAACACGATATAGGTCTAGCTTAGAGAATTGGATTTGCCGAAGCAAGCATTGGACTACAACGCAGTTTATCTAGCACACAATCGAACTAAATCTTAAAAATTCAAAACATTAATATGGTAAAAAGTGAGTCACTTCTGAAAAAAAAATCCACGGTTTGCTAATTAGACATCACATGTGTGTAGGGGTAGATTAATATGGCATTATTTATAAACTCGAATGGTTTTCACGCATTGTCTTGACAGAGAAAGATCCAGCACCCAGATCTCGCTCAGGAGGACGGCCCCGCTGGACCCGTACGCGTGTGTCTAGGTGGGCATGGAGTTGCGGCAGAAGGCATGAGTCCAGCGCGCGTGATTTCTTTCCGGTGGGAATTAGTGCGACGGCTCCTGCGTTGCGATCGCCCGTGATGGGAAAATAATCAAGCAACGGCGTACGGCGTCCGACGTCCGACGTCCAGCATCCGGCGTGACTCTTTGACAAACTACGGTGGACGCGCGGCGCTGAGGAATCGTATTGGGAGACGATTGGATTGCTTAGTATGTTTCCGCTTTTCTACGTACGATTGGATCTTACATCCGGGGCACAGGCTGTTGCTATGTCTGGGCAAAGCCGCCGGGGTCAGGGCGCCGTGCGGTTGTTCTTGGCGGAAGGCAGCATCCAAGCAAAAGCAGAAGCACGCCTCGGAGGCGTAGCGTCCGTCCGTCCAGGGGATATTGAGATGGAAGCTTCGTGCAGCTCCTACAAAACCTCAGATGAGCTCCCGACAACGACAACAGCGAAGTGCCGAACACACAAGGCCATGATCTGAATATTTAGCTATCCCGCGAGCAATGACAACATCGGAATAGCATCGTGTGAATATTTAGCTATCGATGCCAACTATATCAGCAGCCAGAATGTAACAGCAGTATGGATCAGGCGACCGGCAGCTCCACTGTGGTTTGAGGTCGATCTCTGCTGAGTTTCCGGTCAAAGGTCCAACAATTCCATAAACTAAATGAATAGACGGACTGCTCAAACCATCAAGTCAGCTCAAACAGGTTCGCTCATGTTCTTACGCTGACATGTGATGTATGCATCTTGCATTCACACGTACGATACGATGTTAGCTAAATTTCGAAATAAGTTATGTATGATTTTAAGTTCGATTCAGAACACAACTCTATTTCATATAAACAAGTCGGAATAAGAAACAGGGATTTTTGGCAATTTTATTTATTTGTACATACTCCATAGAAAGTGCATATTATATGAAAATCAGCAGTTGTAATAGCGTGAAAATTGAATACTTGAATTTTGAGAGACATATTTAGATTAGATTATTTTACACTCTCTACAAGTCCATAAACAATAAAAAAAATGAATATTATTGATTGCAGTAATATGGACTATAAAATTAGAGTGAAATATTTCAACTAGAATTAAAAATGAATATTAGTAATTGCAGTAATATGAAATACAAAACTATATAGTTTAGAAATTTTACTACCCGTCGATATGCATGGATAATGCGGAGTACTGAACGATAACTATTATGTGCGAGTCAAGTGCATCAACTACAAAATGTTGTTTGCTTGCTTGCATGCATAGTTCGAGACTCGAAAATCGTGTTAAGAAAATAGAACATCGAGTGGAGCATGCATGAACCGGAAGTTGCTCATGAATTTTGCCGGCAAATATTATGGAGCATGTATATAATCGTTCAAGCAAGTGTATAGTGAGAAGGAAGCGAAAAAGTATGTTTTGTAAGCAACTGAAGGTCTAAAGCGACAGGTAATATATATTAGGGCCTCTTTGGTTATAGAAAGGATAAGTTAAATAATTAGGAAAAAAAAGATTCCTATGATGTCAGGATGAATCTCTCCGTCCAATTGATTAAAAAATGGAGCATAGGAAAAATGAGGGAACACTTCCTTTGGGTTCGATTTCAAACGTATAATAATACAACCTTCAATTCCTGTAATTTTTAGAATTCCTGCATTTTTCTATTCTCATGAATCGATTATCGATTATCGATTTTCTAAACTATTTTTACAGTCATCTATTTTATGCTTGCAATGATGTCCTATTCATGCGTTCCAATGATCCTGCAGAACAAAGATTGACAAAGTGGGAAAAAGAGATTGATGCAAAACAAAGATTGCCAAATCAGGGATGGGATCAATATGACAAGAACGAAGAGATAGAAGGAGATGATTTCAGATTCTTTGTTGGATATATGTGGAAAGTACTTGCTTTGGATTGATGGGGAATATACAGTTAATGTAAAAATAAGTACGCATGAATGATCCAGAGGCATGAAATTGCACAAAAGAAAGCAATTCGCAACTGTAAACTGAACAATTTATCAGATGCTTTCATTTTTTTCATAAAATTTAGACTCAAGGATAATCAATTATAGAAGTAGTGGGAACAGAATTGTCTAAAAACCTTTGCCTTTTCACAGCGGGTCAAAATTATTTAATCCAAAAATTTCACACATCAAAGTAGGTACTAATAACCTTACTATGTTTCACAGATTTCTTACAAAACTCCACAAGTTCAGTGGATTAAGGTTATTTTTAATAAGACAAATAATGGGCCAGAAAAACAATACCAAAACTAGCCGCGCAAATGCGCGGGTCACCTTGCTAGTTATTTATTAAATAGTATGAGAGGTATCCTCTCATTTAAACTCATGTCCCAAGTAACTCTATATGAAGTAATGAGACTGGTCTATATAACTTCATGTTTAATTACTTAATGATATTAAATTGCTTCCATAGTAGTGTCTAAATTGCATGAGGTGTAATACCTCATTTAAATCATTTTCCCCAAATGATAAATATGAAGTGGTGACTTTGGTCAACATGAGTTCATACTTTATTATTTGAGGAGATTAAATCTTAACAAGATTCAATGAGAGGAAATTATTTCTCAAAGGAAATAAATAGAAACCCTAACAAATATTTCAATGAGAGGAAATTATTTTTCTTAAAAAGAAAACAAAGCCAACCACCCTGTTAATAATGTTGTGATGCTATATTAGCTTGTGTGAACCATTTGTGTGTTAAGTCTAGTACTTAAGTATTGCTTGGTGATTGTATACTTCGTATCGGTTTATAGACGCTAGTACCGAAGGCTACGAGGAGGAGGAGGTCTTCTACGAAGAAGAAGAAAACTTTGATCATCGTACCACTCAAGGCAAGCTATACTCTTCCAAGCTACCCTAATGCAAAGCTCTACTAGAGCAAGGCACCATTACATATTATTTTGTGTTTAAGGATTCCAAGCCCAAGTTTTTATCTTACAAGCTTTTACTTTGGTTTATCAAGGTTTATTTTGTTCATAGTTAACTTTGGTCTAGATATGGAGTACTACAAGAGCATCACCCTTAGCCTAGAGATCTACAAGCTAGTTAGCACCCCTCATGACTAGTTGCTAGTGCTAAAACTAAAATTGATTACTCTAGATGGGAACATGTGAATCAAGTGACTTTGAAAACCTTCGAATGATGAGTCATTCTATTGAAAGATTTTGAAGGTGAATATGACTTGAATGACATGGTGAATTTGACAAAAACTGATGATTGGGTTCGGATGCGATACCATTCCAATTTTAGAGTACCCCCACAATACCTGATTATGGGTAGAGCTTAACTGGAAATTTATGCACTTTAGTATGGGTTCCCTCTAAACAAGCGTCATAGGGGTTATGCCGAGGCTGCCTCCGTGAAATCTGAAATGACGTGAAAATGAGGTGAATGTCTTACCCAAGCCCTGTGCAGTTCCCAGTGCTAGCGGATTGCTATCACCGGGAGGCCAAGCTCATGGGGGAGGTGCCTATACTAGGGTATGTAAGTGAAAGGTTAATGGTTGATGATCCGCATACTGAGTATGATTATTCAGGGCTATCCCCGACGGATGAAATCAAAAGTTGTGGCACAAGTGTACAACCTCTACAGATTGTAAACCTATTCGAATAGCCGTGTCCGCGGATATGGACGATTGGATGGCCATACTGTTCCGTTGTCAGATGTTTTCTAAAACTGAATGGTGAATTGAAAGGTGAAATTGACTTGATCACAACAAAGTTGTTGTTGTGGATATACTTCATAGGTATACCATCGACATGGTCCGATCCCGGCAAGCCCGGGTGGCCCACCGGGCGGCCCAGTTGCTGTTGATCAAGATGGAAGATGTCTAGCCCAGGAACAAGGAGCCGGACCCCAACCGACCTACTGAGGTAGCCGGATCCTAACCGACCTACTGAGGTAGCCGGATCCGAACCGACCTACTGAGGTAGCCGGATCCGAGCCGACCTACTGAGGTAGCCGGATCTATGAAGGCCCATGAAGGTAGCCGGATCCGAAGAGGTCTATGCCAGGAGTCAGATCCGTGAAGGCCCTTGAAGGAAGCCGGATCCATGACGACAAGTTAGGAATAGGTGGATCCTTGACAAACACGGCAATGTAATATTCCGTAGTTAGGCAACTTGTATCCCGGGTAGGACTCTCCATAGAAACCCTAGATCCGGACGCCTATATAAGCCGGATCTCGGGAGCCCTAGAGGCAGATCTCGAATTAGAAGCGAGACAACCACAACTCATTGTAACAACGCGAAAGCGCCCAGGTAATTCCAGACAAGCAGCAGTAGGCCCTGTCTCTGTGCAGGTGTTCCGAAGCTGGGTAACTCGCGTACCACCGTCCCGAGGACACTCCGCCCTATGGCCCCTACTTCTTCTCCCCCTCGTGAGGATCCCTCCTCCGAGGTACCGTCTACTAAGCAACGACAGTTGGCGCCCACAGTGGGGCTAGCAGCATCTGGAGGCCGGAACTGGGAGGGTTCTACCTTTGGAGGCGTCGGCGACAAAATCGTCGAGCGACGTGTCTTGTACGCCGGTAACTTTCCGATCGTCCCTCCGAACGAGTTCTGGATTCCGGCTAGGACAGACCCCGTTAAGTTCTTCATCATCCCAATCAGTGGGATACACATCTTCATCGGCGAGACCGTCGATTCTGACGAAAACGCACTGGTAAGTACTGCAGCTACGACCACCGCTGAGCTGGACGCAGATGCAAAGATTCGATCTGAGTTGCTGGACCTTCCTAAGGAAGACTCCGCCTTAGATCTGAAAATTTCAAATCCTACGTTTTTGGTAGTCGGATCCGTACCTATATTTTTTGGTTGTCGGATCCATACCTATTTTTTGTTGCCGGATCCGTGCCATCGTTTTTTGCAGTCGGATCCGCACCTATTTTTTGGTAGCTGGATCCATACCTATTTTTGGTAGTCGGATCCGCACCTATATTTTTGTAGCCGGATACATACCAGAAAATTGGTAAGTGGATCCGCACCCAAATTTTCAAAGTTGGATCCACACCTAAAATTTTTGGTAGGTGGATCCGCAGCTAAATTTTGGAAGTCGGATCCGCACATAAAATTTTTGGTAGGTGGATCCGCACCTAAATTTTGGAAGTCGGATCCGCACCTAATTTTTGGTAGCCGGATCCGGACCTATATTTTGGTGATTGGATCCGCACCCACAGGACCACCGCGATAATCAATCTCGCACCGGCTCTATGGAACG
This sequence comes from Lolium rigidum, assembly GCF_022539505.1. NCBI lineage: Eukaryota > Viridiplantae > Streptophyta > Magnoliopsida > Poales > Poaceae > Lolium > Lolium rigidum. The sequence goes on from NC_061509.1 coordinate 117,770,942, forward strand.
CCGAAGAAAACCGCCACGACCGACGTTGACTCTGCTCCAAACAGCTAAGTCCTTATTTATATTTAATATTTTAGATTTTATGATCATGATATTAAGATTGGTTCAATCATGTCCTGAGTCTTTTACTGCTTTCGCTCTTGGTCATATCTGTTCCACGATTTGCCTCGCGCTCGTGAAAAACTTTGTACTGCTTTTTGCCGCTTGAGGCTCCAGTACGCTGCAAAATTTCCGCCTTCGGGCGTTATCTTAAGTTTTCTAGCCTACACGTTTTCTGTTGTTTTATGTGTGGATTCCTTAGTAGTGAATTTTCGGTACTTAAAACCGGCCTCTGTTTTTGAGGTTTTTGATTATTTCGCTATTAAGCGCTATCGCCTCAGCAGATGTTCTGTGTTTAAATATTACCGTCTCATGGAAATTCAAGCATATAAATCAGAAGAACGGATAAACCAGCACTTGCTTAAAACATATAAATTGCATTAACTGTTCAAGATAGTCGAGTTGTTTCCGCCTTGACAGTTTTATGTTGTTAAATTGCTGCATAGTTTCAGATTTAAAATATTTGTTCAAAGGCCATTTTTGTTCCGCCTTACATTTGTTCGTTGAACATGTTCAAAGAGACAATTTAATACAAATGTGTTTTTATGTTTATATATTAGGTACGTGACGCTTGGACGCTTGGACGCTTGGCCGTTTAATCGTCCTTGATTTAAGCTGTTTTCAAGTAGGCCTAGCACTCGCACGAAGCCCAGGGGAAGCTAGCCGGATCCATACGAGAGAAGGTTAGGCGGATCCGTAGCGTGCACAGCTGGAAAAGCAACTTGAGTTTTGATTCCGCTATGCTTAGCCGGAACCAACCTCGGGGGCTGCGATTTGATCTTACGTGAAAAGTGTGCTTCCATTCGAGTATCAGTGATGGAAATTTCCGCCTAGATGCTTGGGATTCATGCTATTTCTAAGTCACATATAAAGATAAAGCTACTCTAAGAGCTCCAAGCCGGATTTTCAAGTAAATTCACCTTGGCGCTCGGGGGTTACATCGATGAAGTTCTCTTTGGAGCAACAAGCCGAAAAATTTCAACCTTGACGCTTGGGGGCTAAGTTTCTGAGCATCGAGTCTCCTTGGAGCAAGCCGACTCAACGCTCGGGGTTACATATGGTTATGTCAAGAAAATTTAGAAGATGGCAAAAATCCGGCTAACTAGCCGGATCCGCTCCTAATTTTTTGTAGCTGGATCAGCACCTATATTTTTGGTAGTCGGATCCGCACCTCAATTTTTGGTAGCTGGATCTGCACCTATATTTTTGGTAGTCGGATCCGCACCTAGATTTGGGTAGCCGGATCCTCACCTAGATTTTTGGTAGCCGGATCCGCACCTTAATTTTGGGTAGCCGGATCTGCACCTATATTTTGGCAGCCGGATCCGCACCTCAATTTTGGTAGCCGGATCCGCACCTCAATTTTTGGTAGCCGGATCCGCACCTATATTTTGGTAGCCGGATCCGCACCTACATTTTGGTAGTCGGATCCGCAACTATATTTGGTAGTCGGATCCGGACCTATATTTTGGCTAGTCAAATCCGAACCTACATTTGGCTAGTTGGATCCATACCAAAGATTACGTTGGATGGTATCTCCGAAGAATCTGACCATTGGTCATGAAGTTTCCGACCAATACTTGGTTGGAGATATGAAGTTTGGAGTCCTTCAAGATTCTCTATTATTTGTTCCAGCCAAAGGATGAAGATACATGCACAAGCTAAGCTGGACGGAAGAACAGTGAATCTCGGAGAACTCCGGGGGCTACTATTGTGGATATACTTCATAGGTATACCATCGACATGGTCCGATTCCGGCAAGCCCGGGTGGCCCACCGGGCGGTCCAGTTGCTGTTGATCAAGATGGAAGATGTCCAGCCCAGGAACAAGGAGCCGGATCCCAACCGACCTACTGAGGTAGCCGGATCCTAACCGACCTACTGAGGTAGCCGGATCCTAACCGACCTACTGAGGTAGCCGGATCCGAACCGACCTACCGAGGTAGCCGGATCCGAACCGACCTACTGAGGTAGCCGGATCCATGAAGGCCCATGAAGGTAGCCGGATCCGAAGAGGTCTATGCCAGGAGTCAGATCCGTGAAGGCCCATGAAGGAAGCCTGATCCATGACGACAAGTTAGGAATAGGTGGATCCTTGACAAACACGGCAATGTAATATTCCATAGTTAGGAATTGTATCCCGGGTAGGACTCTCCATAGAAACCCTAGATCCGGACGCCTATATAAGCCGGATCCCGGGAGCCCTAGAGGCAGATATCGAACTAGAAGCGAGACAACCACAACTCATTGTAACAAAGCGAAAGCGCCCAGATAATTCCAGACAAGCAGCAGTAGGCCCTGTCTCCGTGCAGGTGTTCCGAAGCTGGGTAACTCGCGTACCACCATCCCGAGGACACTCCGCCCTATGGCCCCTACTTCTTCTCCCCCTCGTGAGGATCCCTCCTCCGAGGTACCGTCTACTAAGCAACGACAGTTGTGGGAATGACACTAATGTTCCCACTTGAGTTAGTTAGGCAACTAAAGAGTCTTTTACTACTAAGTGCTTATGAACTAAAACTGGCTTTATGCAAATAAACCTAGAGCTTAGAACCCCCTTACTATTGTTGGCAGTACTTACACTAGTATTAGTTTGCGAGTACTTTAAAGTACTCATGGCTGTGTCCCTGGCTATTCAAATGGCCAGACTATGAAGAGGAGCAACAGTATCTAGATGACGGACAACAGGACGTCTACGATAACTAGGATTGTCTCCTGACGTCAAGCGTTGCATGTGGAATATATGGACCACTACTACGTACTTCCGCTATGTGTTTTGCATGTTGATCAATAGATCAACTATTGTTGTAAGTTTGGGTCATGTGATCCCTTGTTGTAAGACGACTATGGTTTGTAATGAATAATGTTCTGTGATATCAACTATTATGTCTCGCAAAAACAATCTTCTTGGGATTGCGATGTATGGCATAATAGGCATCTGGAATTAAAAATCCGGGTGTTGAGAAGTTGGTATCAGAGCCAGGTTTGACCAAAGGAGGCCCTAGTTAGAATGGACGTCTGAAAAACTTAGTTTCAAAACAAATGAAGTGAATATTTATAAAAACATATTCTCACTCTTGTCCTTGAGATCTTTTCAATATGAGAAATTCATAATCTACTTTTCATTGTAATTCTACCTAAAATTTGGCACACTTGATCACTTCACTAAATTACTCATCCTAATTCTTCACAGATGGAGTACAATTATGAGTCCTATCAACCTGGCCACGGAGGAGACCTAATGTTCGAGAAGTATTTGGAGCAACTAGTTGAATATCTAGGACGTCTGTATCCCGAGTTCTTTGGAGTGCCACTCAATAATCCATCAGGAAGACAACCTCAGTGGGAAGTTACTACAGATCTGAGAGGAAAGCTGGGAGCCCCAATTTGGGAAACCATATGGTTTTCTGTGATGGGGAACAATTGGAGGGATGGAATAGCCAAAGCCATGCAAGAAGCACTTGCCCGTCTGTGTGGGCAGAATGTGAACAAGATCAAGAACACTCACTTCTTTTACTAGCCAAGACATGACCCCATGGGAAGGCCAATAACCATGCCACCGCACCCAGAGATGAACCACTATGTTGCATACATGGACTTCATGCTATACAAGACCCGCAAGGAGTTTGACAACGCCCGCGCCTTTCGCCAAGCACATTACCCATGAAGACGAAGAAACCACCATTCCGGATGAAGATTAGTATCCCAGATCACTTTAGTAGAATTTACACCTACGCAAGAGAGCACTAGTGTGAGTTTGTATCCATTCCCTATGTATCATAGAATGAGGAAATGGTTCTTAAAACCATTGGGTGTTAGTTTGTAATGTGTGTTATTTGGAATGAATGAAAGTGTTGTTGGTTTTTACCCCCTCAACACTACTCAAGTTTTGAACTTTTCAAACTTTACCCAAACAAACCATAGAAAATATCCTCTTATCTTATGATCTACCTCAAATGTTCAGATGGCACCTCCGACACGCAACACCCACCAAGATGCAATGCTGCAGCTTTTACAAACGCTGATGGCAGATAGAGAAGTCGAAAGAGCTGAGTGGCAAGCCAACCTTGCCGTACTGCAGCAGATAGCCAATAACAACCAAGGCCAGGGACCTCATGATCATGCTGGATCTAAGTTGAAGAACTTCCAGAATACTAATTCTCCAATGTTTAGCAAGAGTGAAGAGCCCTGAGATGCAGATGACTGGCTTCAAACAATGGAGAACAACCTGGAAGTTGCAGGAGTGGAAGCTGCTGAGAAAGTACTGTTTGCCACCCACTATCTGTCCGGACCTGCCAGAGCCTGGTGGACTAGTGCACGTGCAATGAATGCAGGACAAATGATGACTTGGGAGGACTTCAAGCTCAAGTTCAGCAGATACCATGTGCCCCCAGGTTTGATCAAGAAGATGAGAGATGAGTTCAGAGAGCTCAAGCAAGGAAGGATGTCCGTGGTGGAATACCGTGACAGGTTTCTTACTCTGTGTAGGTATGCCCCGGATGAAACAAACACCAATGAGAAGAAGAAGGAAATATTTCTGAATGGACTGCATGATGAGATGCAGACTGTGCTGGTGAATATTCCGTTTGCTGACCTGGAAGCCCTAGTTGATTCTGCCATCCATATGGAAGGAAAGCTCCACCAAGCCAATGAGAACCGCAAGCGCCGTACGATGCACCAGAATGGACCCAGTCATGCACAGAAGTATCGCACCAGTTCACCTGCAGGATTTGCACCCAGACCCAACAAGCCACCTGTTCCGACGTTCCATCCAAACTTCACCAACCACAATGGAGGACAGCCGAAGCCTGGAGGCAACAACAACAACAACAACAACCATAATAGTAACAACAACAACACCAACACTGCCCCAAGGACTGGAAGCAATGTTGTCCCCATTGCCCCAAAGGACAAGTCAACTGTGACTTGTTATGAATGTGGAGTTACTGGTCATTACTCCAATGAGTGCCCCAAGAAGCTAGCAAAGACAGCCCCCAATACCGCTGCACCTGCGCAACAACAGCGCCGTGTCTCAACTGGAAGGAACCCGAACAACCGCAACGGTCGTTTCTACCGCATGAATGCCACCGAAGCCCAGGAAGCACCCCATGCCATGCAGGGTATGTTTTCCTGTTACCCATTTGCCCAATCTCTCTTAGATTCCTAATTTTTCTTAAATCTCGGGACGAGATTTTTTTAAGGGGGGAAGGTTTGTAACATCCCAAATTTTAAAACAAAGAAGAAAATGAATTTCCCTTTCCCAAAATTTGGAGCCAACAAAAACTCAAATTGAATTGCTTTATGTGCATAGTATTTATGCATGTATGTGGTGAGTTTTGCCATGATTGTTTGTTTGAAGTGTTGAAATGTTTCTAAACCCTAAACCCTACCCTTTTCAAAATAAAAAAGGACCAAAGAAATAAAATCAAATAAAAGTAAAGTCTTATGTGAGTAAATGGCCATACTTGCAAATATTGGCCTATGCCATGTATACTTGACTTAAATGGTTTGAAACCATTAACAAACTTAACCTAACACTCAATGAACCCAAAACAATGACTTTTGGTCAAAGAAAATCAAAACAAAAGAAAATAAAATAAAAATGGCATCATATATGAGCCTATGGACACTTCTGCAAATCTTAACCTAGGCCATTTTACTTTGTGTAGATGGTTTGAAAACATAAATAAACTCAAAACAATAGCTTTTGAATCAAAGTAATGTAAAACAAATCAAAAGAAAAATCAAAACCAAGTTACATATGATAATGGTCATTTCTGAATTTAATAGCCTGATGCCTACTTTGAGCCCCTGTATTAAGAAATTTTTAAACTAAACTCTCTCAACTCTTTGCACCTCATCCAAGACCTCATCAAGGTGAAAACTTTTGGTAAAGACCAACCTTGCAAATTCTTTCTCATTTACTAAATAAAATCAAGCAAAGATGCAACCATGAAACAAATTCGAGATCATGTCACATGTGGATTTTACCAAACCAACTCAACTTTGCAAACAAACACCACCCAGAGGTACCAAACATTATTTAGATCACACCCATAAAATATTTTTGCCAAATTCAAATTTGAATTTCATGCGGCCATTTCATCAAACACCTTAAGTGCACCAATCTGCCAACCCTAGACACTCTAATACCCAGCATGTTTTAGACCAAACTATCACCTCTCTGGTCAACAACAACTCCCTCTTGCACCCCTTGAACAAAGCCAAGTCTCAAAGACAATGATTTTGCATGATTTCATCATGTACCACACCATGTCGTGTGCACCATGTCACCACCATACCAATTCCCTTCTCCTCTCATATCTGGCGTGCATCATCATGTCCTTGAGCCTCTCCACACTCTGCTGATCCAGCTGGACATCACCATTGGCCAAGAGGATCACTGCAGCGACGGGAACACGACGTGCCCACGACGCCCAGGCATGCCAGAGCGTGCGTGGACATGCCACTGGACGCGCCAGAGCATCGTCGCGCCCCGTCAGCCTCGTCCTCCCCTTGACCTCTCCTCTCGCACACGCACGCACCAGTACCCTAGCAACCTCCCAGACACGCTCGATTGTGCCGGAGAGGACGGTCGCCGTCGTCACCGTCGACGACTTTCCGCCACGGTACTGCACGCTCGCGTCACTCTCCTGCTCGCCACGGACCACCGTTTTCTGTGCCACGAAGCCTACCATGCTCGCCTTGACACCCTGAACAGCGCTGCATCATCGCCCACACCACTCCGCCACTGTATCGCCGTCGCCATGAGCGACCTGCCCCGCGCGCCTCGGACTCGATCGCCCGCTATAAAAGGAGGCCACCCTCGCTCTCATTCTTGACACCAATCCATTTCTCTCATCTCATAAGCCCTCCTCGAGCACAGCCACGTCCCAATTTGATACGCAGAGCCCCAATTCATCGCCGGAGCGCCGCCAGTACTGCTGCAAGTGCGCCGTCGATTGGAGCCGCCCCAGGAGACGCCGCCGGTACCAGGAGCCTCGCCATCATCGACAACACCACCCTGCATCAACGCCAACGACTGCCGGACCTCCGGTGAGCCGCCGACCCCCTAGCCTCGCCGCCAGTAGCGCTCGATCTCGTCGGAGAGACAATGATCCACCGTCGTTAGATCAGCTTCTAATCCAACGCTCCACAACACACGTACCGTTTCGGTGTTGAAATAGTCGCTGGCAGGCGGGTCCCGCTGTCAGGCGGCCTGTGCGTGCGAGACACGCAGTGGGCCGGCCCTTTTCTTATTCCTCTCTCTGGCCCGTTTAGTTTTCCCGCGCAGCCCATCAATTCAAATTCGAATAAATCAATTTAGTTTGAACTCAATACTGGTGCCATGTTCAAAATTTAATAGAACAAAATCTACTGAGCCAAAATTTATGAATTTAATATTATTGGAAAGCTTAGGAAATTCTCTGGCCAACTACACTGGTCGCAACCCTATATTTATTGTAGAACTCATGTAGTAAAAATAACGAGGCAGTACCTTTTCAAACTTCAAATATTTATTAAAAATCAACCATAATTCATTTTGAGTTGATTCCAACTCTCATAATTCACATTTCAAATGCTCTACATGATTATGTAAAAATATATCATTGTTGGTTACCATGATCATGGGCTAGAGCAAAATAATGGCTATGTGGCCATTTCTAGTCCATTTAAATTACCCCAAATTATTTATTAAATAGTATGAGAGATATCCTCTCATTTAAACTCATGTCCCAAGTAACTCTATATGAAGTAATCACCTTAGTCTATATAACCTCATGTTTAATTACTTAATGATATTAAATTTCTTCCATAGTAGTGTCTAAATTGCAAGAGGTGTAATACCTCATATAAATCATTTTCCCCAAATGATAAATATGAAGTGGTGACTTTGGTCAACATGAGTTCATACTTTATTATTTGAGGAGATTAAATCTTAACAAGATTCAATGAGAGGAAATTATTTCTCAAAGGAAATAAATAGAAACCTTAATAAATATTTCAATGAGAGGAAATTATTTTTCTTAAAAAGAAAACAAAGCCAACCACCCTGTTAATAATGTTGTGATGCTAGATTAGCTTGTGTGAACCATTTGTGTGTTAAGTCTAGTACTTAAGTATTGCTTGGTGATTGTATACTTCGTATCGGTTTATAGACGCTAGTACCGAAGGCTACGAGGAGGAGGAGGTCTTCTACGAAGAAGAAGAAAACTTTGATCACTGTACCACTCAAGGCAAGCTATACTCTTCCAAGCTACCCTAATGCAAAGCTCTACTAGAGCAAGGCACCATTACATATTATTTTGTGTTTAAGGATTCCAAGCCCAAGTTTTTATCTTACAAGCTTTTACTTTGGTTTATCAAGGTTTATTTGGTTCATAGTTAACTTTGGTCTAGATATGGAGTACTACAAGAGCATCACCATTAGCCTAGAGATCTAAAAGCTAGTTAGCACCCCTCATGACTAGTTGCTAGTGCTAAAACTAAAACTGATTACTCTATATGGGAACATGTGAATCAAGTGACTTTGAAAACCTTGGAATGATGAGTCATTCTATTGAAATATTTTTAAGGTGAATATGACTTGAATGACATGGTGAATTTGACAAAAACTGATGATTGGGTTCGGATGCGATACCATTCCAATTTTAGAGTACCCCCACAATACCTGATTATGGGTAGGGCTTAACTGGAAATTTATGCACTTTAGTATGGGTTCCCTCTAAACAAGCGTCATAGGGGTTATGCCGAGGCTGCCTCCGTGAAATGTGAAATGACATGAAAATGAGGTGAATGTCTTACCCAAGCCCTGTGCAGTTCCCAGGCTAGCAGATTGCTATCACTGGGAGGCCAAGCTCATGGGGGAGGTGCCTATACTAGGGTATGTAAGTGAAAGGTTAATGGTTGATGATCCGCATACTGAGTATGATTATTCAGGGCTATCCCTGACGGATGAAATCAAAAGTTGTGGCACAAGTGTACAACCTCTGCAGAGTGTAAACCTATTTGAATAGCCGTGTCCGCGGTTATGGACGATTGGATGGCCATACTGTTCCGTTGTCAGATGTTTTCTAAAACTGAATGGTGAATTGAAAGGTGAAATTGACTTGATCACAACAAAGTTGTGGGAATGACACTAGTGTTACCACTTGAGTTAGTTAGGCAACTAAAGAGTCTTTTACTACTAAGTGCTTATGAACTAAAACTGGCTTTATGCAAATAAACCTAGAGCTTAGAACCCCCTTACTATTGTTGGTAGTACTTACACTAGTATTAGTTTGCGAGTACTTTAAAGTACTCATGGCTGTGTCCCTGGCTATTCAAATGTCCAGACTATGAAGAGGAGCAACAGTATCAAGATGACAGACAACAGGACGTCAACGATAACGAGGATTATCTCCTGACGTCAAGCGTTGCCTGTTGAATAGATGGACCACTACTACGTACTTCCGCTATGTGTTTTGCATGTTGATCAATAGATCAACTATTGTTCTAAGTTTGGATCATGAGATCCCTTGTTGTAAGACGACTATGGTTTGTAATGAATAATGTTCTGTGATATCAACTATTATGTCTCGCAAAAACAATCTTCCTGGGATTGCGATGTATGGCATAATAGGCATCTGGAATTAAAAATCCGGGTGTTGACAGGGCTTCACCATTTTCTTCCTGTAGGGTGACCAGTTATTCCCACCATGTGCTAGTATAATCTTCAAACCCAAGAGATTCCATGACCACTTTCTTGGCACCGGAGTAGTTGTGTATGCGTAAGATCTTGTCAACCTTGAGTGCCCATGAGAGGTAGGCCTCGGCATCATCTTCACCTTTGAACTTGGGCATGTTGAACTTGAGCTTGCCATACATGTTCTCTTCATCTTCCAAGTTCCTTCGGCGAGGTCGGATGCATTCGTCTCTTGCGGCTTGTGGAGGGGAGAGGAGGTCTTCCTTGGCCAACCATAGCATTGGGTTGGTGTTGTAGTTGAACACTAGCTTCACTTGGTTCGCGATGGTGTTGTTGTCGAAGATCTTGACGAGGTTGTTGACGACGTCCATTGTTGGCTATCTCATCTTGAGCATTTGCCGGGTCTCCTCTTCCATGTTGGTTGTGGAGAGGATGGTTCCGGAGATCACGCGGAGGTTGATCTTGATGACCTTGGTCTCGAGCATCAATGTGTGGCTCGCGATGAGGTGACGGGTCCATGTTGAGTATGACATTGTCGTGGGGTTGGTCGTCACGCCCATGGTGGGCATGGCGATCATGTGGATGGCGGTCATGGTGTGGTGCTTCGTCTTGTTGAGGACGCTCATGTGGACGAGCATGCTGATGAAACTCTCCTCGCCTTGAGTTGGAACGTGAATCTTCATGGCGATCGTGATGTCAATGAAGTCTTGGAAGGTCTCCTCGCCTTGAGTTGGAGATTGATGACGTATGGCGATCATGGGAGTAGTAATCTTGTGACGAGCTTGAGGATGATGAGGTAAAGCGGTTTCGGTGGCGGCGACCCAAATTGGTGATGGCGCACTCGAGGCTATCCATGCGCCGCTCCATGTTCGCATCATTGGCCGCCATTTGGCCATTCAAGTTGTCTGTGGCTTCTCGAAGGAGGGTCGTATCTTGGTTGACGATGGTGAAGTTGTGAGCCACTTCTTCATATTGCTCATCGATGCGCGTCTCGAACAAGGAGAGTTGCACCTTGAACTCTTGGCGTTGTGCCCATAGATTGTGTTGGGTAGCCAACCTCTCGGTGTTGCGAAGGACTCCATCCTCCCTTGCTTCTTCTCCGTTCCTATCCATGATTGTGATGGAAGAACACTACCTTCAAGTCTCACCTTGGAATGATGGAATTGGGTCAACTAACGAAACCAAGAGAAAAACCAATTTGTATTGGGTTACAGACGCAAAGGCACACACAAAAGCTAGCAAATATTGTGGTAGGCATGTATTGTGGAAAGCCAAGAGACGGAATCCGAATTCAAGTGTATTGTTAAAAGTGGGTAAGCTCCGAAAATCAAATGTCCAAATGGTGACCACGGAAACACGAATGATGTGGAACACACACACAAGATGATTGGGATTAGTGCGACCAAGGAATGAGCGGAAAACAAGATGGTCTACAAAGACCGGCTCGGCGTCACACTAACACAAGAAGAGCTCAAAGCTTGGGTTGCAAATTGAGAGACAACAAGATTCACACGCGGCATCTCTTCCCTTCTCCCTCTTTTGCTTAAAATCTTTTTACTCTTTTGTATATGGTGGCACTTGCACTCGTTTTCTCTTTTTGTGTTTTTCTGTCTTTTTCTCACACTATGATGGTGTTAGCCTCGCTTTTGCTATGTTTCCGCGCGAGTGTCTTGCTTATAAGCTTTACTCCACACTACACACACAACCTGATAAGGGTTGAACCCTAGGGGAGGCCCGATCTTCACGGATTTGGGGACGGGGATGAGGAACACGAAGAACACGGGTGGAAAGCGGAGGGGATCGAAGATACAAACGCAACACACACACACAACCGGTTGTTCTTCGTTGGACCGATACACCAACCCAATAGGATTGCAAGGCAAATACCCACAAGGAGTAGAATCCCTCACAAAATATTGGCAAGCAATTGGTAGAGTTCCAAAGAGGAAAAGAGTGCAAATAAATGGAATTGTAAGAAGCAAAAGATCCACAAACTCTAGAATTCTTAGAATGGAAGAGACCAATTCCTCAGAACATCCTTGATAACTTCATAGATTCAGATCTAGAAGGGTTTCCCATAGGGAGGAGCAAAGCTCATGTCTAATCTCACAACAAGTCTAACCCTAGATCTGAGCCAACAAGGCTCTTAATAGTAAGAGGGTCGACTCTATGTTCTCCTCATCTCCATGATAGGGTGAGTGATCCGAAACATTGAATGTGTTGCTCACCAAGTACTTGAATGTTGGTATGTCGACGACGTAGGCGGCGTTGTTGATGCGCTTGAGGACCTTGAAGGGACCATCCCCTCGAGGCTTGAGCTTCGAGTTTCGTTCTTTAGGGAACCGGTCTTTGCGAAGGTGTATCCACACTAGGTTTGGTTCCCAGCCACACACACACACACCCACACACATACACACACACCACACACACACACACACACACACACACACACACACACACACACACAGACACATATACACAAGGACACACACACACAAACCACACACACACCCATCCACACACACACAAACACACACACACCCACACACGTGCACACACACACACGCGCACACATAAACACACACACACAGAGACACACACATACACACACAACCACACACACGCACACACACGCACACACACACACACCTTGTGTCCCTGCCAAGTCCCGAATTAACCACATTTGCCCCACATTGGACCAACCGTGCGCCGCCTCTGTCAACCCCCACAACCCGAGAGACCGAGACCCCCCGACCCCAAACCCTAGCTACTCGATCGATCTTATATATCTCAATCCCCCTCACCCGCTCCCCGCTAGCCATGGCCGCCGCCATGCATGCATATGGAGGTCGAGCCTATCGAGGTCGTGGATATATAGGAGAGCAACAACAGCAGAACAACCGAGACCCCACCGCCACACATCTGGACAACCATGCATGCAACCTCCTCTCTTGAGATCCAGTCACAGGGCACATGTGGAGAGATAGGCCTTTGGCTTCCTCGAACCTCGGCGTGCTCCCCTCCCGGTCAAGCTGAGAGATGAGGTAGCGCAACATGCATGGAGAAGGCGCAAGCCAAGCTCGCGCCGATTTGCCGCAGGTTGATGTGTCGGAGCTGGCACCGGGAATGTCGGAAGCGGTACCGTCTACACAACGACGATGGCTGACAAATTTGTGTAGTGTTTCTGTGTTCACACCTTCAACGGTACCCATCACGGGGCGGGTCGATCCGGTGGAGTTAATTTAGGACCCACCGGCGGGTATGGAGGCGGGTGAGATGGCATGGAGAGGTGGCGGAGGCGGGTATGGAGGTCGCAAACCCGCCTCCATACCTAGCGGGTGCCACCCGGCCGGAGTGAGATGAGGTGTTGTTGTGAAGTGTACAAGAAGGGGCTCCTTAATTTGGTTTCACATATAGGATATGAAAATCATGTATGAATAGGAAAAGTTAGCTAGGGACTACACTCTTCGGTTATTCTCACATAGCATCAAACATATGTGCATCAGAAGCAAAGTATTTGGTTTATGAGTAGATATTATTTAAGATAAATAAAATTTTGAGTACGATTCCCAATACAATAGAAACCTCATATATATACTTACAAAAAATGGATAGCAAAATTCTTATGTACATATATATATATATATATATATAGTACATATATATATATAGGATAAATACTTCCTACTCCTGGGTGTAGTTACACCCATATCTAATATACTACCATACAGAAGTATGTACGATACTTTATCGGTTTGAGTATGTTCGTATATTATATCTAAGATACTCCAAACCAAGTTTGGTGAAAAAACTGCAATTGAACCCATAGTTTGCACTATATATCCGAATTACATGCATATGTATACGTAAAAAATAAGTCTACGTAAAAAATGTACATACCGCCTACAAAGTAGTATATATGCTTCCAAAATAGTCTTATATACTTCATACTACATGTACATACTATCCGGTATGATAGATACCCTCTTAATTATGAGAAACACGTGTGGGTGTAACTACACCCGGGTGTAGTATGAATATGTCATATATATATATATCATACCGGATAGTATATATATACATACTATGTACATGTAGAGGGTATCCGGTATGATATATATATATATGACATATTCATACTACACCCGGGTGTAGTTACACCGACACGTGTTTCTCATAATTAAGAGGGTATCTATCATACCGGATAGTATGTACATGTAGTATGAAGTATATAAAACTATTTTGGTAGTATATATAATACTTTGTAGGCAGTATGTAGATTTTTTTACGTAGACTCATTTTTTACGTATACATATGCATGTATTTCGGATATAAAGTGCAAACTATGGGTTCACTTGTTTTTTTTTTCACCAAATTTGGTTTGGATTATCTTAGATATAGTATACAAACATACTCAAACCGATAAAGTATCGTATATACTTCCGTACGGAAGTATATAGATATGGGGTGTAACTACACCCAGGGGTAGGAAGTATTTATCATATATATATATATATATATATATATTAAATACTTCCTACCCCTGGGTGTAGTTACACCCATATCTAATATACTACCATATAGAAGTGTGTACGATACTTTATCGGTTTGAGTATGTTCTTACACTATATCTAAGATATTCTAAACCAAGTTTGGTGAAAAAAGACAAGTGATCATGTAGTTTGCACTATATATCTAAAATACATGCATATTTATACGTAAAAAATAAGTCTACGTAAAAAAATGTACATACTGCCTAAAAAGTATTACATATACTATGAAAATAGTCTTATATACTTCATACTACATGTACATACTCTTCGGTATGATAGATACTCTATAGACTATGAGAAACACGCGTGGGTGTAGCTACACCCGGGTGTAGTATGAATATGTCCTTAATTTACCTATATATATATATATATATATATATATATATATATATATATATATATATATATCTATACCTAATAATAAAGAAAATAAGGCTTCTTGTTGGTCCGTCTATTTCTGCCCCTATTTTGCTATTAAAATTACATACACTGCCACCGCATAGTAAAAAATAACGGTTCGTTTTCTTTCGGTCGCGTTTTCTCAGTCGGTCCGACCGACCAACACCCTATCCTGCTTCCACCGCTAGCCGGCCCCATATTTCTTCCGCCGGAGGCCGCCCCTCCCGTAACCTCCACCTGGACGGCGAGCGACACCGCCCAACTCCATCTCATCTTAGCTCCATCTGAGTAGTTGGTGGTCTCTTCTCCTCCGCACGGCCGCACCCACGTCTGCTTGGAGACATCCAATTCTGCTCAGAGACATGGCGCCCGGGAGACAGGACGGACGACCGCGCCAACATGCCTCCTCCTCTGTCCTGCCGTGGCGCAAAGGGTCGACAAAACGCCCCACCTCTTCTCCCTAGCGGCGACACACACCGTCTGGTTCCTCCGTCCCTATCTCCGTGGCCTTCTGCCTCGTGGATCTGGGCGGCGGCCGCAGCCCAAATCGCGGGGGCTTGCGCGGTGGCGACCTGGATCTAGGGCGGCGGCAGATCTTGAGGGCCTAGCGTTGCAACAGCAGAAATCATGGTCCTGGTCCTCTCCTCGCAGAGCTGTGCACGCATGGAAGGTGACCGGGAGCGACCGGCATGAGGTGCACATCTCAGCAGCCTCCCACAACTCGTGCCACTGTGCCAGGAAAGGAGGAGGGCAGAGCGTATGGGGATGGAACAAACCCGTTCGTTCCGATGTAAATCTATTGGCTGTTGGCTAGCTCGTTGGTCTGGACTCTGGAGCACTATGCCCCAGCTTGGCGACATACTGGGCCACCACTACCACTTTAGCTAGATAATACAACTCCACAACTCTGTCAGACTAGCAATTTTACATACATTCAAGAAGCATTTTTGCATTTCTTCTGCTAAGCATTCAGACTACCGCCGTTCAAGGATTAATTGAAAAATAACTAGAGCAAACTTTCCGAGGATTTGTGTTGTTGCATTGAGATCTTGTGTACAACGATCATCCAATAAATTCAGAAACATGACATAGCTTCAGTGTCTGTTGGAAGTGCTATATTAAAGATCTCCACGCTTCCATAAACTGTGATAGGGATAATGACAATTTTATGGTCAGATTAACTTCTTCATGGCAAGGTAAACAAGGATTGTAACAATGTTAATTTCATGGCTTAAGCTACTGGCCTGTGTACCGAATAATACATTCAATAAATCCAGGTTCAAGCTTGCCGGATGAACATAATATTTTGTTACTACTCCATTTTTTGTTAACTGAACTTGCAGAGTAACTGATTGTACCGTAGTAGCACATAGTAAGGTTCAGGTCAGGTGCTAGCAGTGCAAAGCATGGCAACCAGAGCCTCTAGATACCTATATTAGTAGCACACAGTATTGCTGATTGTTTAGAGTGTGTAAGTATGTAGGGATAAGGATCGTCATCCACGGATCTAGGAAGATATATATTCAATCACATTGATGGGTAAATACTTCGTCATGAACAACATTAGTATTATATTTTGAAAGCTTGCAATGCCTTATAACTCTATATTTGTGTGTTGGTTTAGTTCTATCAACCTGTTGAATTCCTATTTTGCATGTGTGTTGGCTATTGAATTTTTCACGCCCAATGATGATCGATTTGTTCTTTTCTACAACTGGGAAGGATTAAATGTATCTAAACTTGGTTCTGGTGTATATGTTTGAGACTGTTTATCATGTTAGCATTACAACAAAATGGATCAGCGAATGCCACTTATCTATGTGAAGTTGTATGCATACCAGGTAATATTTCTGGTATCACAATATAGTTAAGTGCGTCAGGTACTTTACGACAATGTTCAATTGCACAGAGAAGCAGCTCCGTTCAAAAAGCTTTAGCCAGCTTCAAATCAATTTGATTTGATCTTTAATGAATTAATACAATAGGTATATGCTTGGCAGATATGAACGGTGTTGGCTTAAATTCATGACAGCTTTGGAGTATTCACAACGATCTGGGTGCGTCAGAACATGCCCTCTGAGGTACACGAGCAATCTGCTAATTGTTGCCGTATCAATATTTTCTTAGTTTCTTTTGCACTTGCAAAACCATGATGTTTCATGGGCTAATTTTTAGTGATGACCGTCGAAGTACTAATATTTCAGTCATTTCACCTATCCCGTAGCAACGCACGGGCATATTTACTAGTATATATATATATATATATAGGATAAATACTTCCTACTCCTGGGTGTAACTACACCCATCTCTCGTATACGATCATACAAAAGTATATATGATACTTTATCAATTTGAGTATGTTCGTATATTGTATCTAAGATACTCCATACCAACTTTGGTGAAAAAAATTAAATACACCCATAGTTTGCACTATACATACAAAATACATGCATATTTATACGTAAAGAAATAGTGTACGTAAAAAAGTGTACATACTACATGCAAAGTAGTATATATACTACCAAAATATTCTTATATACTTCATACTACATGTATATACTCTTCGGTATGATAGATACTACCTAGATTGTGTGAAACACACGTGGGAGTAACTACACCCGGGTGTAGTATGAATATGTCCTATATATAGGATATTCTGAGCACCGACTTGTACTTCCCTGGACACAAGGTTGTACTTCCCGGATAACAGGGTTCAACTTTCTGTCGAACTTACCTGAACTTCCCATTTTCTTCAGAGCTACTGATTCTACTTCGTGTTTCCCAACCATTTGTCGGAACTATGCAAATGATATACTGTTGGATAGATAATGAAAAACCCCAACTTTTTTATGTTCACACTTTTCACAGATTTTGCACGGCTTAAATTTAATTTTGAAAATACGAAAACTCTTCTATATGGCCAGAAAACGCGGAAATTCAATTCGGCTCCCGGGTGCGTATGCTCCCTCTACCAACAAAACATATTTCGTAGTGTGGAAAAATTTTGACAATAAATTCTACATGTACATCTCCATAATATATGTGTATGCGTCAAGTTTCACGAAAAAATAATTTTTTGTGTGGCCTATGTAAAAAAGAGAAAACTTATCCTGTGAAAAGCATTGTTTTCAGCACTGAATTTTGTCTTTTTTACACACGTCACATGATAAGTTCATTTTTTATGAAACGACTTTGTGAGCGCGTAGCACGTGAAGATGTACGTGCGAATTTTTTGTTTCAATTTTTTTGAAATTTAAAATACATGTAACATGCATTTCAAAATATAGGGAGCATATGCTCCCATGTTCCAAAACACCACTCCCCAGAAAACGAACTTTTAGTTCGGTTTTCGAATCGCTTATCGAAACTGTACAAATGATATACCGTTGGAACGCTAATGAAATTGCGCAACTTTTTCATGTTTATGTTTTTTCAAAATCCTTACAGTTTTTGAACAATTTTGAAAATACCGAAATTCGGACGTACTCAAAAAACGAGCGGACAGTAATTTGGATGATTTGTTTCAACCGTATATCGGAATGATGCAAATGATATGGCGTTGGAAAGATATGGAGTAGGCGCAACTTTCTTATTCCAATTGTTTTCTCTAATTCCTTACAGTTTAATAGAATAACACGAATTACTGTCCGCATTTTTTATGTGACGGACACCGAATGATTTTCCCCGTGATTTCTATGCGGTATATGTAAACAATGCAAATGATATACGGTTGGAAAGGTCTCAAAATGGCGCATCTTTTTCGTATGTACCATTTTTGCCAACTCCAAACGATTTGAAAGTAATTTTAGAAGTTTTGAAATCATGTTTTCGGTATATTTTGTGGGATAACGGTTTGAATTTGATGGATTAGATCCATTTGTTTGTTGTAAAATGTTGTAGGTAATGAAATTAGACATATACTCTACCATATAAAGCTTTTGGTGACAATGATTGAAGTGGTTGGTGATCAAATCAATGAGATTTGAACAATAGATTTCCGCCCCGTAAAAACAGAGCATTGAACTTCCCTCGACACGAACTTGCACTTCTAGGGTAATGCGGTTGTACTTCTCAGCGCTGTTTCACGAAAGTGTTCAGTAAAATGATTATAAGTTTCTCATACGGTGTTCGTTTGAGGTCCATGGCCACATAAAATGCTCAGCACAAGCACGCGCATCTGAACTTCCCACGACATGTCCTTGTACTGCTTGGCCTTCGTGGTTGTACTTCCTGGAAATGTTTTGATACTAGTGTGTTTTACAAAAGCTAGCATGTGTGCTTTAAAATGATAATGTTAGATTGTCCCTATATTCTATTTTAAGAGATTCTGCACTTCCCGGATCTTAATATTTGAACTTCACAATGTTGCTATGTGAACTTATATATGTGGGGGTATTTTCTTCATGTAATTACCGCTTGTACTTACTGCTGTCTACGCTTGTACTTCTCAGAATCACTGCTCGTACTTCCTTGCAGATGACGGGCTTATTTTGTTTTTTCTACATTTGGACTTTGTCGGGTTTCTTATACTTCCTATATTAAGTGGGTGTACTGCTCGTGTTGTATGTTTGTACTTCTCGTCGTCAATTATATGAACTTCTTTACGGGTGATGGGATTATTATTGTTTTTTCCTATGTGAACTTAGGTGGGAGTATTTTTCTTTGAACACTTTTAATTCATGTAATTACCGCTTGTACTTCCTGTTGTCTCCGCCTGTACTTCTCGGAATCACTGCACGTACTTCCTCGCAGATGATGTGATTATTTTGTTTTTTCTACATTTGGACTTTGTCGGGTTTCTTGTACTTTTCTATATTAAGTGGGTGTACTTCTCGTGCCGAATGGTTGTGCTTCTCGTTTTCAAGTATATGAACTTCCTCGCGGGTGACGGGATTATTTTTGTTTTTTATACATTTGGATTTTGTCGGTTTTCTTGTACTTCCTATATTAAGCGGGTGTACTGCTCGTGTTGAATGGTTGCACTTCTCCGCATCAACTATTTGAACTTCCTCACGGATGACGGGATTTTTATGTTTTTTCTAGATTTGGATTTTGTTGGCTTTCTTTTACTTCCTATAATAACTGCTTGTACTGCTCGTGTTAAATGGTTGTACTTATCTGTGTCTAGCATTTGTATTTCCTCGCGGATGACCGGATTATATTTTTTTTTGTACATTTGGATTTTCTCGGTTTTCTTGTACTTCATATATTAAGCAGGTGTACTGCTCGTGTCGAATACTTGTACTTCTCAGCGTCAAGTAGTTGAACTTCCTCGTGGATAACAAGATTATTTTGTTTTTTCTACATTGGTTTCTAGTACTTCCAATATGAAGTAGGTGCCTCTGCTCGCGCCAAATAGTTGTACTTCTCAACCACAAGTATTTGACCTTCACTCCGGATGACTAGATTATTTTGTTTTTTCTCCATTGGTTTTCTAGTACTTCCAATATTAAGTGGGTGCACTGCTCGCACCAAATGGTTGTACTTCTCAGCCTCAACTATTTGTACTTCCTTGCGGATGACGATATTTATTTTTTGTTGTTTTTTTTGATTTTCTTTGTAATTTCTATATTAAGCGGGTTTACAGCTCGTGTTGAATAGTTGTACTTCTCAGCGTCAAGTAAATTTCATCCTGGATGAAAGGATTATTTTGCTTTTTCTATATTCCATTTTTTCGGTTTTCTTGTACTTCCTATATTAAGTGGGTGTACTGCTCCTACCGAATTATTATACTTTTCAGCGTCCATATGGTAAAATAATCAATTAAAAGTTAAACCATTCCGCGATCCAGGTAAATTTAAACAAAAAAATAATATGCTTCATTTCGTAGGAGAAAACGTTGCTTGTTTAGTCACCCCTTGTTTTTCTTAGGATCTCTAATTATACTTCTTGAAAGATAAAAAAATTGGATGATTTTTATTATTAGTTTGCACTACAAGGCGAACCATGTACTTCCCAAAACCAATCAATTTTGATTTCCAATGTTGACCTATGTAATTCATTAAATTACATGTTAACTAGTTTCTCAGGAATGAGAGTTGTACTTCCCGCGATGAAAAGGTTGCACTTCACAAAACGAAATTGTTTTCTTCTCTCAGAATGAATTTGTGCATAACGAGTTGTACTTCAACAGTTCAGCTCACTAATATTTAACCAATGTACATGATAGATTCATTATAATCTGGAAGGAAACATATACACTTGAATAGACATGGAAAATCACCCGATCGGAGAGCAACAAATCAACAGTTCAGCTCACACCAGATCACAGAGCAACCATATCAAAAAAAAGGATCATGCATAGCAACAAATCGACACGGGAGGACAGTACTCATTTTTTGTTCGTATTTTTAACCCTATTTTCTGTAAGTACAATCCCTGTGGCAAAATAAGTACAGCCTCCGTGGCGGCAGAAGTTTAGCCACGGCGGAGCGGCAGCAGCCGTGCACCGGCCGCGGGAGGCCATGGGACCTCCGACATCGGCGCAAGGCTGGTCTTGTGGACGATGCCGCCGGCGGGCATGGCATCTGTCTGGCGAGATTATGAAAGGACAATACACTTGGTTTCAGCTAGGATTATCACATGTAGACAACACCATATTAAATTTGCAAACCCAACCATAAAGCGATTCTCACAGCTTGTGACTCTGTTCAACTTCAGGTACGTGTCAACTGGTATTTATTCATACCAGGAAAGAACATAAACCAAGGTAGGGCTCCCATAATTGACAAATTATTATAATCCTCAATCTGTATTTGACATACTGATAGTTATTTTGCCATGTTATTCATAAAACATGTGATTCCAAAATCCAGATTAAGTACATAATGAAATGCAATAGAAATGAGACCGGTTGTTACCTGATTAGGAGATTGACATGTACAACCCATTCTTTTTTTACTCAGACCCCATGGGAAATGAGCACGGTTGCTACCCAATCAAAGCAGGTGGGATGAAATGTTGTAACAAAACAACCGACTGTGACTTGTGTACTGAGATTTTGTGATATCAAAATTAATAACTAAAATAATTAGCTAAGGACATGCATAACACTTTCAATGATGTGAGGTCAAGAATGAATCTACACTTCAAGATAAACGAACTTGATCCAGTATCAGAACTTGAAAGGCTGAACTCAAGCACATGATCTCCGCTAGAGAACTCCTTTAACTTCCCCGCTAGACAATTTGGCCGGCCACAACAGCTTTTCTACACTATTTTAAGTTGTACTGTCGTCATCAAGTAATTCTACTGCACTAGATAAAACACGTGAGCTTCCAAAATCAATTTTGAAACAACAAACACTGCACCAGCTGACCACAAAGCAGGCATAATTGCATCTTGCTGCCCGTCGCGAGGAAGTACCGAGAATTCTGGATTGAAATTCAGAGGCGACTCGTGGGGAGGCCAGGGCGCGGTGGGCATGGTGTCCTCCAGCTCGATGCATTACCAGCCGGGAGCACTAGCACCAGCAGCATGGTCGCGTGGACGAAGTACAGGCACCGGATCGAAAAAAGTTCAGCCGCGGCTGCACGGCATGCCAGTCGTGGATGAGCAGTATAGGCAGTGGCGGAGGAAACCAGAGTCGTGGAGGAAACTGAGGTGGGGGAGGAGAAGCGGAACGGCGGCAGGGAGAGAGCAGCGACAGGCGGCCGTGGGCTGGCAGCGACAACTGCCGGCGAGGGAGAGACGAGATCCACGGTGCGAAGGTACATGGATGCGGGCTGTCCTATGGCCGCCTAGGGCTGCTGGTGCGCGGATGACGGCGGCGTGTGGCCGGCGCATGGGGATTATGAAGGGGGTCGGGGTGAGGTCATGGATGAACCAGACGGCGGTGCGTAGGTCGTGGGGCGACCAGCGGCGGCGGCGCGCGGGGCTAGTGCGTGGAGGAGGCCAACCGCGGGAGGGGGTGGGGGAGGTACGAGGACAGGGAGGCGGCGCGCTTGGGGGCGCGCCGGTGGCATGCTTGGGGCCAGGGCCGGCGGCGGTGTTGCAGGGTAGGCGTAGTCGGGGTTGGGGACGACTGGTTTGGGTGACTTTTTCTTTTCTTTTCTCTGGACCGTTCCTATAAAGGGGAAAATGGTGCTCAGAATAATATTTTGAGCACTGGTTTCAGAATAATATATATATAGGTCTGCTATTCTCGAACCGGTTCGAGAATAACTATTCTCGAACCCTTTCTGAACTTCCGGGTGTTAACCTAGTGAACTTCTCGACGGAATACCAGAATTGCATGTTCGTGCGGATAGTATTTTCATGATGATTTTCAAACCGCTTATCGGATTGATGCATATAATATACCGTTGGATTCGCACGGAAATTTCGCAACTTTTTCGTGTTCATTGTTTTCCCAAATTCTGTATTGATTAAAACTAATTTGAAATATACAAAACAACATTTTCGCAGATTTCTCTATTTATGTACAGTTTTGGGGTCCCAGTTTTCAAACCGTTTATCGGAATGATGCGTATGATATGCCGTTGGAAAGGTGCTGACTAGGCGCACCTTTTCCATGAAGAACACTTTTCTAAATTCTTTATAGTTTAAGAGCAGATTTGAAAATACGTGATTACGTTTTTCGAACTTCTCGGTTTTTCGAACTGTTTTTGGGGCTTATTTCCGAACCACTTATCGGAAGGTTCCAAATGATATTGCGTTGAAAAGATATTGATTAGGCGAATCTTTTTCATGTTGAATGTTTTTCCAAATTCTAAATGGTTTTAGTTTAATTTCAGAAATACATAAAAGTGAAGATAACGCCGACACAAGAACATTTCAAAATTGGCTCATCTAGATTGATTAGGTGTGGCATTGCGATATGTTGGAGTATTAGTAGAGCTATATTAGTGCTAATTGTACGTTGAGTTGGTCGATTTGCGCAATCGGTGGTTGTACGGACGATTTCTATGCGTATGATTTCCGTCCAGAAAAACAGAGTCTATGAGGTGCTCGAATATAGAAGTGAACTTCCTTATATCTGTTAGTGAACTTCCGATCGCGGTATAAAAGTTTCAGGCATGTATTAAAATTATAGCGAATTTCTGCGGATGTGAACTTCTTCTCCCCTGGATCTGAACTTCCCGACGGACTTCAATATTGTACAGGGCGAACTTCCGAAACTTTAGTCTAGTTTGAAATGAACTTCAGAAAATATAGCGAACTTTCGTCGCATCTGCACTTTTCTGGATACAGATCTGAACTTCCCCTTATCTGCATCTGAACTTCCAGACGGACCTCAACATTGTAAGGAGTGAACTTCCATTTCATATATGAACTACTATACGGGGAGTGAAATTTCATACGAAGGTAAGTGAACTTCCTGATGGTGGCAAGTGAACTTCTGAAAATATTTTACGAACTTCCAGATGTTCGAATTGAACTTTCGAGTGTTTCTTTGTCTTTTGTTCAAAGTGAACTTCCAAAAAAAATGTGAACTTCTATTGCGTTCGAAGTGAACTTCCGATTTTTCATGTTTAGTGATGCAGCCACCTTCTGAACTTCTGAATTCGGCGAAAGTAAACTTCACCAATCTGCGAAAGTGAACTTCTAAATTCTGGCAGATGTGAACTTCCCATTTTTTAAACTCTAGATAAAATTTATGAACTTCTGAATTTTTTGCGAGTGTGAAGTTCCAAGTTTTGCAGATGTGAATTTCCTGATTTTTTGAAATCTGGAGAATTTTCTAAACTTACAAATTTCGTGTATGTAAACATCCAAATTCTGCAGATGTGAACTTCCGTTTTCAAATAACTTCTATACGGGGAGTAAATTTCCATACAGAGGTAAGTGAACTTCCCCTTCTATCCAAGTGAACTTCTCAGCGGAACACCATAATTTCATGTTTCGGCGGACATTGTTTTGAGGTTGATTTACGAACCACTTATCGAAATGATGCATATGATATACCGTTGGAAAGATATAGAAATCCCACAACTTTTTTGTCCTCAATGGTTTTTCAAATTCTGTACTGTTTAAAAGTAATTTTAAATATACAAAACCATATTTTCGCGGATTTCTGCATTTCTATGCAGTTTTTTCAGTCTAACTTTTAAATTGTTTGTCCGATTGGTGCATATGATATACCGTTAGAAAGGTATGCAAATTGCGCAACTTTTTTATGTTAAATGGTTTTCCAAATTATGTATGGTCTAAGAGCAGATTTCAAACTACGTGAATCTGTTTTTCGGACTTCTTAATTTTTTGCACTATTGTTTCTAGATTTAAGCGAACTTGTTGTTTTTTTTGCAAGTGAACTTCAAATTTCTTATTCCAACTTTTTTTATATGTTTTTTGAGTGAGAGATCTTTCAATTGCTTTATTCAGCAAATTCAAATGATTTGTCGAGTGGAAATAAACAAAATCAAACTTCACGACACAAAAAATATTACCTATTGTTCCTCGTGGATGAATTGAACTCTTTTGCCAAGAATAAATGAACTATCATTGCTCGATGTAAAGTGAACTTCTCATACAAAAAAGGTGAAGTGCACCTTAGAACTTACTTTTAACTGATACTATGCAAATAAGAGTGAAAAAAGTGAACTTTTGCCAAGAATAAAAGGTGAGTGGAATTGAACTATTCGGTTAATTTAAGAGGACTTCTCATCTTGCACGGTGCAATTCTGATTCTTTTTTATGGTGCACTTTTAACTAAAATTGCCAACACATATGGCACTAACTTCCGTAAAGCAAAATTGAACTTTCAGCGTAAATAAAAATGAACTTCTTATTATTTTCTATCACACATCAACACAAGTATATGTTATTCATTTCCCCAAATTATTACAAGTAATCACAGCAGAAGGCAAAAGTGAACTGTTAGACACGTAGCACTTCACGGAGGAAAAATGCTGCACAACCTCTCAACGGCATGCGATCATGGAGCTACGGTGACAAGATGAATGATGCGACCATTTGAGCCACAGTGACACAGTAGCGCTTCTTCAAGTTACAGTTTTAATCCCCGGCCGCGCGCACAAGACTGCTAGGGTATGTGCTGGTTGACTTCCTGTCCGCGCACAACCAACTTCCAAGGGATGCCTAGTGAACTCTTTTGGTGCTCTACGTCCAGTTCAAGCTGCAGAACGACTGCACAAGGGAGCAAGAAAATGAGATCAAATATCAGAAGTGTCACTTATAAACTATCACAATGTAAGTATGCTTGACAGATATAAGAGGTGACTTTTGCATCACCATTTGAAAACAATAAACTTCGATCCTCCCAATTAGTCTCCCAAAAATTACAATTGATGTAGATACTGCTAAGTTAAGAATTAATAAAACTGCATCATAATTCGCAACCTAGCAGTTCAGCACTCACTTTAAATCCTTTTACAAAGCTTCTCACAGAGATTATCATCCAAGACCTTTTCTTTTCTTTCTGAAACCAACTTATCCAACCTTGCAATCTGTACCAAGAAGTACTTCTAATTAGCAGTTGCTAGCACTGAAAAATAGTAAAAATGGCAGATAAGAGGTGTGGCACGATAACAAAAATGGTCATTCATCAGTTCTCAAAATACCACATGCATGGCTATATTATTTTTTTACAAAGAAGGATCAATACCAGACTTGAAAATAGAATAGGAACAGATGGCACTGCACTGCAAACTCCCCAAAATCGCGCAGCGGACAATCGAAGATGCGCAGTTAACATACCTGAAGATTGAACTGCACATGCCCGCTGCGCAGAGCAATGTGAACTACCGCGGTGGGGAATGTGAACTCCTGTGGCGGAGCTTGTCCCGTGGCGGCTGCTGCTATGTGGGAGAGCGGGAGTTCATGGCGGCGCTGCCAGGAGTACATGCATGAACTAGCAGCAGTTATTTTGCATAAAAAAATGGTCGTCTATAGGTAATGAACAGGACTAAATGAACAAACTCGATAAGTTAGGATATTGGCATAGCTACTGAACCATCTAATGTTATTTATGCACCTGTACAATCTTTTCTATTTTTCTTAATGCAATTTTTGTTGTGTGTTTTGAACTCTCTGATAAATCAAAGTGAACTTTCACGAATTGGAGAAGTGAGCTACACGTATTCGCAAAAGTGAACTCCACAGATTAAAAATGTGAATTAACATCAGGCTATCTAATGAATCTAACTTTGAGAAAATATAGAAGTGAACCTTGCTCCCCGACAAAGTGAATTACTGTTCTTTTCTAGCAACATGCATCTACACATACATACATAACATAAACATTCTTTCATACAAAGTAACTACTGGAGCTTTTAAGAGTGAACTACTAGAGCTAGCCATGTATGCATCATCCATACAGATGCATTTCCTTACTAGTACATCCATATCGACATGCAAAAAAGAGCGAGGCAAACCAATATTCAAGCCAATAGGTCCATGAGCACCCGACGGTTGTATTGCTTACCGGTTCAGATTAACGACATTTGAGCAAGAGCACCCGGCGGCTGTACTTGCTTTGCATCCCGTCAAATGAATATGCGCTAACAATACTCGGATGGTTGGGCGGTTCGGTTCCGAGCAGTCCCGTCGGCACCACAAACTCCCACCACCATTGACACCTTGGACAAAAACTAGCGCAGGCCAACGCACGTGAACTGCCCGGCACTGCACGGCGGACTACCACACCCTGAATATTTTATCAGTTATGGAACTAAAAGATACCTAGGCCATTGTCTAAAATAGCAAGAAAAACAACGACATACCATGATAAACTAATTTCACGATAAAGTCACATCAAATATTTATGATCATTGGTGTATACAAAAACATATCGTGTTACCAATGAAATGCATACATAGTTGTACAAATAAAGATTACCATAAAATTACCTAGTGTTGCACACTATGGTGGAGGGAGTCAACTCTGGCGGCGCCCGGAAGCTCACGCCGGTGAGCGCCGGAGCCCGAAACGGGAGGCGTTGCTGCCATCCGCCGCATGAATACGACAAGGCTATGTTAAGCTGAACTAAATAGGGTCAAGATACGTGACAAGAATACTACAGCTACACTTCTCCGTAATTAGAATTTAGCACCGTAGTGACAAGAGTAGATCGAGAAAATGTGTAGGTTTTAACTACCTCTTCCGAGAAATCGAAATGCGCTATTTGCTTTTTCTAGTATTCAACCGGACGAGCACCATCTATTCAATGTTAAGAATTAATGAACTTCTAGATGGGGAAAAGTGAACGTTCCTAACTATAATGTATAATCCCTGTTGTAACACAGTGAACTTTTTGTTGAAAAAAAAGCATACCCGTTATTTTTTGTACTGAACTTCCTGGATAATAATATTGATTCACAAGCAGCACACTTTGTATTAAAAACAGAACTTAATGCAAGAACCAAGTGAGCTTCCCGAAGAAATTTTGGTGTGCTTCCTTAGAAAAATGATCAAACTTATGAACTCTGTGAGGACCGTGTTCTAGGCCTCGATTCCACATCCGCCTCTACTCTTAAACTCCCGCACAACCATCTGTGCTTTTATCTTCCGGATGGCATGTGTACGAGTCAGGAGCGGCATGAGCGTGACTCCGCACTCGCAAACTACAGGAGAAAAAGAAGTGAACTTCAGATATGAAAGTTCACAACCATTGTACAGAAAGTGAAGTAGACAATTGTGGAACAAACCAAACTCCACCACAATTAAATGGTAAGTTACCAGCTCTAATTTTTTACATAGGCTTGTTTTCTGTTTGACTCTCTAGACTTCAAACAACCAACAGAGAACTTCACACAGCGGGAACCAAATTGCAGAAATCATAACAAAAGTTTGTGAACTTCTGAATGTGATGCAGGTGTAATCCAACTTAAAGCTTAAGATTTTACTGATGCAAAATCTGTTGACCCATTTTTCTCTAAACATAGGCTTGTTTTCTCTCTGAACTTCACAACTGTAACTCTCTGAATTTCAAAACTCTCTCACAGTGAACTCTCACAATGAACTTTCACACGACAACTCTACCTTGTCCGGCTGCAGTTTGGGGCGCCCGCCCGACAGAATCCCTCCGCAGACACCGACCCCTACCAACCCTAGCCGGTTCACCAGCACCAAATCAACCGCCGGAGCGGGCGAGGGGGTGCGGGGAGAGAGATCCCCAGACTTCGAATCGTCGCCGGCGCCCGGTGGTGCGGCAGATTCCCCACAGAAGCTAGAGAAAATGGGGGAAAGGGATCGGAGGAGCAGGGCACAAACCTTGCTGGCGGCGGCGGCGGGGGTCGACGAAGGCTCCTCTCTCCTCTCTCTCTCCTTCCGGTCGGCGAAGTCTACGGAAATTTCCCTTGCTCCACCTCCTCCTCTTGATCTCCAACCTCGGCGGCCGGCGCGTGGGATTGGCGGCCGGGTTGGCGGTGGGATTGGAGGCCGGGGCGGCGCTGCCTTACCGTCGACGGGGAAGAAGGCGGCGCGGGAGGTGGGCATGGGGTGCGGTCGGGTGGTTGTGGGACGAGGGAAGGCCGGAAGGGTGGGGGAGGCGGGGCCGTCGAGGTGGAGGATGGAGGCTGTGGCCGCGCCGTTGGGAAGGGAGGTTGGGCGTCTCGCCGTCTATGGGATGGCCTGCGGCGGCGCGCTAGGTGGGTGGCCGGCCGGGGCAGGAAGCCGGAGGCGGGGAAGGCAGCCATGGGGGAGGCGGGCGTGGTGGTGGATAAGGCAGGAAGTTCTGCGGGAGTGCCTGCGGGGTGCGGCTAGGTAGTTTTTGGGCTGCGTCGGTCGGTTCGTTCGGGTGGGTTTCAGTCGGGATAAGAAGGTAAGCGGGAATAGGGGGTTCGAGAATAGCTATTCTAGAACCCCTCTTATGGGGGGTTCGAGAATAGTTGGTTATATATAGGTCTGCTATTCTCGAACCGGTTCGAGAATAACTATTCTCGAACCCTTTCTGAACTTCCGGGTGTTAACCTAGTGAACTTCTCGACGGAATACCAGAATTGCATGTTCGTGCGGATAGTATTTTCATGATGATTTTCAAACCGCTTATCGGATTGATGCATATAATATACCGTTGGATTCGCACGGAAATTTCGCAACTTTTTCGTGTTCATTGTTTTCCCAAATTCTGTATTGATTAAAACTAATTTGAAATATACAAAACGACGTTTTCGCAGATTTCTCTATTTATGTACAGTTTTGGGGTCCCAGTTTTCAAACCGTTTATCGGAATGATGCGTATGATATGCCGTTGGAAAGGTGCTGACTAGGCGCACCTTTTTCATGAAGAACACTTTTCTAAATTCTTTATAGTTTAAGAGCAGATTTGAAAATACGTGATTACATTTTTCGAACTTCTCGGTTTTTCGAACTGTTTTTGGGGCTTATTTCCGAACCACTTATCGGAATGTTCCAAATGATATTGCGTTGAAAAGATATTGATTAGGCGAATCTTTTTCATGTTGAATGTTTTTCCAAATTCTAAATGGTTTTAGTTTAATTTCAGAAATACATAAAAGTGAAGATAACGTCGACACAAGAACATTTCAAAATTGGCTCATCTAGATTGATTAGGTGTGGCATTGCGATATGTTGGAGTATTAGTAGAGCTATATTAGTGCTAATTGTACGTTGAGTTGGTCGATCTGCGCAATCGGTGGTTGTACGGACGATTTCTATGCGTATGATTTCCGTCCAGAAAAACAGAGTGTATGAGGTGCTCGAATATAGAAGTGAACTTCCTTATATCTGTTAGTGAACTTCCGATCGCGGTATAAAAGTTTCAGGCATGTATTAAAATTATAGCGAATTTCGTGGATGTGAACTTCTTCTCCCCTGGATCTGAACTTCCCGACGGACTTCAATATTGTACAGGGCGAACTTCCGAAACTTTAGTCTAGTTTGAAGTGAACTTCAGAAAATATAGCGAACTTCCGTCGCATCTGCACTTTTACGGATACGGATCTGAACTTCCCCTTATCCGCATCCGAACTTCCGGACGGACCTCAACATTGTAAGGAGTGAACTTCCATTTCATATATGAACTACTATACGGGGAGTGAAATTTCATACGAAGGTAAGTGAACTTCCTGATGGTGGCAAGTGAACTTCTGAAAATATTTTACGAACTTCCAGATGTTCGAATTGAACTTCCGAGTTATGTTTGTCTTTTGTTCAAAGTGAACTTCCAAAAAAAATGTGAACTTCTATTGCGTTCGAAGTGAACTTCCGATTTTTCATGCTTAGTGATGCAGCCACCTTCTGAACTTCTCAATTCGGCGAAAGTAAACTTCACCAATCTGCGAAAGTGAACTTCTAAATTACAGCGGATGTGAACTTCCCATTTTTTAAACTCTAGATAAAATTTATGAACTTCTGAATTTTTTGCGAGTGTGAAGTTCCAAGTTTTGCGGATGTGAATTTCCTGATTTTTGAAATGCTGGAGAATTTTCTAAACTTACAAATTTCGTGTATGTAAACATCCAAATTCTGCAGATGTGAACTTCCGTTTTCAAATAACTTCTATACGGGGAGTAAATTTCCATACAGAGGTAAGTGAACTTCCCCTTCTATCCAAGTGAACTTCTCAGCGGAACACCAAAATTTCATGTTTCGGCGGACATTGTTTTGAGGTTGATTTACGAACCACTTATCGAAATGATGCATATGATATACCGTTGGAAAGATACAGAAATCCCACAACTTTTTTGTCATCAATGTTTTTCCAAATTACATGCTTGTTTAAAAGTAATTTTAAATATACAAAACCATATTTTCGCGGATTTCTGCATTTCTATGCAGTTTTTTCAGTCTAACTTTTAAATTGTTTGTCCGATTGGTGCATATGATATACCGTTAGAAAGGTATGCAAATTGCGCAACTTTTTTATGTTAAATGGTTTTCCAAATTATGTATGGTCTAAGAGCAGATTTCAAACTACGTGAATCTGTTTTTCGGACTTCTTAATTTTTTGCACTATTGTTTCTAGATTTAAGCGAACTGTTGTTTTTTTTGCAAGTGAACTTCAAATTTCTTATTCCAACTTTTGTTATATGTTTTTTGAGTGAGAGATCTTTCAATTGCTTTATTCAGCAAATTCAAATGATTTGTCGAGTGGAAATAAACAAAATCAAACTTCACGACACAAAAAATATTACCTATTGTTCCTCGTGGATGAATTGAACTCTTTTGCCAAGAATAAATGAACTATCGTTGCTCGATGTAAAGTGAACTTCTCATACAAAAAAGGTGAAGTGCACCTTAGAACTTACTTTTAACTGATACTATGCAAATAAGAGTGAACTTTCAAGATAAAAAAAGTGAACTTTTGCCAAGAATAAAAGGTGAGTGGAATTGAACTATTCGGTTAATTTAAGAGGACTTCTCATCTTGCACGGTGCAATTCTGATTCTTTTTTTTGTGCACTTTTAACTAAAATTGCCAACACATATGGCACTAACTTCCGTAAAACAAAATTGAACTTTCAGCGTAAATAAAAATGAACTTCTTATTATTTTCTATCACACATCAACACAAGTATATGTTTTTCATTTCCCCAAATTATTACAAGTAATCACAACAGAAGGCAAAAGTGAACTGTTAGACACGTAGCACTTCACGGAGGAAAAATGCTACACAACCTCTCAACGGCATGCGATCATGGAGCTACGGTGACAAGATGAATGATGCGACCATTTGAGCCACAGTGACACAGTAGCGCTTCTTCAAGTTACAGTTTTAATCCCCGGCCGCGCGCACAGGACTGCTAGGGTATGTGCTGGTTGACTTCCTGTCCGCGCACAACCAACTTCCAAGGGATGCCCAGTGAACTCTTTTGGTGCTCTACGTCCAGTTCAAGCTGCAGAACGACTGCACAAGGGAGCAAGAAAATGAGATCAAATATCAGAAGTGTCACTTATAAACTATCACAATGTAAGTATGCTTGACAGATATAAGAGGTGACTTTTGCATCACCATTTGAAAACAATAAACTTCGATCCTCCCTATTAGTCTCCCAAAAATTACAATTGATGTAGATCTCTGCTAAGTTAAGAATTAATAAAGCCGCATCATAATTCACAACCTAGCAGTTCAGCACTCACTTTAAATCCTTTTACAAAGCTTCTCACAGAGATTATCATCCAAGACCTTTTCTTTTCTTTCTGAAACCAACTTATCCAACCTTGCAATCTGTACCAAGAAGTACTTCTAATTAGCAGTTGCTAGCACTGAAAAATAGTAAAAATGGCAGATAAGAGGTGTGGCACGATAACA
This sequence comes from Lolium rigidum, assembly GCF_022539505.1. NCBI lineage: Eukaryota > Viridiplantae > Streptophyta > Magnoliopsida > Poales > Poaceae > Lolium > Lolium rigidum. The sequence goes on from NC_061509.1 coordinate 117,803,845, forward strand.
AAAATGGTCATTCATCAGTTCTCAAAATACCACATGCATGGCTATATTATTTGTTTACAAAGAAGGATCAATACCAGACTTGAAAATAGAATAGGAACAGATGGCACTGCACTGCAAACTCCCCAAAATCGCGCAGCGGACAATCGAAGATGCGCAGTTAACATACCTGAAGATTGAACTGCACATGCCCGCTGCGCAGAGCAACGTGAACTACCGCGGCGGGGCATGTGAACTCCTGTGGCGGAGCTTGTCCCGTGGCGGCTGCTGCTATGTGGGAGAGCGGGAGTTCATGGCGGCGCTGCCAGGAGTACATGCATGAACTAGCAGCAGTTATTTTGCATAAAAAAATGGTCGTCTATAGGTAATGAACCGGACTAAATGAACAAACTCGATAAGTTAGGATATTGGCATAGCTACTGAACCATCTAATGTTATTTATGCACCTGTACAATCTTTTCTATTTTTCTTAATGCAATTTTTGTTGTGTGTTTTGAACTCTCTGATAAATCAAAGTGAACTTTCACGAATTGGAGAAGTGAGCTACACGTATTCGCAAAAGTGAACTCCACAGATTAAAAATGTGAATTAACATCAGGCTATCTAATGAATCTAACTTTGAGAAAATATAGAAGTGAACCTTGCTCCCTGACAAAGTGAATTCTGTTCTTTTCTAGCAACATGCATCTACACATACATACATGACATAAACATTCTTTCATACAAAGTAACTACTGGAGCTTTTAAGAGTGAACTACTAGAGCTAGCCATGTATGCATCATCCATACAGATGCATTTCCTTACTAGTACATCCATATCGACATGCAAAAAAGGGCAGGCAAACCAATATTCAAGCCAATAGGTCCATGAGCACCCGACGGTTGTATTGCTTACCAGTTCAGATTAACGACATTTGAGCAAGAGCACCCGGCGGCTGTACTGCTTTGCATCCCGTCAAATGAATATGCGCTAACAATACTCAGATGGTTGGGCAGTTCAGTTCCGAGCGATCCCAGCTGGCACCACAAACTCCCACCACCATTGACACCTTGGACAAAAACTAGCGCAGGCCAACGCACGTGAACTGCCCGGCACTGCACGGCGGACTACCACACCCTGAATATTTTATCAGTTATGGAACTAAAAGATACCTAGGCCATTGTCTAAAATAGCAAGAAAAACAACGACATACCATGATAAACTAATTTCACGATAAAGTCACATCAAATATTTATGATCATTGGTGTATACAAAAACATATCGTGTTACCAATGAAATGCATACATAGTTGTACAAATAAAGATTACCATAAAATTACCTAGTGTTGCACACTATGGTGGAGGGAGTCAACTCTGGCGGCGCCCGGAAGCTCACGCCGGTGAGCGCTGGAGCCCAGAACGGGAGGCGTTGCTGCCATCTGCCGCATGAATAGGACAAGGCTATGTTAACTGAACTAAATAGGGTCAAGATACGTGACAAGAATACTACAGCTACACTTCTCTGTAATTAGTATTTAGCACTGTAGTGACAAGAGTAGATCAGAAAATGTGTAGGTTTTAACTACCTCTTCCAGAAATCGAAATGCGCTATTTGCTTTTTCTAGTATTCAACCGGACGAGCACCATCTATTCAATGTTAAGAATTAATGAACTTCTAGATGGGGAAAAGTGAACGTTCCTAACTATAATGTATAATCCCTGTTGTAACACAGTGAACTTTTTGTTGAAAAAAAGCATACCCGTTATTTTTTGTACTGAACTTCCTGGATAATAATATTGATTCACAAGCAGCACACTTTGTATTAAAAACAGAACTTAATGCAAGAACCAAGTGAGCTTCCCGAAGAAATTTTGGTGTGCTTCCTTAGAAAAATGATCAAACTTATGAACTCTGTGAGGACCGCGTTCTAGGCCTCGATTCCACATCCGCCTCTACTCTTAAACTCCCGCACAACCATCTGTGCTTTTATCTTCCGGATGGCATGTGTACGAGTCAGGAGCGGCATGAGCGTGACTCCGCACTCGCAAACTACAGGAGAAAAAGAAGTGAACTTCAGATATGAAAGTTCACAACCATTGTACAGAAAGTGAAATAGACAATTGTGGAACAAACCAAACTCCACCACAATTAAATGGTAAGTTACCAGCTCTAATTTTTTACATAGGCTTGTTTTCTGTTTGACTCCCTAGACTTCAAACAACCAACAGAGAACTTCACACAGCGGGAACCAAATTGCAGAAATCATAACAAAAGTTTGTGAACTTCTGAATGTGATGCAGGTGTAATCCAACTTAAAGCTTAAGATTTTACTAATGCAAAATCTGTTGATCCATTTTTCTCTAAACATAGGCTTGTTTTCTCTCTGAACTTCACAACTCTAACTCTCTGAATTTCAAAACTCTCTCACAGTGAACTCTCACAATGAACTTTCACACGACAACTCTACCTCGTCCGGCTGCAGTTTGGGGTGCCCGCCCGATAGAATCCCTCCGCAGACACCGACCCCTACCAACCCTAGCCGGTTCACCAGCACCAAATCAACCGCCGGAGCGGGCGAGGGGGTGGGGGGAGAGAGATCCCCAGACATCGAATCGTCGCCGGCGCCCGGTGGTGCGGCAGATTCCCCACAGAAGCTAGAGAAAATGGGGGAAAGGGATCGGAGGAGCAGCGCACAAACCTTGATGGCGGCGGCGGCAGCGGCGGGGGTCGACGAAGGCTCCTCTCTCCTCTCTCTCTCCTTCCGGTCGGCGAAGTCTACGGAAATTTCCCTTGCTCCACCTCCTCCTCTTGATCTCCAACCTCGGCGGCCGGCGCGTGGGATTGGCGGCCGGGTTGGCGGTGGGATTGGAGGCCGGGGCGGCGCTGCCTTACCGTCGACGGGGAAGAAGGCGGCGCGGGAGGTGGGCATGGGGTGCGGTCGGGTGGTTGTGGGACGAGGGAAGGCCGGAAGGGTGGGGGAGGCGGGGCCGTCGAGGTGGAGGATGGAGGCTGTGGCCGCGCCGTTGGGAAGGGAGGTTGGGCGTCTCGCCGTCTATGGGATGGCCTGCGGCGGCGCGTTAGGTGGGTGGCCGGCTGGGGCAGGAAGCCGGAGGCGGGGAAGGCAGCCATGGGGGAGGCGGGCGTGGTGGTGGATAAGGCAGGAAGTTCTGCGGGAGTGCCTGCGGGGTGCGGCTAGGTAGTTTTTGGGCTGCGTCGGTCGGTTCGTTCGGGTGGGTTTCGGTCGGGATAAGAAGGTAAGCGGGAATAGGGGGTTCGAGAATAGCTATTCTAGAACCCCTCTTATGGGGGGTTCGAGAATAGTTGGGTTCTATATATATATATATATAGCCTCAGGTATGTGTACTACAAAGCAAAAATACGCGTATCTATGTATGGTGCCGGGCACCTAGGAGCACCAGTTAATTTACCTATATATATATATATATATATATATATATATATATATATATATATATATATATATATATATATATAACTATTCTCGAACCGGTTCGAGAATAACTATTCTCGAAACCTTTCTGAACTTCCGGGTGTTTCCTAGTGAACTTTTCGATGGAATACCAGAATTGCATGTTCGTGCGGACAGTATTTTGATGATGGTTTTCAAACCGCTTATTGGATTGATGCGTATAATATACCGTTGGATTCGCACGGAAATTTGGCAACTTTTTCGTGTTCATTGTTTTTCCAAATTATTTATTGATTAAAACTAATTTGAAATATACAAAATAACGTTTTTGCGGATTTCTCTATTTTTGTAAAGTTTTGGGGTTCCAGTTTTCAAATCGTTTATCGGAATGATGCGTATGATATGCCGTTGGAAAGGTGCTGACTAGGCGCACCTTTTTCATGAAGAACACTTTTCTAAATTCTTTATAGTTTAAGAGCAGATTTGAAAATACGTGATTATGTTTTTCGAACTTCTCGGTTTTTCGAACTGTTTTTGGGGCTTATTTCCGAACCACTTATCGGAATGTTCCAAATGATATTGCGTTGAAAAGATATTGATTAGGCGAATATTTTTCATGTTGAATGTTTTTCCAAATTCTAAATGGTTTTAGTTTAATTTCGAAATACATAAAAGTGAAGATAACGCCGACACAAGAACATTTCGAAATTGGCTCATCTAGATTGATTAGGTGTGGCATTGCGATATGTTGGAGTATTAGTAGAGTTATATTAGTGCTAATTGTACGTTGAGTTGGTCGATTTGCGCAATCGGTGGTTGTACGGACGATTCTATGCGTATGATTTACGTCCAGAAAAATAGAGTGCATGAGGTGCTCGAATATAGAAGTGAACTTCCTTATATCTGTTAGTGAACTTCCAATCGCGGTATAAAATTTTCAGGCATGTAATAGAATTATAGCGAACTTCTGTGGATGTGAACTTCTTCTCCCCTGAGTCTGAACTTCCCGACGGACTTCAATATTGTAAAGGGCGAACTTCCGAAACTTTAGTCTAGTTTGAAGTGAACTTCAGAAAATATAGCGAACTTCCGTCGCATCTGCACTTTTCTGGATACAGATATGAACTTCTCCTTATCTGCATCTGAACTTCCAGACGGACCTCAACATTGTAAGGAGTGAACTTCCATTTCAAATATGAACTTCTATACGGGGAGTGAAATTTCATACGGAGGTAAGTGAACTTCCCGATGGTGGCAAGTGAACTTCTGAAAATATTTTCGAACTTCCACATGTTCGAATTGAACTTCCGAGTTGTGTTTGTCTTTTGTTCAAAGTGAACTTCCAAAAATAATGTGAACTTCTATTGTGTTCGAAGTGAACTTCCGATTTTTCATGTTTAGTGATGCAGCAGCCTTCTGAACTTCTGAATTCGGCAAAAGTGAACTTCACCAATCTGCGAAAGTGAACTTCTAAATTCTGGCGGATGTGAACTTGCCATTTTTTAAACTCTAGATAAAATTTCCGAACTTCTGAATTTTTGCGAGTGTGAACTTCCAAGTTTTGCAGATGTGAATTTCCTGATTTTTTGAAATCTGGAGAATTTTCTAAACTTAGAAATTTCGTGTGTGTGAACATCCAAATTCTGTAGATGTGAACTACCGAGTCTTGTAGATGTGAACTTCCTGATTTTTTTGTACTCTAGAGATTTTTTTGAATTTTCACATCTGCAGAACTCGATCTGGTTGGGGCGCCGCCGGAGGAGCTAGGCGCATGAGGCGGGAGGTCGACTCCCTGGGGCGACAGTGGCGCCTTCGACAGTTGGTGGGGACAGCGGGGGTTGTGCGCGTGGCAGGTGGTGGGGCGGTGGAGGTCGTGCGCGCGGCAGGTGGTGTGGCGGAGGTCGCCGGGGCGCGCGGCAGGCGGAGTGGGGCGGCGGCGGCCTGGGCGCGCGACAGGTGGTGGGGACGGCGGTCGCCGGGGGGCACGGCAGGTGGTGTGGCGACGGTAGCCGGGGCACGCGGCAGGTGGTGGGCGTGGCGCACAGGCGGGAGGTGGGATGCGACGCGCGGGCGGGAGGTGGGAGGCGACGCGCGGGCGGGAGGTGGGAGGTGAGAAATTCCGTGGTGGTCAAACTGAAGTCCTAGAATAGATAAACTTCTGGCTTGTGCGAGGTGAATTTTCTGACATATTTTGAAGTGAACATCCGGATGGTGCAAAGTGAACTTCCCACCATTGCCAAAGTGAATGCCCACAAAAAGTAAGTTTCCCATTGAACATCAAGCACGTTCAAATTGCCTAGTACTTTACTTTACATATTCTAATATTTAATCTGTTATGTGCACTGCACAAAAATCATTTTTTGGCTGCAATAGTACAAACGTAGCTGGTAAAGACACAAAACTACAAGAAAAAAGTAGCCAAGCTGGAGCAGTTTAGAAGCAGCAACATACAAGTTGAAAGCTACTCCCGTGAGAGGATCTGCTTCATTCAAAAAAAAAAGGGGGCATCAAGTTGAAAGCTACTCTCGTGAGACGCTTCTTCATTCAATAAAAAAAAAGGAGCATCACTGATTAGCTACGTACGGCAGCAGCTGCTCCACCTGCCACTGGATTGACGTCCGGAAGTTGATGTCTGCTGCTTGCTGCCTTGCTCCGCTCGATACCGAGTTGTAGTTGAGCCGCGCAATCTTATGTCAGGCAAGCGACAACACTAGATTCTGCACAATGGTATTTACAGTAGTAGTATTTAGGCAAGTAAAAACATCCATCACACTCATTGCTATCTGAACTTCATGGCTGACACAGATTGACTACACATTGCTATCGTCTGAATTCAGGTTGAGGTAGTTCAACTACCTGGTCTCGGTGCTAACAGAAGGCTATACGACGGAGAGGTAGGTCCTCCTCCAGCCGCTGATGTATGTCGCAAAGTGATGGATCGCACCTCGGAGGTTCCGACCGCCTGTGTGCTTTTAACTGTAATAGTCAGACAGACTAAATGAACTCCCCAAATATAGAAAAGTGAACTGGCCCTGATAATAATGTAAACTACCATTTTTCATACTAGCCGGAAGCATTTCATAATAATGTTAATTACTATTTTTCATACTAGCTAGAAGCGGACTCCTCCCACTGACGCAGTGGATTCCCCCCGAAAAGAGAAGTTAACTTCCAAGAAGTTGCAAATTTTTATGCAGACAAATTGAACTTGCCTGATATATTGAACTTCTCAGACATGATTAAATTGACTTCTATGTTTTGTATAGAGAAAAAACATGATAATACCCAGCAAGCACAAAATAATTAAAATTAATCCAACCCTGCATGCATGGTGTTGCCTAATTGATTTGTTGCTTACAGATAGCAAGCAATAGGACCACAAAGCACGAGAGCTAAACAAATGGGAATTACGGGAATGGGATTGGGATTGGTGACTTATGGGCAGCATTCAATAAAATACCACTCTTTGCAACTTGCAAGTGTAATCGGGGGTGGGAAAAGCAGAAAGTTTATACTATGTTAAATGTGAATCAGGCAATTCGGTGCATGCACAGAGCGAAATGCAGTGTGTCAAAGCATGGCAAAATCATATTCTATATACTATATGGTTTTACTTACAGAAGCAAATTGATGTGCCGAAGGGCGCGGCTGAAAGCTGGGCTCCCTCGAGAAGACCGCTGGACGGTCGAGGATGCGCGAGTGAACTCCCAACGTAACTGCATTTATGCACATGGAGCTATACAATGTCAAAATGAAATAAAATAATAGTCCATCTAGCAGGAATATTTTAACTAGAGTAGATGAGATGTGAACTTCACGAATTATGAGAATGAACTCCACGAAATATACAAAGGTGAGCTCTTCATCTCTCCATCTTTTATTTTTTGTTGTGCACTTGTGATCGGCTGCTTCATCCAAAAATAATGAAGAACATGAAGAACATGACTTGCAGTGACAACCGCGGGAAGACCTGCAACCGCAACTCCCAGCTCATGGCAATGCTTCTTGTGGGCACTGTTATGATAGTTAAATCTTATGTAAAAAAAGTAAACTTCACATGTGAAAAAGGTGTAGTACACTAATGAAGTAATGTGAACTTCAAAGAAGAAATTCCACAGATCTTATCGGCACAAAAATCACAAAAGATACATCATCCAGAAGCAACCATGCATTTTCTAGATTAACATGTATGATTTGTTACTACCCAAACAGATCACGGGGATCAAGCCTATTAGTTGCTTCTAAATTTTTAATGCTTAGCATCTCCATAACCTGAACTACAAGGATCTGAATATTTCACAAAAATACTATTTAGATCATGAACTGCAGTAAACACACAAGAACAAGCTATCACTTCATTTATGAACAAGGAAATCAAGCCAATGAAAGAACAAGCCCGTGATTACCCCGCCCCTAATTATCTCTAGCTTGTGTTGGACTTCTTTAAACTGCAGTCAAAGTGAACTTTCTCAGGATGAGGATTAACTGAAATTTTATGGACAGAAAAAGGGAACTCCTGACATATACAAATTGAGATTCCAGAAAAATTTCGATGAACTTCTCAATAATAGTATTCTATAACGAAAAAAAAACCAATCGATATTGTGTTTTGCATTTCGTTGCATCAACAAGGAAACAACAGACAAATCTGCAAAGAAAAATGTCAAACATCGCTAACAAGGTGTAGTAAATAACCAGACTTGTACACGTTTAGTAGAAGCAACTCACTTGCTTCTCCCCACCTCCATTAAATATAATCTCACTACCTACTGAACTAGTACTCGAGTGCGTTGATAAATAAAAAATTTGCAGATTCCAGCGTTTCATATTTGAAATTATAAATTTGCACTTCTGAACTTTTTGCCCTGCTAATGATGGAACTTTACGCACATATGGGGTGAACTTCCCAACAAAACAAAAATTCATGACAAATAAAAAGGAGAATTCCTTAAGTTGGACAAGCGGACTTGCATTTTAAATAAAATCGAACTTCACAGTCTTGTGCTTATGTGTTTTAACTGAAATCAATCTATGAAGTCAATTTTTCCCAAACAAAAATTAGTAAACTTCATATGTGAACTAGGTGAAATTGTTTTTTATGTGCTGCGATCGTCCAACATTTGCTAAAATACAAAGCTATCAACAATCTTTATGAATAAAATCACAAAAAACTGTGTTAATAATACTTCAGTATCCTTTAAACTGTAGTATTTTCGAAGTATTTGAAAAACAGCCCCGGACCTCTTTTTTCCGAAACAGAGAAAGCGAGAAAAACGCCTCCAGATCGCTGGGCTACATTGAGCTGCCGCCATGTTTTCTTGGGAGATCAGACTGTGGGTATATGCATCTACAACTCGCTACCTAATGCATGTTTTGTGCATTTGCAAGCATGCTTAGAGAACAGGACGACTGCCTCAAGTCTGTTGGAATAAACCCTGCATCTAGCTGTTAGGGAGTTTTACTTTCAGTTTCGCCAGTTAGACACTTAGCAGTTTTTTCCCTTCAGTTGTTTCTGTAAACGGATTGATTCCGTGCTAGGCGGCTTGATCCTAGTTTGTAGCTCATCGTGGACCAGTTCCTGGACGTGGGATGGCACGACCTGGTAAGTGGACTTGGCCACCACGATCGCTCCTTGCGAGCTGAATAAAAGGTGAAGAAGAAACAGAAAAGCGGACAGTTGCACCCGCACCAAAAATTCTCTGCGTTCGTTTTTCTCTGTGATCATCCCCATTGTTTGGTCTTGAGCTCGCGAGTGAGATTGAGAGGCAACACGTGGTATCAGAGCGATGTCGAAGGCACCTGGGAAGGAGAAGGGGGACGGCACACAGGCTGCCGCAGCGGGAGGCGTACAGTCGCCGCCCAAGCAGACCTCGGTGTCCCCTGCTCGCCAGCGTGGCCGCAGCCTTGTGAGGCGTGGCGGCGGCGAGATGGTGATCCGTGAGCGCGTCGTGAGGGAGAGCACAGGCTCTGCCCAATACCCGATCCTCACGCGGTCCAACTACGCAGAGTGGGCAACTGTGATGCGCATCCAGTTGCAGGAGGCACACCTGTGGGATGCGATCGAGCTCGGCCCGGACGAGGGGAGCGACGATCGATCCGCACTCGCCGCACTCCTCCGCGCCGTCCCACCGGAACTGGTGCGGACCCTGGCGGCGAAGGACAACGCCCAAGCGGCGTGGGAGACCCTTAAGACCATGCGTCTGGGGTGCGAACGGATCCGCGAGGCGAAGGCGCAAAATCGGCACCGTGAGTATGAGAACCTCGCGTTCCACTCCGGTGAGTCGATCGAGGACTTCTCCATCCGCCTCACGAACATCCTCAGCGACCTCGAGCTCCTCGGAGATCCTGTGGACGAGTACAAGGCGGTCCTGAAGTTTCTGCGCGTCGTCCCTGGTAAGTTTAGGCCAATGGCCATGGCAATCGAACAAACTGTTGATTTGAAACAGCTGTCGATCGAGGATCTCTGCGGACGTCTCATGATCGCGGAGGAAGGCTACGACGTCGACGACGCCGTGAGCGGCATAAACAAGCTCCTCCTCACCGAGGAGGAGTGGGAGGAGCGTCGCAAGCAGCCGCGCTTCAGTGGCGGCGGCGCGTCCGGCAGCGGCGCACCCACCGCAAAGGGCCCGCCACGACCTGACAAGGGCGGCGGCGTCCAGAAGGTGAACGGCGGACGCGGCGCGGCCGAAACCGATCGTGAGCGCTGCAAGTACTGCGGCAAGAAGGGCCACTGGGCTCGTGATTGCCGTAAGAAGAAGCGTGATGAGCAAGGCCGTGCGAATCTCGCGCGAGCGCACGCCGGAGCCGATGATGACCCACACATGCTCATGGCGCGCGTGTGTGAGGTCACCGCTCCTGTTGACGACGGGTACGTTCACGTCGAGCTCGTGGAGGAACGGGCCGAGGCGCACTTGAACCGTGTCGACAGCGACCATGACTCGCACTGGTTCCTTGACACGGGCGCCAGCAACCACATGAGCGGCATCGAGGAATGCTTCACCAACCTGGATCGGCGCGTCGGCGGTATGGTGAAGTTCGGCGACAACTCAGTCGTTGACATCCACGGGCGCGGCCAGGTGATCTTCCTCGACCAGGACGGCGGCCACCGCGTCCTCAACGGCGTCTACTACATCCCACGCCTCAAGAGCTCCATCATCAGCGTCGGGCAGCTGGACGAACACGGATGCGAGTCCAGGATCAAGGGAGGGTTCTTCATCCTCAGCGATCGCCGACAACGCGTCATCGCCAAGGTCAAGCGCGCCGGCAACCGCCTGTACCCGTACGAACTCAGGCTAGCCCAGCCGGTGTGCCTTGCCGCACGGTGCGCCTCGGACGACGCATGGCGGTGGCATGCTAGGTATGGCCACCTGAACTTCCAGGCGCTGCGGAAGTTGGGCGCAACGCAGATGGTCACCGGCCTCCCCCTCGTCAATCACGTCGATCAACTCTGCGACGGGTGCCTGCTTGGGAAGCAGCGCCGCCACCCATTCCCAGTGGAGGCCAAGTACCGCGCTACTAGCGTCCTCGACCTGGTTCACGGGGACCTGTGCGGCCCAATCTCGCCGGCGACGCCGGGTGGACGCCGCTACTTCCTCCTCCTCGTCGACGACATGTCGCGGTACATGTGGATCAGGCTGCTGCGCACCAAGGACGAGGCTGCAGACGAGATCGTGCGTTTCCAAGCACGAGTCGAGGTGGAGACTGGGCGCAAGCTCCGTGCCCTCCGCACGGATCGCGGAGGGAGTTCACTTCCGTTGAGTTCGGCGAGTACTGCGCCGGGCAAGGTGTGCAGCGACAGCTCACCGCCCCATACTCTCCGCAACAGAACGGGGTGGTGGAGCGCCGGAACCAGACGGTGGTGGCAATGGCGAGGAGCATGATGAAGAGTGCAGGTATGCCAGGTCGTTTTTGGGGGGAGGCAGTCACCACCGCTGTCTTCATCCTAAACAGGGCTCCGACTCGCGCCGTCGCGGGCAAGACCCCGTACGAGGCGTGGCATGGGAAGAAGCCGCCCGTGCACTTCTTCCGCACCTTCGGCTGCCTCGCACACGTGAAGATCGTCAAGCCCAACCAGCGCAAGCTCGACGATCGCTCTAAGCCGATGGTGTTCATCGGCTACGAGGAGAACGGCGTCAACTACCGCGTCTACGACCCTGTCGACAAGCGCGCTCACGTCACGCGCGACGTCGTGTTCGACGAGGGCACGACATGGAACTGGGAGGAGGGGGCCGCTGCAACGGCTGGATCGGACGTCGAGAGCTTCACCGTGGAGTACTTCGCCACTCCGGTCACCGACGCCCACGCACGCGCATCCAACACTCCTTCACCGACGACGCCAGAACCTGCTGCACCGGAGTCTGCAGCAGGGTCAGCAGCTGGAATAGCTGCATCACCTGTCACAGGGCAGGTGGAGTTCGCCACGCCGCCAAGCGAGGTCGACCCTGACCTCTTCGACGTCAACGACGATGCAGGCGCGACTCACCGGTACCGCCGCATGACAGACCTGCTCGACCCTGATGAGGCAGATGCCACGCGCAAGCAGCACCTCTTCCTCACCTCCTCCGAAGAACCTGCAAGCGTAGGAGAGGCAGAGCGTGAACCGTGCCTGGCGTGCGGCGATGCTTGAGGAGATGACCTCCATCGAGGACAACGCGACGTGGGAACTCGCTGATCTTCCCCGCGGCCACAAAGCCATTGGGCTAAAGTGGGTCTTCAAAGTGAAGCGGGACGAGCATGGCGCCATCGTCAAGCACAAGGCGCGCATCGTGGCGAAGGGCTACGTGCAGAAGCCAGGAATCGATTTCGAGGAGGTGTTTGCGCCTGTCGCTCGTGTCGAGTCAGTGCGGCTCCTGCTCGCTCTCGCTGCTCAGGAAGGATGGGCTGTCCATCATATGGACGTCAAATCCGCCTTTCTGAACGGAGAGCTGGAGGAGGAGGTGTACGCGGCTCAGCCACCGGGATTCGTCATCGCCGGGAAGGAGTCCAAGGTGCTGCGCCTCCGCAAGGCGCTGTACGGTCTGCGCCAAGCCCCACGCGCCTGGAACGCCAAGCTGGACTCGACCATGTCAGGGCTCGGGTTCAAGCGGAGTAGCTCGGAGCATGCAGTGTACGTCCGCGGCAAGCTCCTCGTCGGTGTGTACGTCGACGACCTCGTGATCACGGGCTCCATCAACGACGACATCAAGCACTTCAAGGAGGAGATGAAGGGCACTTTTCGCATGAGTGACCTGGGGTTGCTCAGCTATTACCTGGGCATCGAAGTGCGCCAGGGAAGCAGCGGCACCACAATCGCACAAGGCGCGTATGCCTCGTCGATCCTGGAGAAGGCGGGCATGAAGGGCTGCAATGCCTGTCATGTGCCGATGGAGGCCAGACTGAAGCTGAGCAAGGCAAGCACGGCGCCGCCCGTCGACGCCACCTTCTACCGGAGCATCGTGGGAAGCTTGCGGTACCTCGTGCACACGCGCCCTGACATCACTTACGCCGTGGGCTACGTGAGCAGGTTCATGGAGCAGCCCACGGAGGAGCACTGGAACGCCGTCAAGCACATCCTCCGCTACGTCGCAGGCACCCTTGATCACGGATGCTTCCTCAAGCGGGGAGCTAGTGAGCGGCCTGGGCTCAACGGGTTCAGCGACAGCGACATGGCTGGAGATGTCGACACAAGGAAGAGCACGAGTGGAGTGATCTTCTTTCTCGGCGACAGCCCTGTTAGCTGGCAGTCCCGAAGCAGAAGGTGGTGGCTCTCTCTTCCTGCGAAGCGGAGTACATCGCAGCCACTACTGCAGCATGCCAGGGCGTGTGGCTGGCGCGGCTGCTCGGCGACCTCGTCGGGGAAGGGACGAAGACGGCGATGCTAAAGGTGGACAACAAGTCTGCCATATCGCTCATGAAGAATCCTGTGGATCACGACAGGAGCAAGCACATCGACCTCCGCTTCCACTTCATTCACGAGTGCGTGGAGGACAAGAAGATCCATGTTGAGTTCACCAGTTCGGAGACGCAACTCGCCGATATTCTGACGAAGTCTCTTGGTCGAGTCAAGTTCCAGGAGATGCGCAGCAAGATCGGCGTCATCAAGATTGCATAGGGATGCAGGGATTAGGGGGAGTTTGTTGGAATAAACCCTGCATCTAGCTGTTAGGGAGTTTTACTTTCAGTTTCGTCAGTTAGACACTTAGCAGTTTTTTCCCTTCAGTTGTTTCTGTAAACGGATTGATTCCGTGCTAGGCGGCTTGATCCTAGTTTGTAGCTCATCGTGGACCAGTTCCTGGACGTGGGATGGCACGACCTGGTAAGTGGACTTGGCCACCACGATCTCTCCTTGCGAGCTGAATAAAAGGTGAAGAAGAAACAGAAAAGCGGACAGTTGCACCCGCACCAAAAATTCTCTGCGTTCGTTTTTCTCTGTGATCATCCCCATTGTTTGGTCTTGAGCTCGCGAGTGAGATTGAGAGGCAACAAAGTCCAAGATAAACATGCGCCAACGCAAACCAACCAAAAAGCTCAAGGAAATGCCGACTATGCCACAGGAGACGTGGGGCAGCACTGGGCCGATGAGGAAGTGGTGGCCTCATTCTCGAGCTGTTCAAGGTGTCCATTTGGTACATTGGTGGCGGTGTTTGCAATTGCAGACGAGGCGGAGTAGTCGGACTCAGTGGCCTTGATCATGATGAATGCTGGTAATGGGGAACTGGGCGTCTCCATGCATGCAGCTTGGAGGAAGAAGCGGTTGTTCTTTCTACAAGTCAACAGTTAAGCTCCTACTTTATGTTGATAATTAGAGCACTAGCCAAACATGCCACAGTATTCTAAAAACTTTAAAATACTCTGATTTGTTAAAACTGTAGTATTGTATGCCTCCACGATAAAATGCTGCAGTTTTAGAATACTTCAGTTTCTAAAATACTTTACTACCAAACTATTCTCATATCGAAAAGTGAACTTCTGAAATTTATTTTGTGTGACGTAATCATTCAAACTTAGCCTATATATATTTCAGACACACCTGCAGTAGTTCAGAAGCAATACAACCTCACCAACAATTTTAAAATCAACCAGCAGCAAATCAATCCAAAAATGAAGTGAAATTATCGACCGGAACCAGGGCCCTGCCACCATGGACACAGATCAAGAGAGATGGAGACCGGACTAGCATTTGTGGAGGCACTGTTTAAGAAGAAATAAAAGAGTAACAAGGGAAAGCGGAAGCGAACTTCCCCGTGATGCGCCTGTAGCCTCCTGGTGGCGACGGTGTGTATCAGCCGTGGGTTGGGGTTGGCCTCCTGCCCGACGACCCGCGAGATCAGGGCCTGCGCGTGGTCCAGCAACGCGTCCTCCTCGTCCCCATCCTTCCTCCGCCTTCTCTGGCTCGGCGGCAGCGTCGGGAAATGATCCCGGTGGCTCGGCGGCGGCGGTGGTGGCCGGGAGTGATGTTGGCGACTCGTCCGCCATCTGAAGCAATAGGTGGGCGGGCGGGCAGGTGGGCTAGGGTTGCGCGCGCGCGGACGGAGACAGGGATGGGGCGGTGCGGGTGGGCGCCTCGATTTACTCGAGTGCGAGTGGTGGGCAGATACGGCCGAGGAAGGAGGTGGCCGGTGGGATCAGGCTGCCGCCGGGGAAGAAGGTGGGGTGGGATTTGGGCCGGCCGCCGGGGAAGAAGGTGGGGCGGGATTTGGGCCGGCCGCCGGGAAGAAGGCGGGCGGGATTTGGGGCCGGGCGGCGCGACTCCCTCTTGATAAGGAAGAAACTAGGGGAGGTTCACGGGAAGTGCACATTGGCTTAGGTGGGTTCTCTCAGGCCGAACAGCAGCTTTTTCGGTGGTTCGGCTCGGTCAGGAAAAGGGGGTTCGAGAATAGCTATTCTAAACCTCTCTTAGGGGGGTTCGAGAATAGTTGGGCTCTATATATATATATATATATATATATATATATATATATATATATATATATATATATATAGCTTAATTGGGGCACCTAGGAGCATGGGCACCAAACATGTATTTCGTACATACCTGGAGTCTATGTGTCTAAATTACACATACCTAAGGTTTACATACCTAACATATACACATACAAGTTACACATACCTAACATTTACATACTTAACATACACACATGCAAGTTACACATACCTAACATATATATACACGTATCAGTGTACGTAGACCTTAGGTATGCAATACCTTAGGTATGTATCATTTGAGTATGCATATTTTAGGTATGTATACCTTAGGTATGTGTAACTTAGGTATGTATACCCTCAGGTATGTGTACTACAAAGAAAAAATACGCGTATCTACGTATGGTGCCCGGGCACCTAGGAGCACCGATTAATTTACCTATATATATATATATATATATATATATATATATATATAGGAGAGCGACAACGACAGAACAACCGACACCCCACCGCCACACACATCTAGACAACCATCAACCATGCATGCAACCTCCTCTCTTTAGATCCAGTCACATGGCACATGTGGAGAGATAGGCCTTTGGCTTCTTCGAACCTCGGCGTGCTCCCCTCCCGGTCAAGCTGAGATGATATAGCGCAACATGCATGCGTGGAGAAGGTGCAAGCCAAGCTCGTGCCGGTTTGCCGCAGGTTGATGTGTCGGAGCTGGCACTGGGAATGGCGGAAGCGGTCCCGTCTACACACCGATGATGGCTGACAAATTTGTGTACTGTTTCTGTGTTCACACCTTCAAGGGTACCCATCACGGGGGGGGGGGGGTCGATCCGGTGGAGTTAATTTAGGACCCACCGGCGGGTATGGAGGCGGGTGAGGTAGCATGGAGAGGTGGCGAAGGCTGGTATGGAGGTCGAAAACCCTCCTTCATACCTAGTGGGTGCCACCCGACTGGAGTGAGATGAGGTGTTGTTTTGAAGTGTATAATAAATGGATCCTTAATTTGGTTTCATATAATAGGATAGGAAAATCATGTATGAATACGAAAAGTTAGGGGATTTTTTGATTTATTTGATTTGCTTAATTGTGTTGGATTTAGATCCTATAGGAATTTTTGCTACATTCCTTTGATTCATATGATAGAAAAATCATAGGAATAATAAAATCATAGGATTGAGACTAAGTCATCTGGGCTAGTTGAATCCGATGGGAAGATGAGTTGTGTTTTCAAAGGATATTTTCCATGAGGGTAAGACCTAATGTATTATTCCTATATGATTTGCATTACATGATTCCTATAGAACTAGGTCCTATATATAGGACATATTTTCCTAGCTAAGAATAAAATAACTAGTGTGTAGGAAAAATTCCCATATATAGGACCTAAACCCTACACGTACAGTTCCCGCTTACGAATTATCCTATATTTGATTCAAAGAAGTGTTTTTTTTTATTCCATGGGAACATATCCTATATAGGAACCAATTCTATAGTAATCTTGTAGTGCAACTATAGGAATATAAAATTAGGTCGTACCTCATGGAAAAAAACATTTGCACAATCAAACAAAACTATCTTTCTATAGGATTCAACTAGCCATGGCATCCCAATCCTAGCCTGGCCTTTCCATTAATGTTCAGAGTTTTGGATACGTTTGCTATGAAGCCTTGACACAGTAATAACAAACATGCACGTGCATGTTTTGTACTTTTAAATATCATGATTTCTAGCTAATTAATTGATCTTACAAGATGTACAAACGCACATAATTAATACAAGCATTATTCCACAAAAAATTAGGACTACACTCTTCGGTTATTCTCACATAGCTTCAAACATATATATGGTTAGATTTGCCTCCGAACTCAAGGTCAATATGAGCACACTATATAAGGACAGAACGAGGAAGAGAGAGCAACTGACTCTGTGTACTCAAAGAAGAAGAAGAAGAAGAGAGAGAGAGAGAGAGAGAGAGAGAGAGAGAGAGAGAGAGAGAGTGAGTGAGGGAGAGCAACTGACTCCGCGTACTCTTTACATTCCTCCCATAGATCTGGTGGGGCGCTCGTGTTGAGCGCATCCGTCCTCGGTGGGCACGGCCGGCGCGCGGCTCCGCCTCTCTATCGTCTTCCACCAGGTCTCTTTGTTCGTGGCGCCGAGGGGAAGACGTTGACCAGAGAGGAGGTGTGACCTCGGCGCGTACGGCGGCGCCTTTAGTGAACCGGCTGGACCGCACGACGTGTTCTGGTTAATACAAAGGTATATCTCCTCCGATCCTCGAGCTACCAGCGCCGCCGTGCTTTAGATCTAAGTTACTTTTTTTAGGGAAATATCTAAGTTATTGATACGTCTCAAACGTATCTATAATTTCTTATGTTCCATGCTACTTTTATGATGATACTCACATGTTTTATACACATTATATGTCATTATTATGCATTTTCCGGCACTAACCTATTGACGAGATGCCGAAGAGCCGCTTGTTGTTTTCTGCTGTTTTTGGTTTCAGAAATCCTAGTAAGGAAATATTCTCGGAATTGGACGAAATCAACGCCCGGGGGCCTACTTCCACGAAGCTGGGGCCACGAGGCGACGCCACGCGCAGGGCGGCGTGGCCCAAGCCTCGGCCGCGCGGCCCTGTTGTGTGGGTCCCCCGTGACGCTCCCTAACCTACCCTTCCGCCTACATATAGTCTTCGTCGCGAAACCCCCGGCATCGAGAGCCACGATACGGAAAACCTTCCGGAGACGCAGCCGCCGCCAATCCCATCTCGGGGGATTCGGGAGATCTCCTCCGGCACCCTGCCGGAGAGGGGAATCATCTCCCGGAGGACTCTTCATCGCCATGATCGCCTCCGGATCGATGTGTGAGTAGTTCACCCCCGGACCATGGGTCCATAGCAGTAGCTAGATGGTCGTCTTCTCCTAATTGTGCTATCATGTTCGATCTTGTGAGCTGCCTATCATGATCAAGATCGTTTATTTGTAATCCTACATGTTGTGTTTGTTGGGATCCGATGGATATTGAATACTATGTCAAGTTGATTATCAATCTATCATATATGAGTTGTTTATGTTCTTGCATGCTCTCCGTTGCTAGTAGAGGCTCTGGCCAAGTTGATACTTTTGACTCCAAGAGGGAGTATTTATGCTCGATAGTGGGTTCATGCCTCCATTAAATGCGGGACAGAGTGATGGAAAGTTCTAAGGTTGTGGATGTGCTGTTGCCACTAGGGATAAAACATCGATGCTTTGTCTAAGGATATTTGTGTTGATTACATTACGCACCATACTTAATGCAATTGTCTGTTGCTTGCAACTTAATACCGGAAGGGGTTCGGATGATAACCTGAAAGTGGACTTTTTAGGCATAGATGCATGATGGATGGCGGTCTATGTACTTTGTCGTAATGCCCTGATTAAATCTCATAGTACTCTTCATGATATATGTATGTGCATTGTTATGCCTTCTTTATTTGTCAATTGCCCAACTGTAATTTGTTCACCCAACATGCTATTTATCTTATGGGAGAGACACCACTAGTGAACTGTGGACCCCGGTCCTATTCTTTACATCTGAATACAATCTACTGCAATTGTTCTTTACTGTTCTTTGCAAACAATCATCATCTTCCACACAATACGTTTAATCCTTTGTTTTCACCAAGCCGGTGAGATTGACAACCTCACTGTTACGTTGGGGCAAAGTACTTTGATTGTGTTGTGCAGGTTCCACGTTGGCGCCGGAATCCCTGGTGTTGCGCCGCACTACACTTCGCCGCCATCAACCTTCAACGTGCTTCTTGGCTCCTCCTGGTTCGATAAACCTTGGTTTCTTTCTGAGGGAAAACTTGCTACTGTACGCATCACACCTTCCTCTTGGGGTTCCCAACGGACGTGTGTTAATTGCACGCATCAAGCATATTTTCTGGCGCCGTTGCCGGGGAGATCAAGACACGCTGCAAGGGGAGTCTCCACTTCCAATCTCTTTACTTTGTTTTTGTATTGCTTTATTTTATTTACTACTTTGTTTGCTGCACTAAAACAAAACACAAAAAAATTAGTTGCTAGCTTTACTTTATTTACTGTCTTGTTCTCTATATCAAAAACACACAAAAAATAGTTACTTGCATTTACTTTATTTACCTTTTGTTTATTTCATCATGTTTCCTCCTAAGTTCACTCTGAAAAAAATACCGGTAGGACAAGGGTCTATCATTGGAAGAGATAATATAGAAGAATTTTTCACCCATGTTAGTATGGATGAAGATTTTGAAGATATACCATTATTAAAATTTGCTCCTACTTATGAAAGTGCTTCTGCCTTTAGTACACATGTTGGAAACTAGATTTGTTAATCTCAATCCCATAATACAACATATGTTTCTTACACTTTCTGATATGGAGATGGGAGAAAAGAGAAATTTTGTTTTAAAAGTCCTTGTTAGAGAATTTGAAGATATAGTTAAAGAAGCTAGAAAAGTTTTTATCAAGCATAAGAGGCTTGGTTTGTTCCCTTATTTTAAAAGAAGACTTGAAAAGATGGATATGGATAGAATAAGGTACACTAGTAATGTTAATGATGGTAAGGAAATTAAAGCACCGATACCTAGCAAGCTCCTAGAAATGCATGAAGCTCTAGAAAATAATTATGCTTGGCTTGTTCCTAAAAATTTGTTTAATGAGAATAGTAAGCCTAAAAGCGTACAAAGAGGAGTTACTTATATAGACCAGATACAATGCATTGTGGAGGAAACTCCCAACACCCCTGGTAATGATGTCGATGCTTCATCTCTTGATAATACTTGATTCACACTTTCTGCGCCTAGCTTAAAGGCGTTAAAGAAAAGCGCTTATGGGAGACAACCCATGATTTTACTACAACACTTTTGTTTTATATTTGAGTCTTGGAAGTTGTTACTACTGTAGCAACCTCTCCTTATCTTTATTTTATTGCATTGTTGTGCCAAGTAAAGTCTTTGATAGTAAAGTCAATACTAGATTTGGATTACTGCGCAGAAACAGATTTCTTGCTGTCACGAATCTGGGCAGGGTTCTCTGTAGGTAACTCAGAAAAATCTGCAAATTTACGTGCGTGATCCTCAGATATGTATGCAACTTTCATTCAATTTGAGAATTTTCATCTGAGCAAGTTAAGTGCCCCTGGAAAATTCGTCTTTACGGACTGTTCTGTTTTGACAGATTCTGCCTTTTATTTCGCATTGCCTGTTTTGCTATGTTTGATGGATTTCTTTGTTCCATTAACTTTCAGTAGCTTTGTGCAATGTCCAGAAGTGTTAAGAATGATTATGTCACCTCTGAATATATGAATTTTCAATTATGCACTAACCCTCTAATGAGTTTGTTTTGAGTTTGGTGTGGAGGAAGTTTTCAAGGGTCAAGAGAGGAGGATGATACAATATGATCAAGAAGAGTGAAAAGTCTAAGCTTGGGGATGCCCCCGTGGTTCATCCCTGCATATTTTAAGAAGACTCAAGCATCTAAGCTTGGGGATGCCCAAGGCATCCCCTTCTTCATCGACAACTTATCAGGTTCCTCTAATGAAACTATATTTTTATTCAGTCACATCTTATGTGCTTTGCTTGGAGCGTCTGTTTGATTTTGTTTTTGTTTGAATAAAATCGGATCCTAGCATTCTTTATGTGGGAGAGAGACACGCTCCGATGTTGCATATGAACACATGTGTTCTTAGCTTTATTCTTAATGTTCATTGCGAAGGTTGAACTACTTCGTTCATTGATATATTGTTGGAAACGAAAAATGCCGCATGTGGTAAATGGTGAAATGTCTTGAATAATTTGATACTTGGCAATTGTTGTGCTCATATAGATCATGTTTAAGCTCTTGCATCATGTACTTTGCACCTATTAATGAAGAACTACATAGAGCTTGTTAAAATTTGGTTTGCATGATTGGTCTCTCTAAGTCTAGATATTTTCCGGTTGAGGTGTTTGAACAACAAGGAGACGATGTAAAGTCTTATAATGCTTACAATATGTTTATATGTGAGTCTTGCTGCACCATTTCATACTTGAGTTTGCTTCAAACAACCTTGCTAGCCTAGCCTTGTATTGAGAGGGATTCTTCTCGTGCATCCAAATCCTTGAGCCAAAATCCATGCCAATTGTGTCCACCATACCTACCTACCACATGGTATTTCTCTGCCATTCCAAAGTACATTACTTGAGTGCTACCTTTAAACTTCTATTCTTTTCCTTTACAATACATAGCTCAAGGGAAAATAGCCTTAAAAACTATTGTGGTGAAGAATATGTACTTATGTATCTTATTTCTTAATAAGTTGCTTGTTGAGCAGTAACCATGTTTCTGGGGACGCCATCAACTTTTACCTTTGTTGAATATCATGTGAGTTGCTATGCATGTTCGTCTTGTCTGAAGTAAGGGCGACTTTCATGATCAAATGGTTTGAGTATGCATATTGTTAGAGAAGAACATTGGGCCGCTAACTAAAGCCATGAATCATGGTGGAAGTTTTAGTTTGGACACAAAACCTAAATCTCTTATGAGAATATTATCTGTTGTTGAATGCTTAAGCATTAAAAGAGGAGTCCATTATCTATTGTCTATGTTGTCCCGGTATGGGTGTCTAAGTTGAGAATAATCAAAAGCGAGAAATCCAATGCGAACTTTCTCCTTAGACCCTTGTACAGGCGGCATAGAGGTACCCCTTTGTGACACTTGGTTGAAACATATGTTATGCAATGATAATCCGTGTTAATCCAAGCTAATTAGGACAAGGTGCGGGCACTATTAGTATTCTATGCATGAGGCTTGCAACTTATAAGATATCTTATACATAACACATATGATTTATTACTACCGTTGACAAAATTGTTTCTATGTTTTCAAAATGAAAAGCTCTAGCACAAAAATAGTAATCCATGCTTCCCTCTGCGAAGGGCCTTTCTTCTACTTTATTGTTGAGTCAGTTTACCTATTCTCTCTATCTTAGAAGGAAACACTTGTGTAAACTGTGTGCATTGATTCTTACATGTTTACCTATTGCACTTGTTATATTACTTTGTGTTGACAATTATCCATGAGATATACATGTTGAAGTTGAAAGCAACCGCTGAAACTTATATCTTCCTTTGTGTTGTTTCAAAGCTTTCTACTAAGAATTTATTGCCTTATGAGTTAACTCTTATGCAAGTCTTATTGATGCTTGTCTTGAAAGTACTATTCATGTAAAGTCTTTGCTATATGATTCAGTTGTTTACTCATTATCTTCATCATTGCTTCGAATCGCTGCATTCATCTCATGTGCTTTACAATAGTATTGATCAAGATTATGATAGCATGTCACTTCAGAAATTATCATTGTTATCGTTTACCTACTCGAGGGCGAGTAGGAACTAAGCTTGGGGATGCTTGATACGTCTCAAACGTATCTATAATTTCTTATGTTCCATGCTAATTTTATGATGATACTCACATGTTTTATACACATTATATGTCATTATTATGCATTTTCCGGCACTAACCTATTGACGAGATGCCGAAGAGCCAGTTGCTGTTTTCTGCTGTTCTTGGTTTCAGAAATCCTAGTAAGGAAATATTCTCGGAATTGGACGAAATCAACGCCCAGGGGCCTATTTTTCCACGAAGCTTCCAGAAGACCGAGGGAGATACGAAGTGGGGCCACGAGGTGACGCCACAGTAGGGCGGCGCGGCCCAAGCCCTGGCCGCGCCGGCCTGTTGTGTGGGTCCCCCGTGACGCTCCTGATGACCCACAAGTATAGGGGATCGCAACAGTCTTCGCGGGAAGTAAAACCCAATTTATTGATTCGACACAAGGGGAGACAAAGAATACTTGAAAGCCTTAACAGCGGAGTTGTCAATTCAGCTGCACCTGGAAACAGACTTGCTCGCAAGAGTTTATCAGTTGTAACAGTTTTATAGCGGTAGCAGTAGCGAAATAACAGCAGCAGAGTAACAAAGACAACAGTAGTGATTATAGTAAACAACAGGATTAAAATATTGTAGGCACAGGGATGGATGAACGGGCGTTGCATGGATGAGAGAAACTCATGTAACAATCAAAGCAGAGCATTTGCAGATAATAATAAAACGGTATCCAAGTACTAATCAATCAATAGGCATGTGTTCCATATTTAGTCGTACGTGCTCGCAATGAGAAACTTGCACAACATCTTTTGTCCTACCAGCCGGTGGCAGCCGGGCCTCTAGGGAAACTATCTGGAAATTAAGGTACTCCTTTTAATAGAGTACCGGAGCAAAGCATTAACACTCCGTGAACACATGTGATCCTCACATCACCGCCTTTCCCTCCGGTTGTCCCAATTTCTGTCACTTTGGGGCCTCGGGTTCCGGACAGCAACATGTGTATACAACTTGCAAGTAAGATCATAAACAACGAATATCTTCATGAATCAATAACATGTTCAGATCTGAGATCATGGCACTCGGGCCCTAGTGACAAGCACTAAGCATAACAAGTTGCAACAATATCATAAAAGTAACATCTACGGATACTAGGCATCATGCCCTAACAATCTTATGACTATTACATGACCAATCTCATCCAATCCCTACCATCCCCTTCAGCCTACAGCGGGGGAATTACTCACACATGGATGGGGGAAACATGGCTGGTCGATGGAGAGGCGTCGGTGATGATGGCAGCGATGATCTCCTCCAATTCCCCGTCCCGGCGAGGTGCCAGAACGGAGTTTCTGGTCCCGAGACGGAGTTTCGCGATGGTGGCGGCGTACTGGATGGTTTCTGGTGACTTCGACTTCCCCCCGTGCGTTTTTAGGTCGAGGGCGTTAAGTAGTCCAAAGGAGGGCGTCGGGGGCCAGCCGAGGCCGCCACACAATAGGGCCGCGCGCCCCCCTCCTGGGCCGCGCCGGCCTAGCGTGTGGGGCCCTCGGGCCCCCACCTGGCTTGTCCTTCTGGCTCCGTCAATATTCTGGGAAAATAGGACCTTTCGCATAAATTCCGAGGATTTTCCTGAAAGTTGGATTTCGCACAAAAACGAGACACCGGAGCGAGTTCTGCGAAAACAGCGTTAGTCCGTGCTAGTTGCATCCAAAATACACAAGTTAGAGGCAAAACAATAGCAAAAGTGTTCGGGAAAGTAGATACGTTTTGGACGTATCAACTCCCCCAAGCTTAGCTTATTGCTTGTCCTCAAGCAATTCGGTTAACAACCGAGTGCGATAAAAGAACTTTCACGAACACATTTGCTCATATGATGTAAATATTCTCATGATATGGCAAGTACTTAAGCAATTCATAATAAGATACATGCAAATAAAATCATCCAATAGCTATGTCAATCATGGAAAAGGTACCAACAAATTAACAATAAGCATCATGAATCATGTCTATCAGCAGGATTGCAATGTTCATAAAAGGATATGATAAAGTGGTATCTCGCTTGCCCGTATTTGTACAGCAAAACATAAATGCCCGGGCACCTTTGAAGTTCATGGAAAGACTGGAAGTGGAGATTATCAAAGATAAAAGCATCAAAGTTATACCACAATTAATCACATTTTGAGACAAGCATATTATACTAAGAATGACAGTTGTGCTCTCAAGAAAGTGCTCAAAGAAAGGATGGTGACTCAACATAAAAGTAAAAGATTGGCCCTTCGCGAGAGGAAGCGAGGGATTAACATGTGCTAGAGCTTTTCATTTTTATAAAGACGAAGTAAAATGGTTTTGAGAGGTGTTTGTTGTTGTCAACGAATGGTAATGGGTACTCTAACTACCTCATCAACCGGACTTCCAAGAGCGGCTCCCATGAAATTTTATTTTTGGGTGGCACTCCTTCCAACCGTGCTTTAGCAAACCATGGCTAACCGAATCCTCGGGTGCCTGCCAACAATCTCATACCATGAAGGAGTGCCTTTTTATTTTAGTTTATTTAGATGACACTCCTCCCCACCTTTGCTTTCTCAAGACATGGCTAACCGAATCCTCGGGTGCCGACCAACAATCACATACCATGGAGGAGTGTCTATTTGTAAATTTATGAAGGTTAGTTAATTGGGGCTGGGAACCCCGTTGCCAGCTCTTTTTGCAAAATTATTGGATAAGTGGATGTGCCACTAGTCCATTTGTGAAAGTCCGTCCGGAGTAAATGACAAGATTGAAAGATAAACACCACATACTTCCTCATGAGCTATAAAACATTAACACAAATTGAGAAGCTTTTTGAAGGTTTTAAAGGTAGCACATGAGAATTTACTTGGAATGGTTTGAAATGCCATGCATAGGTATTTATGGTGGACACTCCGGAATAACTTGGTTTTCGGGGTTTGGAAGCACGAGCAGTGTTCCCGCTCGGTACAAGTGAAGGCTAGCAATAGATTGGGAAGCGACAATCAAGAGAGCGATGACTCGTCATAATCATGCTTGCGGCAAAATAAATTAACGAGAGGCATAAAAGGGATACAAGAACTCTGAGGTGAAGTAAATCATCGGTGCTTAATTGACTTTTGTTCAGTCATATGCATGCGTGAGCATGTGCCAAGTTGATTCAAGTGGATAATTCAGAGGAGGATACCACAATGTCATATCTATCTATGAATAAAGCAATGCAAGCAAATATTTATGACATGCTACTTATATTAATAAATTGGAGCTAAACATGAGAGACAATGAACTAGTAGACTTTCTTAATTGACATATACCTCACATGAACCAACTAAGCATGCTCACATGGATGAGTATATGTACAAAAATGAAAACAAATAGAGTTCATACCAGCCTCTCACCACAGTCGGATTGCTGTTGATCATCATTATTGCCTTTCACTTGTGTAGCTTGAATAATATGGAATGAAAACCAAGCTCCATCCACCGAAGACCATTGAACTCATAATGAACTTTACAAAACCAAAGAAGAACAGGAAATATTTTGGTGTTTTCGAATTTGGAACAAGAACAAAAGGAAACAAGCAAACAAAGCAAAATCTTTTTGGATTTTCTTATAGCAAACCAACGATAGCAAATAAAGCAAAATGAAAGCAAGAAACCAAGATAACAAATGGTAGAGAGAAAAAACAGAAATATTTTTGGTCTTTTTGTGTTTTAGGAAGGAAACAAAAACGAAAACAAGAGAATGAAAACTAGAAGAAACACAGAAAAGCAGGAGGGCAGAAATCTGCCAAAACGTGACAGCAGTACAGAAATCGATTTTTACAAAAATCTTCCGTTGCTCAGTTCGAAAAGTGTTCAACTAACGAAAGTTAGATAACAACCTGGGGAACATGCACAAAAATTTGCAACTCAAAATAACGTTCTGGCTGTGCGCACGAATTTTTTAGTAACAGCCCAGAATCTGTTTTCAGGCAGCACTTCCCCAAATATCATCTCCCTCTCATTAGAAAACCACTCAAAGAAACTAAACAAGTGTATACAAGTATCCAGCAACCATAATATGCAAAGAATGAGTGATACCGGTATACCTCCCCCCAAGCTTAGGCTTTTGCCTAAGTGGAGATCAACCCCAGCGAGGGTCAGGGTTCCACGCCGGCGAATCGTACATGGCGTGATCATAATAAGGTTCTTGTGCAGAAGAATAACGTGGAGGCTCCGTATGACCGTAATGTTGATGCGAGGAGCTCGCTGCATCGGATGACGAGTCGAGGTGTTCCTCGGCCTCCTCCGTGCCGCCTCTTGCCTGGTGGCCATCTCCCTCCAAGTATGCATTCAGTTCACCTTCGCGACTGACCAATTCTTCCTGGAATCAAAGTTAAACAGAACAGGTGCAGGCAATCCTACTAGTTTTTCAGTTTTCTTAGTTGTTCTCCAAGTTTTCTTATAAAATGTTATCTTGTAAAACAGGTTACTCAAGTTAGAAGAATCAGAAACAAATTCATGTTTAATCATGGAGACTATATCAAGTTTTTCTACGGAAAGCTGAATATCAAGATGGTGAGGTTCTACACCATGCATAGATAATAAACGAGAGGCGATGAGACCTCCGCAAATTCCTCCCTTCTCACGGTTAGTAGCAAGTCTATAGGCTATCAAAGCTCCCAAGTTATAAGTCTTATCACCTTGTAATGCAGCAGCTAGGAAAGCTAAATCTTGGATAGATAACTTACTTGAATTCTTTCTAGCAAGAACACACTTGGTGATGAAATAAGCAAAGTAACGAATAGCTGGGAATTGAATACCACTAATTTTACCACCATCCTCTAAGAAGCTTCTTCCATGACAAATCATTTTGTAGAGATTCAAGAGCTCTTGCGGCGATCCCCTCATCTTCTCGCACGATCCCCATTGCGGCACTCTAATGGCTGCACAGAAATCATTGAAAGGCAAGTTGATAGTTTTATTATAAATTTTGTACCGAACCATGGGGTTAGATTGAGACCAATTGAATGCAAAATCCTGCACTACAGACACGGTCAATTTTGCATATTGGCATGGTTCACCAACAACAAAATCATTCAATCCTGCACGGAAGATTAGATCCTGAACATCTCGCAAGATTCCTGCACTTCTCATAAAATCTGTGCACGGGTAGTAAGAGGGGTATACTCCCTCCTCACGGTTAACTCTCATGACTTGTTGCACCTCCAATTCTTGTTGATTTAGTTGATGACTATTCCACTCCATTCTCTGAAATTTTCAACAAACAATGTAAAATTTGATTTGGTGTCATATAATTGAGGGAAACTACCATAGGAACTTGCTAGAGTACTAATCATGCATCAAAACTAGTTTCTACCACTTAGAACAAGCATGCAAGCTCACTAAACATGTTACCTACAGCAGCAAAATATTCAAGATATACTCCACTAAACAAAATTATATTTGGATAATCGGAGGAGTCACATACCGGAGAGCAAATGTGCCAAATTTTAGACAGAAATCTGCGCTGAGCAAAGAGATCGAGAAATCTGGAGCTCTTGAGCAAAAACGCGAGTGAGAGGAACCTGGTGCGAGTTTTTTCGGGAGAGAGAAGAGAATGGGAGGAAGAGATGATGAAGGGGGGCAAGGAGGGGCCCACACGCCAGGGTGGCGCGCCCCCCTTGCTGGCCGCGCCGGCCTGTGGGGTGCCACCCTGGGGTGCCCCACCGGTCATCCCGAGGTGTTCCCAGTGCCTCGTCGAAAAATAGGACTACTTGGTATAATTTTTGTGAATTTTTGAAAACTTTGAAAAATGCACATTTACGGGTGTTAAATTTATTATTACTGGGCAGAAAAAGATTTTGAAATCTCTAATTAACTAAAGAACTTTGCAAAACAAAAGTGCTACAGCAAGTAGATCAAGTGGAGGAAGAAAGAAATGTTGTTTAGCTCTTATATGCATATAAAATGTACTTGTTAACAAGGTTGATCAAGTCTTGCCACCAAATAATTTTACATGTCATAAGAAGAAATAAACCTCAAATCAATCATATTACCTTATATTGTATTGATGCGGATCCAATCATAATAGTTTGATATCCTTCTTTAGGATCATATATAGGACAATCAATAACTCCCACTTAGACAGTTCTTGAATTGGAAATTGTATTAACTCCACATATTTTATCAGTCTTCTTGGGGAAATAGACAGTATGTTCCTTGTCATCAACATTAAAAGTAACTTTTCCTTTGTTGCAATCAATAACAGCCCTGCGAGTATTAAGAAAGGGTCTCCCAAGAATAATGGACATATTATCATCTTCGGGCATTTCGAACACAACAAAATCGGTTAATATCAAGCGGTTTTGAGTAACTTGAACAGGAACATCCTCACATACACCAACAGGAATAGCGAGTAGATTTATCAGCCATTTGCAAAGATATATCGGTCGGTATCAACTTATCTAAATAAAGTCTCTTATAAAGAGAAAAAGGCATAACACTAACACCCGCTCCCAAATCACATAGAGCGAGTTCTAACATAATTATTCTTAATAGAACAAGGAATAGTCGGTATACCAGGTCGCCAAGCTTCTTTGGAACCTTACCGTTAAAAGAGTAATTAGCAAGCATAGTGGAAATCTCCTCATTAGGAATTTTCCTTTTGTTAGACACAATATCTTTCATATACTTTGAATAAGGAGGCAATTTAATAGCATCAGTCAAAGGGATTTGCAAGAATAAAGGTTTCATCCAATCACAAAATTTGTTATAGTGTTCTTCTTCCTTTGATTTTAATTTTTAGCAGGAAAAGGCATTTGCTTTTGAACCCAAGGTTCTCTTTCATTACCATGTTTCTCAGCAATAAAATCTTCTTTAGTGTATTTTTTATTTTTAGCATGCTTTTCAGGTTCTTCTTCAACCTCTTCTTTATCAGGAGTATCATTCTTATCATTATCTTTATCATGTTCATTACCACTTTCGGTTTCGGCATCGAAATAGAAATACTATTAGGATCATTAACGAGGTTCGAGAGGATTCTACAACATTCTTATGTTTCTTTTTCTTAGATGGAGCACTAGTTTTAGTTCGTTGAGAATCTTGTTCAACTCTTTTGGGATGTCCCTCAGGATATAGAGGATCCTGGGTGGAAACACCACCTCTAGTTGTTACTTCATAAGCATGTTTTTCTTTAGAATTATTTTCCAACAAGTCATTTTGCACTTTAGTGAGTTGATCAATTTGAGTTTGAACCATATGAAAATGTTTAACAAGCATCTTAACATCATTGGAGGTTCTCTCCACAATATCATGCAATTCACTAATAGCTCGAGAATTTTCCATTAAATGATTCTCTACTCTCATATTAAAATTTTCTTGCTTAACAATATAATTATCAAACTCATCTAAGCATTGTGCAGGAGGTTTTGAATACGGAATATCTTCCCTAGTAAAGCGTTGAAGAGAGTGTACCTCAATCATGGATGAAGGGGGAGTTATCTTACATAAATCTTCTATAGGAGGTAAATTCTTCACATCTTCGGGTTTAATACCCTTCTCTTTAAGAGACTTCTTGGCTTCCCTCATATCTTCATCATTTAATTTAATCATACCCCTCTTCTTCAATATCGGTGTCGGGGTTGGTTCGGGTGTAGACCAATCATCATGATTCCGGCCTATTTTAGCCAATAATTCTTCGAGCGTCGTACTGGAGTTCTTTCCTGAAAACACAACCAGCACAACTATCCAAGTATGCCCTAGACTCAATGGTTAGTCCACTATAAAATATATCAAGTAAATCATGCTTTTCCAAATCATGTTCAGGCCGAGCTCTAATAAGAGAGCAAAATCTCGCCCAAGCCTCAGGCAATTTCTCTCCATCTTCCTGGTCAAAATTATAAATTCTCTGCAAAGCAATATGTTGAGCACTAGCGAGGAAAGTATTTCCGGAAGAAAACATCAAGCAATTCTTTTGGACTATTAATCGAATCAGGTGGCAAACTATTATACCAAGTTTTAGCGTCATCCTTTAATGAGAATGGAAAGATTTTAGCAACAAAGTAAGTACGCTTCTTAACATCATCAGAAAACAAGCTACTCAGAGTAGATAACTCAATCATGTGTTCAAGAGCACTTTCTTTTTCAGTACCACAAAAGGGTGTTTTCTCAACAATAGCTATAGGAGATAGATCAAGAGAAAAATCATAATCTTTATCCTTAATGTTTATAGGAGATGTGGCAAATTTAGGATCAGGAGACAGTTTATATCTAACAGTATGTTACGCAAGCAACTTTTTAATTTTTCTTGCATCGGTAGTAGCATTGCATTTTTCAATAAAATCATCATCAAGTTCCACATAATCTTCATCAAGATCATCACTAGAGTATTCAACGAGACTCGGGTGAATTAACGAGTGTAGCAGCATTTTCATTAGGAGTTTCGGTATTTTCAATTTGTCTAGACCTAGCAATTGTAGCATCTAGAAAAGATCCTAACGAACCATCATTATCAAGCACATCGAAGCATCATCAAAATTATAAGAGGATTTTTCAGATTCAGCGAAGTACCGGCATTTGAAGCTTGTGGTGGTGAAACAAGTTTACTTATCACGAGATGGTGAATCAAGAGCAGCGAGAGGTACTCGAGTTGTACCTTTTCTTGTAGTGGATGGTAATATGGCGACCTTAGTATCGCGAGGTTTACCCATGATGGAGAATTTGCAGCGAACAATATCAATCCAAGTGAACTTCCAAATAAAGCTATGCTCCCCGGCAACGGCGCCGAGAAAATAGTCTTGATGACCCACAAGTATAGGGGATCGCAACGAGTCTTCGCGGGAAGTAAAACCCAATTTATTGATTCGACACAAGGGGAGACAAAGAATACTTGAAAGCCTTAACAGCGGAGTTGTCAATTCAGCTGCACACGGAAACGAGACTTGCTCGCAAGAGTTTATCGAGTTGTAATAGTTTTATAGCGATAGCGAGTAGCGAAATAATAGCGACGAGTAACAAAGACAGCGGTAGTGATTATAGTAAACAACGAGGATTAAAATACGTAGGCACGGGGATGGATGAACGGGCGTTGCATGGATGAGAGAAACTCATGTAACAATCAAAGCGAGGGCATTTGCGGATAATAATAAAACGGTATCCAAGTACTAATCAATCAATAGGCATGTGTTCCATATTATAGTCGTACGTGCTCGCAATGAGAAACTTGCACAACATCTTTTGTCCTACCAGCCGGTGGCAGCCGGGCCTCTAGGGAAACTATTGGATATTAAGGTACTCCTTTTAATAGAGTACCGGAGCAAAGCATTAACACTCCGTGAACACATGTGATCCTCACATCACCGCCTTCCCCTCCGGTTGTCCCAATTTCTGTCACTTTGGGGCCTCGGGTTCCGGACGGCAACATGTGTATACAACTTGCGAGGTAAGATCATAAACAACGAATATCTTCATGAATCAATAACATGTTCAGATCTGAGATCATGGCACTCGGGCCCTAGTGACAAGCATTAAGCATAACAAGTTGCAACAATATCATAAAAGTGACATCTACGGATACTAGGCACCATGCCCTAACAATCTTATGACTATTACATGACCAATCTCATCCAATCCCTACCATCCCCTTCAGCCTACAGCGGGGGAATTACTCACACATGGATGGGGGAAACATGGCTGGTCGATGGAGAGGCGTCGGTGATGATGGCGGCGATGATCTCCTCCAATTCCCCGTCCCGAGAGGTGCCAGAACGGAGTTTCTGGACCCGAGACGGAGTTTCGCGATGGTGGCGGCGTACTGGATGGTTTCTGGTGACTTCGACTTCTCCCCGTGCGTTTTTAGGTCGAGGGCGTTAAGTAGTCCAAAGGAGGGCGTCGGGTGCCAGCCGAGGCCGCCACACAATAGGGCCGCGCGCCCCCCTCCTGGGCCGCGCCGGCCTAGCGTGTGGGGCCCTCGGGCCCCCACCTGGCTTGTCCTTCTGGCTCCGTCAATATTCTGGGAAAATATGACCTTTCGCATAAATTCCGAGAATTTTCCTGAAAGTTGGATTTCTGCACAAAAACGAGACACCAGAGCAGTTCTGCTGAAAACAGCGTTAGTCCGTGTTAGTTGCATCCAAAATACACAAATTAGAGGCAAAACAATAGCAAAAGTGTTCGGGAAAGTAGATACGTTTTGGACGTATCAGCTCCCTGACCTACCCTTCCGCCTACATATAGTCTTCGTCGCGAAACCCCCAGTACCGAGAGCCACGATACGGAAAACCTTCCAGAGACGTAGCCGCCGCCAATCCCATCTCGGGGGATTCAGGAGATCGCCTCCGGCACCCTGCCGGAGAGGGAATCATCTCCCGGAGGACTCTTCATCGCCATGATCGCCTCGGATCGATGTGTGAGTAGTTCACCCCTGGACCATGGGTCCATAGCAGTAGCTAGATGGTCGTCTTCTCCTAATTGTGCTACCATGTTCGATCTTGTGAGCTGCCTATCATGATCAAGATCGTTTATTTGTAATCCTACATGTTGTGTTTGTTGGGATCCGATGGATATTGAATACTATGTAAAGTTGATTATCAATCTATCCTATATGAGTTGTTTATGTTCTTGCATGCTCTCCGTTGCTAGTAGAGGCTGCGGCCAAGTTGATACTTGTGACTCCAAGAGGGAGTATTTATGCTCGATAGTGGGTTCATGCCTCCATTAAATCTATTCTAAGGTTGTGGATGTGCTGTTGCCACTAGGGATAAAACATCGATGCTTTGTCTAAGGATATTTGTGTTGATTACATTACGCACCATACTTAATGCAATCGTGCTGTTGCTTGCAACTTAATACCGGAAGGGGTTCGGATGATAACCTGAAAGTGGACTTTTTAGGCATAGATGCATGCTGGATGGCGGTCTATGTACTTTGTCGTAATGCCCTGATTAAATCTCATAGTACTCTTCATGATATATGTATGTGCATTGTTATGCCTTCTTTATTTGTCAATTGCCCAACTGTAATTTGTTCACCCAACATGCTATTTATCTTATGGGAGAGACACCACTAGTGAATTGTGGACCCCGGTCCTATTCTTTACATCTGAAATACAATCTACTGCAATTGTTCTTTACTGTTCTTTGCAAACAATCATCATCTTCCACACAATAAGTTTAATCCTTTGTTTTGAGCAAGCCGGTGAGATTGACAACCTCACTGTTACGTTGGGGCAAAGTACTTTGATTGTGTTGTGCAGGTTCCACGTTGGCGCCGGAATCCCTGGTGTTGCGCCGCACTACACTTCGCCGCCATCAACCTTCAACGTGCTTCTTGGCTCCTCCTGGTTCGATAAACCTTGGTTTCTTTCTGAGGGAAAACTTGCTACTGTACGCATCACACTTTCCTCTTGGGGTTCCCAACGGACGTGTGTTAATTGCACGCATCAGTTACTAGTAGAAGATAATTAGGCTCTATACAGTACTGTACATCATCTTCCCCCTCTGCCTTGTGCTGTCTAATTAAAGAGACAGTGATACCTGTAGCTGACTAGCTGCCATCTTTTCACTCTTCGTGTATGTAGCTACATATTTTTCCTATATACGACGAGTTGCTGAACTCTGGAGAAGTTTTCCTATTTTGTACCAACTACTTAGTTTGTACGGAGTATCTACCTTGCCCTACTTAGTTTTCCTATTCTTCCTTCTATATGTTGTAACATCCCAATATTTTCAAACTTTAAAAAGTGCATGCATTCATACCATCATTGCATATAAAAACATCACATGAAATGACAAACCCTAAAAAAATACCCCAAAACCCAAATTCTAACTCACATATGCCATATTGCTTGATTACTAAACTTAATTTATTTTATTTTCAAACAAGTACCAAATACACCTTTTCTTGTCTTGAAACAATATTTTGATTTTTACAAAAATTTAGAAACTGATTTGAGATCATTTGGAGCTATGGTTAAAAAGTTATGGCTCGTGCAAATTTCTGAAAAAAAAAGAGAAATAAAAACCGGACTGACTCGGTCGAACCGAATCGACTGGGCCCAACCGAGCCAGCCCAAAAACCCGACCGCACCCGCGCACCCCCTCTCTCCTCCCGCTGATGGTCGGGCCTCGCTGACAGGTAGGACCCACCTGTCAGGTCGTCATCAAGCTCCCGCCATCACTGCGCCGGTTACTCGCCGCCATCAACGCCGGCGTTACTCCCCGCCTTCAACGCCTGCTCCTCTCGCCTCCCGTCCCCTCCCCTATAAAGCCATTCCTCTTATCTCTCATCTCCCCACCTCGTCCCTCACCATCACGCCGCCAGGCCGCCTAAATCCCTCGCCGGAGAAGCTCTCGGCATTTCCCGTCCGGCCGCCGTCTGCGGGCACACGAGCCCTAGGAAGACCGCGCCGCCACCACCACTCGACGGAGGACTCCGTGCCGCCTCCCTTCGTCCACTTCACCGCCGCCGAGACCCCCTACATCTCCCACGGCCACCACCACCCGAGCCGCGCCGCCTCCTTCACCATTACTAGCAGGCAAGGTGAGGTCCTCCTCTTTTTTTCTTTTTCTTTTTTTGTTCTTTTCTTTGCTTTCTTTTTTTTAGGCCATAGGATCTGATCCAATGGATCACATAAGTGATCCGGCCGAACCGGTATTGGCCAATAGGGAGCCGCCACATGTCAGCCCAGTCAGCCCCCCCACCACAGTCAAATCGGCCAAACCAGTTTAAATTCGAATTTTAATCACTGTTTTGATGTCTAACTTGTAAAATCCATATAAAATCAACCGTAGGTTCACATTTAGCAAATTTTATATGTTGGAAAGCTTGTAATCTGTAGAATACAACCATGCAGTAATATAGTATAGGTTTTGTAGAAAGTTGTGCACCATAATTCAAAACAGAGAATTCAACCTTTGACACTATAAAAATTGTGTAAATTAATCCAGTGGGCCAAATTTTACAAATTTGTAGTCAATGGAATCCTTAGAACATTTAGAACATCATGGAACCATATTTTATCAACTTTGATACGTTCCTAAACTTGCTTTTTCAAATTATGTGCAAATCAGTATTTTGTCGATAATTCAAAATCTATAAATTATTTTTGAGTGAATCCAATTGCTATGGCTTTGTATTACTGTAACCTATCCATAGATGTTAAATTAAGTTTTACCAAACATAAAACTTGCTGTAGCTAATTGTTAGTGGTCTATGTGCTATGCAAATCACTATTTTTAATATTTAAGAAAAACCCAATAAAACTTTTTTTTTCCAGATAACTTTACCAACCTCCAAAACATCAGAGAACCACTCTTGCAACATCTTCACTTCAACTAATTGAGTGGAATTAAATCGGTCATATCATGCATGCATACATGTCTATGGTTGTTCATCTAGAATACTATGTTTATTCTTGTTTGTTTGTTTGTTTGTTTGTTTGTTTAGAGTGTGAAGAGGATCAAGGCTACGCTTGCGGTTTCTATGAGTGTACCGGTTGCTTTGATCAAGGCAAGTGGCATTCAATTCCTACCTATTTTACTTAAGTATTAGTGTTTTTTAACTAGAATGCATGATAGACTTTTGTTTTTAAAAGTTATGATATGCTTATCAATTCTAGTAGTGTGTAGCTACCCATGAACCCTTGCTAGGGTACTTAATTTTCCTAGCAATAACAAAATGCCACTGCTGTTTCGATTATTCTGGTTTGTGAGTAATGGGAATGTTGGAAAATTTAAAAATTAACAACCTTAATGGAACACCTAGGTGGATTTGGTATTGCTTGGTGGGCGGCAACTCAGGACCACATACCTGGCTGTCAACCCAGGATTGTGTGGTTGTCTTCGCCTGAGGGTGCGCAGATGTTCAGTGGCTACTCAGGGCCACATAACTCCTGTCTAGTACTTGTCATGTGGTTGTCTTCGCCTGCGAGTGCACTTGTGGTTGGCCACTCAGGATTAAATAGATTACCATCTCGTCCATGTTTTAGATAGCTTCCAGTGTAGCCTTATGGTATTATGGGCTCTGCCAGGATTAATTAAGTTGTGAGAATTCAACTTGTGGCTAGACAGTGGTTAATGTACAAGGACGTCGCCTAGAGGGGGGTGAATAGGCGGGTTATAAAATCTTCTACTTGAGAGCTAAACTAGGCGGAATAAAACTACTAAGTGTTTACTAATTTAGCTCAAAGCCTATCAACTAGGGGTTTGCCTAAGTGCACCAACAACCTATGCTAGCATGATGAGTAACAAGGTGATAACAAGCTAGGTATAGAACATCAAGCATGATAGATATCACAATGTAAAGCGCATAGGTAAAGGAGCTCGGGTTGAGAAGTAACCGGTGCACGAGGAGACGATGATGTATCCCGAAGTTCACACCAAGGGTGCTACGTCTCTGTTGGAGCGTGTGGAGGCACGAGGCACTCCAATGAGCCACTAGGGCCACCGTATTCTCCTTGAGCCTTTCCACCAAGGGAAAAGCCTCGATCCACTAAGGGACCCTTGAGGGTGGTCACCGAACCCGTACAAGCTTGAGAAAACTCCCAAGTATCAAGCTTGAGGCAACTCCACAACACGGAGGCTCTCAAGTACAAGGCCACAAGAGGCTACAACACGCCACACCGGCAACAAAGCCACAAAGACTCCAACGCGCCACAACCGGCGCCAAAACCACAAAGGCTACCACACTCCACAAAGGCAACAACGCCACTAAGGCTACCACACCACAAAGGAAACAACGCCACAAAGGCTATCACGCCACAAAGACGACAAGGCCACAAAGGCTACAAGGCCACAAAGTCTACAACACCACAAAAGTAACAAGGCCACGAAGGCAACAACACCACTAAGGATAACAAGGCCTCTACGAGACCGAAACCCCGGAGAGAACCCAAACTGATGCACCTAATGCAGTGGCTAAGAACACCACTAAGATGCCCAAGTTCTTCTCCCCCAAATTCCAACAAAGCTACAAAAGCTATTTGGGGAATAATTGAGGAAGAACAAAATAGAGGAGGAACACCAAATTACTCCAAGATCTAGATCTAGCAAGATCCCCTCACTTGGAGAGGGATTCAATTGGTAAAGCTCTAGATCTAGATCTCTTCTCTCCTTTCCCCCAAAGATATGCAAGAAATAGTGGGGGATCAAGAGGAGGAAGAAACTCTTCAAGGTCAACAATGGAGGAGAGAGAATGGAGAGGAAGAATGTGTTTGGGTCGGAGGTGGAAGAGAGGTATATATAGGGAGCCCAGAAATATAGTTGTTGGGGCAGAAAAATGATCAGATTCGCGCTCGAGCGGTACTACCGCTTGTCAAAGCGGTACTACCGCTCGCGCGCAAACTGAGCAGAAAACAGACAAAAATCAGCCGAAACCGTTAGTACCGCTCTGCAAAGCGGTACTACCGCTTGAGTCAAAAAGCAGTGCAAAAAACGAATCTGAGAAAGAGAGAGCCAGAGCAGCGCAGCAGTGGGGCCGGAGCAGTGCAGCAGCGGCGCAGCATGCGATATCAGAGGCGCGCATCACGGTGGGACCAGGCAAGGAGCTGGGCCGGTACTACCGGCCTGGTACCGTATATGTTACGGTAGTACTGGCCCGGTACCGGCCTGGTACCGGTTTGGTTCCAATAAGCCTGGGAGGCTGATGCGGTAGTTGGGCCGGTACTTCCAGCGGTAGTACCGGCCGACCCAAAATGCCTTTTTTCTTTTCTTTTTCAAATATGATGCAATGTAAAATCCATAACTCGAGCTAGGAAACTCGGAATGACATGAAACCAATTTTGCCGGAAAGAGGACGACGAGAGCTACCACTACACAAGGTGAAAACATGGAAAAGAGTGAGTGATGATTTTCTCATGGTCATAGAGGTGTAACCTCTCAATATGGTATATCGGGAAAATCATCACCCTCGCACATGCAACATGTGATGCATCCGGGATCCGTTTCCGATGAGCTAGAGCTTGTCATGAGAATGAACACAAGCTCTAGAACATCTCATGGATAAGAACCAAGAACAACCAAGAAACACGATGCAATGCATGCAAGGTTTGAGCTCTCTCCGATGATGCGACCTACTATCCTATCGAGCACAAACCTTAACCTTGCGTGTTCCTCTCGAGTCGGAAAACTCCGTCTTCATCCTCTTCAACCTTGTACATGCCACCATCTTCTCCCAACATACACACCACCGTCTTCTTCCATCTTGTACGCACGCCACCATCTTCA
The DNA here is from genome assembly GCF_022539505.1 of Lolium rigidum. NCBI lineage: Eukaryota > Viridiplantae > Streptophyta > Magnoliopsida > Poales > Poaceae > Lolium > Lolium rigidum. The sequence continues at coordinate 117,842,759 of NC_061509.1, forward strand.
TCCATATTCTACGCCGTCTCTACCCCTCTTCATCTTCTACACCGTCTTCATCTCTCTTAGACACCGTCTTCATCATTGTACTCGATCTTCTCCATCTCGCAAACTTGAGACCTTCATATGGCTATGGACATGCCCTAAGATTGATTCTCAATGCAGTCGTTAGTCCATAGGGATTGTCATCAATTACCAAAACCACACATGGGGGCTCCATGTTCTTTCAATCTCCCCCATTTTGGTAATTGATGACAATCTCTTTGAGAGGGCTTAGATAAGGAATTTAGCGAACAACCCAAGTTGAATATTTAGAACAAACTCCCCCATAATATATGCATGTGTGGATGAACTTGAATTTCATTACATATATCGGCAATTAAGCCTAGCGGAGTATCCTCTAAATATTCAACCATGAAAAGCAACAAATGCAAGGCATGAGAGGCAAATGCTTAAGAACCAAACAAAAGCAATTCCCTCAAACCCTCCAAACTTCTCCCCCATTGGCATCGATTGCCAAAATGGACGAAAGGTTTAGAAGGCCAATATAGTGAGCGTTCCTCCATAAGTTGTGCATTTCTCATAATTGTGAGTGAAATCAAATGCACATATTCAATGACGAATACTTCGAGAAAATCAAACTATATTGAGGATCAAAGATTGCAAGAGAATAAGAAGGTGAGAAAGCTTCGACAAATGAAGCAAGCAATCCAATGAACCAACAAACCAAGTTAAAGATATTATGATAAGATCAAGAAGGATGCTCCAAGTAATATGTGGAAACTCCCCAAGGTTTGTGCACAAGATAAATAATTTTCATTGAAGAATAAGGTGCACAAACATGGCATCATCGCTCCCACAAGATCACTCAAAGCTTGTGCCAAAATCAACTATGAGTGCTTGAAGATGCAAATAGGATAAAACGAGCACTCATAGCCAAGTTCTTTGTGGAGTCATCAAAGAGTCAAATAAGAATAAAGGAATGGACTCCAACAAAGAGGGATATCAAAAGATATGCACCATCTCTTATGTATATAAGTTTCTCTAAGTGGACAACAACACAAAGATATTTATCCACAAAGAAACATGCACACACAAGATAGGTACAAGAGAAATAGAGCAAGATATCCAAAACACACATGCTCAAGGACTTATCTCATTTTAGGAAAGTAAAACCAAATATCAAGTAATGAGATAGCCAACTCCCAAAGAAAGCAAGGTTCCAAATAAACCAAACCCTCAACGCTTTTCATGATGGCACAAAAGTACCGAAAAGAAAAGGTTTGTCTTCCAGAGTCAAATTCTTGAAACAAGAGAGTGTTCTAACAAGCATAGGAGAGCTCCCCCAAAATTAGTGCACCATTTAGGATTTTGCATTTGAATACAAAATGCACAAATGCGGGATCATCGCTCTACCATTGTTTATCAAAACACTAACAGGGTTCAAGTGAAAAGAGGAGATACATAAGAAGCAAGGAAGACATATGGGAGTCTAACCCACAAGGACAAATTCTTGGCAAGAGATAAAGCAATTGAGCACATGGGCCAAGTGTGAGGATGATCCGGAACAATACCACACAATTTATTACCAATTATCCAAGGATAAGAGGTATTTAGGAAATACTTCCATATGATAGTTTGTGAGTATGTCCAAGATCACCTTCACAACTAAGAAAGCATATGGTAAAGGATAAGAGTTAACCAGAATGCAAATGGAGATTCTTGAGAGATTCAATTAGTTACACCAATCATGCAAGGCAATGAATAGCATAACATGAAGCACATGATTTTCCAAAGAGTATATAAAGCTAGCAACACAATGTGGAAAACCATGCCAAGACAAACTCCCACAAACAAAATCCAAGAGAATAGCAATAAGAGAATTTTAGGCAAAATGGGATTCGTTTGAGCAACATGTCACATAGGAACAAGATAATCTAAAATATCAATTCTATGTGACACAACCTCAAGTGTTCACATTTTCTAGGCTTGTAAGATGCACAAAGCATAATACTCACCCATAATGTGATAAAGACATTTTTCGTGCAAGAGGCAAATAAGAACCACGTGAGATAATTAATGGACATTATAGAATTTTAATTCATCATGTCGCACATTTTAAGATTGTGAGATGAACAAAGCATATCACTCCCCCAAAATGGGATAGTCCATTAATTTCTCACAGAGCCAACAACTAAGATATCAACAAGATGCAATAGGCTCGACATAAGAACAATTGTACATGATGTGCCACCCAACATATATAAGCAAGCAAGCAAGATAAGCAAGTAAGAGGCACAATCATACACAACCACATGCAAGGTACAAAACCAACACATGTAAAAGGGGGCGAGTAAATTTCAATGTAAAGGAGTTGAGGACTCGTTACCGCAAGGAGGAGCATGGGTAAAGGATGAAAGGGATAATACTTGACTTGAGGAAATAAGAATGATGAAGATCCCCTAAGTCTTCATGAACTAGTCCAGTCTCCATGCCCTCCACATGTACCTATTGATCAAATTTTGGCTTGATGGTCCCCAACCAAGTTGGGTCCTAAGAAGTTAGTCACAATAGGCTTGGCAACCCAAATGGTTCTTTTTGAGAAACCACATTGAGTGCCCATATATTTGGCAAACACATTACCAACCTTATCCTTGCAAAGAGAATAAGCACCATCGATCTAGATAGGGTTGGATGAGTTACCAATAGTGAAAAAGGAGGAGATGTGGCCCTTCTCACGGCATATGTAGCATGTTCTTCTCTTCTCCTTCTTCTCACTTGATTTCTCCACAACGGGAGCCTTGGCTTGATCCTTCTTGGGTAGCGGCCTTTCTTCAAGTCGAGGTAGACCATGAGCTTGACCTTGAGGTAGACCATGAGCTCCATCTTGAGGCCGCTTCCCTTGTTTCTTCTCGCCAAGTGGCTTCTTCTTCAAGGGGCACGATCTAACATGATGCCCTTCAATCTTGCACTTGAAGCACACAATCTTGGCGGGGTCCTTCACATGCCCTTGGCCCTTCCTCTGCTTGTGCGTGGTGGACTTGTTCTTGTTGTTGGAGTTGAATCCAAGTCCACTCTTATCATTGGGGGATTGCTTCCCTTCATGACCCTTTACCAAGTTCTTCTTCAAAGAAGTGACTTGGGCCTTGAGCTCTTCGATTTCCTCTACATGGTTAGTAACAACACAAGTACTAGAGGAAGTGGAAGCTTCATTGTTACAGCAACAAGGCAAGGTATGTAATAATGGGGTTCGTAGCATGGAAAACAAAAAAATATCCTACCGCAAGACGAATAAATCCAAGATCTAATCTATGGAACACCCAAGATATAATCTACAAGATCGAAGCAACGAGATGGATATGAGACTAACCCTCGAATATTTCCAAAGCCTACGAGATTAGATCTCGTTGTTGGTGTAGACGATCGTTCCGTGCTGCAATCCGGCAGCACTTCCGTACTCGGTCGTGCGTACGGTGTCGATGAAGCCCGTCCTCTCCCCGTTCCAGCGGGCAGCGGAGGTGTGGTAGATCCCCTCGGAATCCTAGCAGCACGACGGCGTGGTGGTGGTGGTGGAGGAGAAAATCTGCAGGGCTTCGCCAAGCCGGAGCAGATGCGGTGGAGGAGAGAGGGGGGCGGCAGACTTTGGTGTGTAGGGGCAAGTGGCCGGCTGCCCCTCTCCTCTATTTATAGAGGGAGGTGCGGCCAAGGCAGCCCCTTGGGCCCCACCAGCGCACAGAAGGAAATGGGGGATCAGAAATCATCCCCTTCCAAGTTTGCTTCCCCTTCCAAAGTTGCTCCCTCGATTTTAGGGATTTGATCCTATCCTCCGGGATTTGATCTTATCCCTAGGGGGGCTGGCCGGCTGGGCCTTGAGGGCTTGGTGCCCCTGGCCCATTAGGCCAGGCTGCACTCCCTTGGCCCATGTGGTCCCTCCCGGGGTGGTGGGCCCACCGGTGGCCCTCTAGAACCTTCTAGAAGCTTCGGTCAAACACCGAAACTTTTCCCAAACCCCGAAAAATAACTTCCCATATATGAATCTTATTCTCCGGACCATTCCGGACCTCTTCGTGATGTCCTGGATCTCATCCGAGACTTCGAACAAACTTCGGACTCCATCTCATATTCCGAATCTACTTATGCGACATCGAACCTTAAGCGTGTCACCCTACGGTTCGTGAACTATGCAGACATGGTCGAGACTCCTCTCCGACCAATAACCAATAGCGGGATCTGGAGATCCATAATGGCTCCCACACATTCAGCGATAACTTAGTGATCGATTGAACCATGTACATACGATGCCGATTCCATTTGTCTCGCGATATTTTACTTGTCCGAGGTTCGATCATCGGTATCTCCATACCTTGTTCAACCTCGTTACCGACAAGTACTCTTTACTCGTACCGTGGTATGTCATCTCTTATGATCCAATCATATGCTTGCAAGCTAATCGGACGACATTCCACCGAGAGGGCCCAGAGTATATCTATCCGTCATCAGGATGGACAAATCCCACTATTGATCCATATGCTTCAACTCACACTTTCCGAATACTTAATCCCATCTTTGTAACCACCCATTTACGCAATGGCGTTTGATGTAATCAAAGTACCCTTCCGGTGTAAGTGATTTACATGATCTCATGGTCGAAGGACTTAGGCAACTATGTATCGAAAGCTTATAGCAAATTGAACTTAATGACTTGATCTTATGCTACACTCATATGGGTGTGTGTCCATTATATCATTCACCCAATGACATAACCTTGTTATTAATAACATCCAATGTTCATGATCACGAAACCATGATCATCCATTAATCAACAAGCTAGTTATATAAGAGGCTTACTAGGGACTCCTTGTTGTTTACATAACACACATGTATCAATGTTTCAGTTAATACAATTATAGCATGGTATGCAAACATTATCATAAACACAAAGATATATTATAATAACCATTTTATTATTGCCTCTTGGGCATATCTCCAACAGTCTCCCACTTGTACTAGAGTCAATAATCTAGTTTACATTTGTAAAGATATAACACCTTGGCCTTCTGGTGCTTCATTATGTTTTGCTCACGGGGGAGGTTTTAGTCAACGGTTCTGACACACTCAGAAACGTATGTATTTTGCAATTCATTTGCGTCTTCACGCATCACTCATTTTCGAAATGAGTCGGCATTAAATATGTTTGGTCTTCTGGTGGAACCTTAATTCCGAGGTCTGAAATATGTCACTAATATTGTCACACACAATATAGCTTCAAAGTTCTAACACTATCGGAACTACACCAAGTTCTCAAAGAACTTCTTGACTTAACATCCTCAATCATTGTCAAAACAATGACATACTCTGCCTTCTTTTGTAGAATCCGTCACAATATTTAGAACTCTTCTAAAAATAGCATTGTGCTACATTTTAAACAACACTTAGCTCAATTGAGATTTGAAATTAATTTTTATATGTGATCAAACAAATATCGGTGCAACACCTTACATCGATTTGTTTGTTATTACCCCATATAAAACTATATATATATCCTTGGTTCTTCTAAAGCACACAAGGATATTCTTACTGTTTGTCCAATGATCATCACATGAATCATTCTGGTATATGCTCCTAACCTTTTAGAGCACGAGACATCTGATTTTGTACATATTATTCGTGATCTAAAATCACTCATGTGTTTTTACTCATCGAGTGTCAAATACACTCAAGTCTTGTTAAACCTTCGCATGAAAAGAACACCTTCTTAATATTTCTATATTGAACTACTTCAATATCCATTCTATGTACTTTGACTTAAACTTATTATGTGTTTCAATCTATCTTCATAGATCTTGACACTAAATATGTTTCAGTCCATATCCTTTCATTGAAGTTAATTCTCAATGAAACCTTTTATAATCAAGTATATAATTACATCATCTATAACCAACTATATGTCATCTACATAAAGTATTATAAATATGTCTCAGCGCTCCCACTTAGTTTCTTGCAAATGCAAGCATCTTCATCGTTTCTGACTATTTCATCCGGTGAAGATTCCAACTCCGTGATACTCACTTCATCCAATTGAAGTTCGTATACCTATCTAGTATTCCACGGACTAGCAACACTCTTGGTTTGTATCTTGTATACACCTTTAATACACACTTCTGTTAAGTAATGTATTTTGCCATCCTACTATCATATCTCATAAAGAAATATGCAGCGATTACTAGAATAATCCACATAGACTATAAGCATTGCTACGGAAGATCTAATCTTATCGTAGTCAACTCTTTGAACTTTGTCGTAAACAACTTTTCGACAAGTCAAGCTTCTTCAAGGATATTCCATCCAAGTCCATCAATTTTATAGATCAATTTACTTTCAAAAAAGTATTTACCTATCTTGGATTTCATGGCGCATAGCCATTTTAACGGAGTCAGGGCCCATCATAACTTCTTTGTATGTAGTTGGTTTATCATTGTTCAAAAACAATCCTTTGTCCACAAATCATTTATTTGATCACAAAGTAAACCATACCTACAAGGTTCAATATGTACTTGAATCTCCATGGCTAAAACACTTTGTAGTCATGGGAGCCATGATCATCGTGACCGCTTCCGGAACCAATTCCGATGTTGCGCTACTCTGATCAATATGCTCAGGTTCATAAACCTTATCAAGTTATATTATCCTCCCACTCAAATACTTCGCTAGAAACAATTTCTTGGAAATAGGTAAGAAACATCGACAAACACTTTTGTCTTTGTCTCCATAGTGGAAAGAATTCCCAATCAATTCTTTGGGATAACCAACAAAGACATTCATCCGATTTTGGTTGTAAACTCTTAGACCAAAATTTAAAGAAAGTACTATTAGGGTTTATACCCATGCCATAACTTGTATGGTGTCATTTCAACGGATCATGATGATGCTCTATTCAGTGTAAAAGCGGTAGTCACTAAAGCATATTCCACAAAAATATAATGGCATCAATATTTTATCTCATCATTGACCCAACAAGGTTTGGATACATCTCTCGGATACTCCATCATCACTATGATACTCCAAGAAACGTGAGTTGTAGAACAATTTCATAACTCTCTTAGATGTTCGCTAAAAATCGTAATTCAAATATTTTCACTATGATCCAATCATAGATATTTGACTTTTCTATTACGATGATTTCTACTTCATGCTGAAATTTCTTTGAATCCATTCAAATGTTTCAAAGTTCTTCCTTATCGAATATATCCACATATATATACGCAATTCATTGTTGGAAGTTTTCATGAAGTAGAAGAATCTCCCGCACACAACTATGCCCAGTGAACCACATATATCATCATGTATGTTTCCACTAAGTTAGTTGCCCGTTCAACTCTTGGCCTATGAACGGTATTTCAGTCATTCCTTTTAGAAAAGATTTGCAAGCGCCAAACGATTCAAAAATCAAATGACTCCAAAAATCCATTTGCATGGAGTTCCTTCATGCGTTCCTCTCTAACATGACCTAAATGGCGGTTCCACAAATAAGTGGAATTCAAATCATTTGCCTTATGGCATTTTAGCGTCAGTGTTATGTATGTGTGTTTCACCATTAAGATGTATAATAACTTATCCATCGTACATGGAGTAATGTCATAATTTGAACAACTCATTGTTCATTTGACCAGAGCAAAATAACAATTATTAAGTTCTTTATTATAAATTCTAAGGGCTAGGTAGAATGCCAACGACAAACATAATAACACTTTATTATGTTCCAGACGTGCATTATTACCATATTCCTTATCAGATCACTTAGGCCATCGTATTCTTGTATTGCGTTGTATTGTATGACATCTCATACCAACCAATCTGGTACAGATACCCAAGAATTTCATTATGTGACCAAACAAGGAATACATCCATAACATGTATATCATTTATATACATCTGAGCTAGACTTTCTAGTCTTTTCTTTCTTTCTGCCAAAATATCTTTTGTAGTTTCTCTTTTAGCTTTCCTCATTCTCAGAAAAACACTTCACCTTCAATAACTTCTAGGTCCATTGGTCAAATACCAATAACTTTGAGGCTTTTACTTTGAAGTTTTGATCATCATATGACAAGTGTTCTAGATTTCACTATTAGTAACTCTGTAATATGATGAACAATTTCACTCATAATTTTATCCATTATATCATGACGACTTTCCGAGACCATGTCTGTAATGCTAGGCTCGTAAAGTTTAACCTCAGTATTCGCATGTGCAGATCTGGCTTGCACCCGTTGTATGCACACGTAGAATCTATAACACCCGATCATCACGTGATGCTTCGAAACGACGAGTCTTAGCAACGGTGCATACTAAGGACGGTCACTTCATGGATATTCGAATATCGTTAGTGCCCAACTAGTTGGAGGATTGGGACGCCTGGTGTCTTCAACCTTCGTACGTTCCCATAAAACTTATGAGTTTATGTAGTCTCACTAGATTATATTCTATCATCTTGCAATAAGGTCTTAGATATCACATATATCTCATACTTGCTTATTTCTGAAAACAAAATTTCCAGCTCCTTACTTTTCAAACAGATTTGAACTTCAAGTTTCACGGAGACAAGATGATTCTAGGTACTAATTGAAACCATTGTTCTTTGAATTAGCAATGTGAGGTTTACTAAAAGTTTTAAATAGGACTTAATCATTTCTTGATTCTTTAACAATACGGTACCAGTCCGTAAAGTTACTTGTCAGAATTAACAATATTTCTATCTCAATTACAAGACTAGCGCATGGTAGAAAACGGATGCCAATTCCACAAATTTAATTCAAAATACTATTCAGACTATGTTCATGATAATTAGTTCAAGTTTTAATCCAATTACTAATGAACTCCCACTTAATACAACATCCCTCATAGTTGTTAAGTGGCACACGATCCACATCCAGTACACCAAAACCGATCATCACGTGAGATGATGTAGCTTCAATGGTGAACATCAACATGTTGATCATATCATCCATATGACTCGTGTTCAACCTTTCGGTTTCCGTTGTCCCGAGGCCATGTCTGTACATGCTAGGCTCGTCAAGCAAACCCAAGTATTCCGCCTGTGCAAACATGGCTTACACCCGTTGTATGTGAACGTAGAGTCTATCACATCCGATCATCACGAGATGCTTCAAAACGACGAACTGTAGCAAAGGTGCATACGAGGGGAGAACACTTTATTATCTTGATATTAATGTGAGGGATCATCTTACAATGCTACCGTCGCGATCTAATCAAGATAAGATGCATAAAGGATTAACATCACATGCAATTCATAATATGTGATATGATATGGCCTTTCTTCTTGTGCTTTTGATCTCCATCTCCAAAGCACATGAGCATGATCTCCATCATCACCAGCATTGCACCAAGGTCCATGGCGCCGCTTCATGGTTGTCCATCACTTATAGCTACTATAACAACTACTTGAAATAAAGCTATTACAAGATGAATAGACACGCATGTCTTAACAAATTTAAAGACAACCATTAGGCTCCTGCCGGTTGCCATAATACAATAATGAACATCTCATACATCAAATACAATCATCATCACATCATGGCCATATCACATCACCAAACCCTGCAAAAACAAGTTAGACGCCTCTAATTTGGTTTGCATATTTTACGTGGTTTAGGGTTTTCGAGTAAGATCCAATCTACCTACGAACATGAACCACAACGGTGATACTAGTGTTGTCAATAGAAAGAGTAAATTGGATCTTCACTATGGTGGGAGAGACAGACACCCGCAAAGCCACTTATGCAATACAAGTTGCATGTCAAGCGTGGAGCAAGTCTCATGAGACGCGGTCATGTAAAGTTAGCCCGGGCCGCTTCATCCCACCATCACGCAAGATGCAAAGTACACAAACTAAAGCAACAAAAGCATCAACACCCACAAAATCATTGTGTTCTACTCGTGCAACAGATCTATGCATAGACATGGCTCTGATACCACTGATGGGGTTCGTAGCATGGAAAACAAAAAAATTTCCTACCGCAAGACGAATAAATCCAAGATCTAATCTATGGAACACCCAAGATCTAATCTACAAGATCAAAGCAACGAGATGGATATGAGACTAACCCTCGAATATTTCCAAAGTCTACGAGATTAGATCTCGTTGTTGGTGTAGACGATCGTTCCATGCTGCAATCCGACATCACTTCCGTACTCGGTCGTGTGTACGGTGTCGATGAAGCCCGTCCTCTCCCCGTTCCAGCGGGCAGCGGAGGTGTGGTAGATCCCCTCGGAATCCCAGCAGCACGACGGCGTGGTGGTGGTGGTGGAGGAGAAAGGCTGCGGGGCTTCGCCAAGCCGGAGCGGACTTGCGGTGGAGGAGAGAGGGGCGGCGGACTTTGGTGTGTAGGGTCAAGTGGCCGGCTGCCCCTCTCCTCTATTTATAGAGGGAGGGGCGGCCAAGGCAGCCCCTTGGGCCCCACCAGCGCACAGAAGGAAAGGAGGGATCAGAAATCATCCCCTTCCAAGTTTGCTTCCCCTTCCAAAGTTGCTCCCTCGATTTTAGGGATTTGATCCTATCCTCCGGGATTTGATCTTATCCCTAGGGGGGCTGGCCGGCTGGGCCTTGAGGGCTTGGTTCCCCTGGCCCATTAGGCCAGGCTGCACTCCCTTGGCCCATGTGGTCCCTCCCGGGGTGGTGGGCCCACCGGTGGCCCTCTAGATCCTTCTAGAAGCTTCGGTCAAACACCGAAACTTTTCCTGAACCCCGAAAAATAACTTCCCATATATGAATCTTATTCTCCGGACCATTCCGGACCTCCTCGTGATGTCCTGGATCTCATCCGAGACTCCGAACAAACTTCGGACTCCATCTCATATTCCGAATCTACTTATGCGACATCGAACCTTAAGCGCGTCACCCTACGGTTCGTGAACTATGCAGACATGGTCGAGACTCCTCTCCGACCAATAACCAATAGCGGGATCTGGAGATCCATAATGGCTCCCACACATTCAGCGATAACTTAGTGATCGATTGAACCATGTACATACGATGCCGATTCCCTTTGTCTCGCGATATTTTACTTGTACGAGGTTCGATCATCGGTATCTCCATACCTTGTTCAACCTCGTTACCGACAAGTACTCTTTACTCGTACCGTGGTATGTCATCTCTTATGATCCAATCATATGCTTGCAAGCTAATCAGACGACATTCCACCAAGAGGGCCCAGAGTATATCTATCCGTCATCGGGATGGACAAATCCCACTATTGATCCATATGCTTCAACTCACACTTTCCGAATACTTAATCCCATCTTTATAACCACCCATTTACGCAATGGCGTTTGATGTAATCAAAGTACCCTTCCGGTGTAAGTGATTTACATGATCTCATGGTCGAAGGACTTAGGAAACTATGTATCGAAAGCTTATAGCAAATTGAACTTAATGACTTGATCTTATGCTACGCTCATATGGGTGTGTGTCCATTATATCATTCACCCAATGACATAACCTTGTTATTAATAACATCCAATGTTCATGATTACGAAACCATGATCATCCATTAATCAACAAGCTAGTTATATAAGAGGCTTACTAGGGACTCCTTGTTGTTTACATAACACACATGTATCAATGTTTCAGTTAATACAATTATAGCATGGTATGCAAACATTATCATAAACACAAAGATATATTATAATAACCATTTTATTATTGTCTCTTGGGCATATCTCCAACATGTAATTCGCCACAAGATATAGCAATAGCATGGCTGGGTGAATTACTAGCACTAGCACATGGATTTGTAGAGCAACAAGGCATAGAAGGTAGTTCACCACAAGATAAGTCAATAGCATGAGTGGGTGAACTAAAAGCACTAGCACATGGCAAAGTAGCATTTTAAGAGGTAGTGCTAGTACTCACATGAGGCTCACAAGATTTTACCTTTGACATGATAGCCTCATGAGCTAACTTTAGCAAATTATGAGAGACTAGAAGATCATCATGGGTGCTAGAAAGCTTTCCACGACTTTCTTCCAATTTCTCATAATTGCTTGTTAGCAAAGCAAGTTGAGCGCTTAGCTCAACATTCTCCTTCAAGATGGATGCTTCACAAGAGGTAGTGATACGGGGCGACTTTCGGTCTTCACCGCATCATGTGCTTCTTCGCCAAGACGGCACGCAAAGGTGAATCCTCTCCTTTATGCGTGCCTACAATCGCCTATGTGGAACGATATACTACTTCATACTCCGTTACATCTTGATGATAGGAACTTAACGACAAGTACGGAGGGAAGGAAGGATGGCACGGAGACCCGAGGACGCAAGGCCGATGTCACGGAGGCATGGAAGAGAAGAAGGAAGCGGAAGGGATGGACGCTCCAGGCCGGCACTGCCGCCCCCACCGGCACTACCGCTGCACCAAGGCCGGCACTGCCGCCCGACGCACCCCGGCACTGCCGGCCTCCCCACACCGGCACTGCCGCCGAGGCCGCGGCCACTTATAATATGAACCCTAGCTGCCACATGTATGGTTGTGTGATTGTATCTTTGTTTCCCAAAATACCACTCCTTAGTGGTTCCCTATAAATAGGCACCCACCCCCACCTTCATTAGGTTAGACATAACTTGAGTGAGAATGTAGCACCCTACCTTTTCAAATAAAGGCAAGATACCTGTGTATAGTGCTATTCCCGGGATCACTGATAGCACACACATTTCAGATGTAGTATTCATAGCAATAGTATCAAATTTACTACAACGTAGATCCAGAGGAGATAAAATAAAGTCTTACAAATTGCATAGTCGAATTGACTAGCTCAAATATAAAAGTTCAAAGCAAACACAGCGGAAATAAACTTCAATGAGCCCCCATCATCTCCATGCGCCACAGGCAGACATGTTGGAATGTAGACTCGAGATCCTACCTAGTACTCCTCTTCAGACGAACCTGCACGTTTGAATATGCAGCCCCACGAATGGAGGTCAGTACAATGATGTACTGGCAAATGACACTTATATGGTGGCAGTTTTTAGGCATGACTATCTACATGATATTTGGCTAGTGGAGTCTTAGGCTAATTTGCATAAAGCCAATTTTATCCTATATTTTATTTAAAACAAAACATTTTGAAAATCTTTGAATGACATTATGAAATCACACCATGGTTAAATCCTCCATGGGTTTTAGAACAATCACATGGTTACATCTCCCATGAGTTTTCAAAGGTTGATACCAAATTTTAAATACATTCATAATACCATGATGAGATTCTTCCGTATATTCCCTGCCTAGAAGCTCAAATTGTCCATAACCGAGGACACGGCTAAGATCTTAGGTTTAACTCTCGAGAGGTTGTGCACTTTCACCTTACGACCCACCCTTCCCAAGAGAAGAAATGAGACAAGATCTTTCAGAAGAAGGTTTCAACCATACTGGCTAGACCCGTTCCCTTGGCCGTCGCCTCCACCCACTGTCTAGCCGACAAGTTGGACCTCACAACTTACTTAATCCCGGCAGAGCCCATAATACCATAAGGCTGCACTGGAAGCTATCTAAAACATGGACGACATATTAATCTCTTTAATCCTGAGTGGCCATCCACAAGTGAAACCCACGGGCTTAAAACCATTACAGATAATAAACCCCCGCACGATCCCCTGGTGAAAACCAGAGGTGCAGTCTAGGGCAACCACTATTCAACTGTGCGCTCTCAGGCACCCACCCGTCCACTGGTCCATCCCCAGGGATCGGAGCCCTGAGCAGCCACCCACCACACAATCAATCCACCCAGGTGATTCATTAAGGTTGTTAATTTTAATTCTCAATACTCACAATCCGAAACAATCAAAAATAGCAGTGGCATTTTGTTATTGCTAGGCACACTAAGAATACTAGCAATGGTTCAAGGGAGGCTACACACTACTAGGATTGATAAGCATAGCATAACTTTCGAAAACAAAATTCCTACCATGCATTCTAATTTATAAAACACTAATGCTTAACAAAATAGATAGGTAATTGAGTGTCACTTGCCTTGATCAAAGCAACCCGCACAATCACAGCAATCACAAGCACCACCTTGATCTCCTCCACAATCTATTCAAACAAGCACAGCAAAATAAACAAACATTCGATATGCACAATCATAGACATGTATGCATGCATGCTATGCAACAATTTAACTTCACAAGAGGGGTGGTTTGTAAGTGTTGCATTATGTGTTCTCTGATAGGTGCAATGTTAATAAAGTATTCTGGACATTTAATTTGATTTAGAAAAACCATTAATCGAGTATCTACTTTACACATACAACCTTATTAATTAGCTACAGCAAGCATTATGTGTTGTAAAAATATGAATTTGGCTTCCCTGGATAGGTTACAGTAACACAAGAGTAGTCCAATTGGAATCATTCGAAAATAATTTATAGATTTTGAATTATCGTCAAATTACTTATTTGAATAGATTTTACTAAAGCAAGTTTGTGCACGTATCAAAGTTGTACAACTCTTATACCAAGTTGAAGTACATGATCTGAGGATTCCAGAAAGTAAAAAATCATAAAATTTGGCCCAGTAGATTATTTTATACAAATTTTATAGTATGAAAGGCTTAATTTGACTATTTGAATTATGACGCAAAATCTAACACAAAACCTATACAGTATTATTGCATAAAGTTGTTGTACAGGTTATGAGCTTTCCAACAATATAAAATTTGCGAAATTGGGCCCAGTGGTTGATTTTATATTGAATTTACAAGTTGTGCAACAAATCTGGCATTTAAAATCAAATTTAAACGTGTTTGACTGCTTTGACTGAGGAGGGGCTGACTGGGCAGGCCACGTGGCGGCTCCCCATTGGCTGGTACCGATTCGGCCGGATCAACCTACGTCGTCCACTGGATCTAGATCTAACGATCTAAAACAAAAGAAACTAAAGAAAAGAAAAAAAGAAAAAGGTAGAGGAGGCTCACCTTGGCCGGTGCGTTAATGGCGCGGCGACTCAGACGGTGGTGGTCGCCGGCGCTCCCGCGGTCTTCGACGACGGCGAGGACCACCACGGGGTGCAGCGCGGCTCGGTGAGGCGCCTGGTGGTGGCGGCGGGGCAAAAGGCGGGCTGGGGCGGCGGCGAAGGGCGGCTGGAGGCGGCGCGGTGGCTGCGGCTCCATCGAGAAATCGGCGGCGCTAGGCAGCGCGAGGAGCGGCGCGATCTGTGGGAAAAGGCGGCGGGGGTCCGGGGCTATATATAGGCGTAGGGCACGGATGTCGAGGGGGCGCGGACGGCGGAGATTCGCTCCGCGTCGATCTCGGGTCGGGCGACGGTGGAGGCAGTGTCCTGCTCGGACACGAGGTAGGGGATGATAGGCGTGGGCTCATTAGCAGGCCGAAACGGGCCGACGCGGTCGGGCTGGCCCATTTGGCCGGTCCGAACCGTTTTTCTCTTTTTTTTTCTATTCGTTTTTCTTTTTTTCCTTTTTACTGTTTCCTTCCTAACTTTAGTTTTAGGTATCCAAATTGAGTCAAACCAGTTTCTAAATTTTTGTAAAATTCAGGGCTTTGACTTAGAAAAAATAGTACACGATTTTTGCCAAAATGGCATGGTAGGAAAATTAAGAGTTTTGCACTAGGATTTTAAAGCTACAGTTGTTTCATATTGTGCTTATTATTTTATGTGAACAAACAAATGCATAAATGACATGAATGCATGCAAGTTTTTAATTTTGAAAAACCTAGGATGTTACAGAGAACTTGGCTTATGCCTCCACCATCCCTTTGGTATTAGGGAAACCCCCTCCTCTCTTAGACACAAATCTATGAGTTGTATCAAGGCACTCCTTATATGATTTATCTTTCGCACTTGTGATTCTAACACGGTCTCTCACACGTGTGACTCCATAGATCGTATATCGGTCTTTCTCTCGGGGATTCTACCTCGTGTCTCTCCTTGAGGGATTCTATCGTGATAGTGGTTCGGGCTATCGGAAGTAAACCGGAATTGTATCGGGTTGTGTTGCGTGCGTTCGCCGTGTTCTTCGTCGTGTTCTTCGTGTTCATCCCTCACCCCCCTTGTTCTTGGTCAATTCGTGAGATCGGGCAACCCACGTGGCCTTAGGCTCCATCATATGGTACCAGAGCAAAGGTTGCGATGAATTTGACCCTCCAATTTCACCAATTTCGCCCGAAAATTTCCCCAAAAAATTTTGCCCCAAAAAAAATAGCTCGAATTTGGATCTCTGGATTTGTTGAGTTTTTTGTGGTTTTGATCCACAGATCTGATGTATTTGTGGTTGATCTACACTTTCCCCAATTTTCGTGCTCCAATTCATCAAATTTGTGAGAAATCTGAGGATTTTTTAGTCGTTTTTGCGCTGTTCTTCTGCTCTGTTCATCGTTCTCAGGAACATATCAAGCAAACTCCCGTCGGGTCAACCACAGCGCCGCCTGGGCCCACTGCACGCAGCAACCACCACCCTCGCTCACCCCCACCACGCGTGCGCCGCCACCACGCTGCTCTCGGTCAGGGTGTAAACGGGCCGGTTCGCAGGAGCCCGCTTACATGCCGCATGGGCCCGCAATGAACATGAGGGACGCCGTTGCAGCCTGCCGAAAATTAATTGCACTTCCGCGGCGCCCACGTTTGCCCGCTTTTAGTCCCCTTGCGTATGTACAAGAGATCCAGATCCCATTCCCGTTTTAGCAGGTACTGTTGGGGAGGAGGGTGGCAGTGGGGCGGACCGACTTCGACGCGCCGCCGGTGCCGGGAGGGAGAGCTCTGCGCACCAGATTTGCTGCAGCCCCGTTCTTCTCCTGCTCCGGCGAGGTGCAGTGCGGACGGTGGCCGAAGGAGGGTCATGGCGCTGGGTTAGTGGTCGGGGGAGATGGCGCTGGACCGCTGGTCGTGCTTGTCGGGAGCCATGGCGCTCGAAGTTGTGCTGTGCACGAGAGAGATTGAAGGAAAAATATAGCAGAAAAGGAAAGGATAAGAGAGATTGGGTGGTCGTGGGCCCATCATGAAGACGCATCGTGCGCTAACCGCACTACCTCAGGCACGATCACCCGTGATTCACGAGCATGAAGGAGCTCCTTCGCTTTCCTACAACGTCAATATTTGGGATTTGTGAGTACCGCAGGCGGCCCGCAAAATTCCGCATAGTTTTTCTTCCTGCCTGCGGGCCTCCGCCAACGACGTTACGTGGGGTGGGCTGTGGGGCGCCGCAGACGGCCCGACTCCACTTGCAGCCTGAGACGCTCGCCCCGCATCAGAGCTGCGCCCTCGCCCAGGCCGCGCCTCAACCTAGCTCGCGCGCACACGCGCAGCACCCGCTAGCTGCAACCGCCGCCAGGCCCGAGCGCAGCGCCCAGCCTCGCCCCTGGCCTCGTTTCCATCTGCGCTCACTCCCGCTCGGCCTTGGCCACCAGCAGCGCCCAGGCTCCACTCGCTCCTCTCCGCCTTGGCCCAGCTGCCGGCCTCCTGGCAACGCCCCAAACGCACGCCCCCGCTCGCCTTGATCTGCGCCCAGCTCCCGCACGGCCATATGCCCGCGCCTTGCAAGCTCACCTGACCCGCCTCCCCGCATCTTGAGCTGACCCAGCAGGAGGACCCGGCCGACCGGACGGCACGCCGGACGGCCCGGTTGAAACCGGAGCACAGGCCGGTGCCAACCGGAAGCACTACTGCGGCTCCGGGAGCCCCACCCGGTCACCATCCGGCCCAGCATCCGGTTCAAACCGGATGGGCCGGCCCCAGACCCGGCTAAACCGGCCTCCTGTGCAACAATTTTGACTCTATTTTTTGCCCCAAATTTTGACAACTTTCCGGAGCCCATTTGACTCCATATTTTAACAACATCCTCCAAATACTCCACATAGTCCAACTCTATTTTTTTACAATTTTTGGAACCCAACTTTTGACCGGTCGTTTTGACCCAACTTTTTGGGCATTGACTTAATTTGCCCGGTTTCCGATTTGGAGTGCATTGGTTGTCTATTTCGCTTTCGCGCCTACATCAACACCGCGACGACACCTTTGGCACCCCGGATCCCGGCGCAACTTCGACACCATCATCGTCGACACCATCGCAAGTTCGTGTGCTTGACACCTCCTAACCTTTTCATCTAGGTATAACTTGCACCCCTCACCCCTTGTAGCCCCGTTTCTTTCTTTGTGTACCTATCCCATTGAGAGTGGCTTTCCGAGTGTTGCGAAGCATTGCACAAGTGTCACGACCGTGAGAGGGTTTGTGTGTGTGCGTTGAGTTGAGCAAAGCTCCGAAGCAAGCTCGGTGAGAAAGATACACAAAAGAAGAAAAAATGTGACATATACATATAGAAAAATAAAGCTTCTAAGCATAGAAAAAAAGTGAAAAAAAGAGAAAAAAAAGAATCGATACAAAAAGAGAGTGTGTGCCACCGATACAAAGGAGTCCAAAGCTTCTAAACGCAAAGAGAGAAAGAGAAGAGTGACATCTTGTGCAAATCTAGTTGCTTCTCTCATATGCAACCGAGCCACCGTCTCTCTTGTGTTGGCGTGACACCGAGCTAATAGTTTTCGTTAGGACCCATTTTGTTCCGTGCTCACTTCCTTGGTCGCGCTAACCCCATTGTTCTTCCTTGTGTGTGTTTCCGTGTTTCCTTGACATAGATCACCACTTTTGACATTTGACTTTGGATCTTACCCACATTTGACAATAGATTTTTCCGTTGATCTTTTTCGTTTGCTATCCACCCCTTACCCACCACATATAGAGTTCTTAGCCTTTTGCGTGTGCTTTGAGTGTGTGTGTGAGTAACCCCGATACATTTTGGCTTTTCTCTTGACTTGAACCATTTTTCCGATACTTTCTTGAAAGGTGGGATACTTGTGTAGTTTTCCTTCCACAACATACACATACATCTTACCTAGTGAGAGATATACATGATGACCCCACAAGAGCAAGCCGAGATGAGAGCATACTTCGCCGAGCTAGATGCTCGAGAAGCCCAAATGACACCCAAAGATAAAGCCGAGTGCAACGCATACTTCAAATACCTTGAGAGCAAGAGTGACACACACCATGAGTTAAGTGAGGACACTTTGATTTCTAACAACTTAACCTCTACTCCTCTTGTGTTGTCTTCCTCTTTGCTAGGTTGCTCGGACATCGACGACGCCATTGCCATGGAGATGAGGGACTCCACTATATGTGAGATGAGCGACTCCACTATATGTGAGATGAGCGATTCCACCATATGTGAGCATTAGTGCCTACACTTCGAGAGCATGAGTGATACACCAAGTGAGATGAGAGTGGTAGTTGATAGGTCATGTGAGGCCATTTCAAGTTCTAACAACTTACCCTCTACCTCTAGTGTGTTCTCTTTTGTATCATTAGGTACCATGGATGACGAGACGCCGATCATGGAGAAGATGTACATGGTGCATGAAGATGATGATATCACACCATGCTTGCTTGAAGATGAACATGGAGGCCACATGGAGCCTACCACTTCCACAACACCTACCTCATATGAGCGGGACTACAAAGGTACATATATGGGTGTTGATGATGCCATGATCCCACTAGTGGACATGAAGATTGATGAGTGCATGCATGATCTTGATGATACAAACGCTATGTCATATGCTTCTTTCATTTTCCCATGTGATGCTTTGCTTGATAACATTGTTGATCATGTGGACTTGATTGCTTGTGATAACATGACCATGCCATGCTATGAGTGTTTCAATATATCTCCCATTGCATCCAACTTGTCGAACAATTTATCTTTCCCATGTGTTGATTGCAATGAGGACATTGATGCTTGTGTTGTCACAACCTTGTTGACCAATTTCTCTTTCCCTAGGTTTGTTGACAACCATGATAAAATGTTGAACATGTTTTGTGTTACATGCTTGCAATATTCTCCCATTAATGCAACCAAAATGATGAACATTTTCTCTTTCCAATGCTTGGCTTGCAATAGTGTTAATATGCTTGTAAATGATATTGCCCCCATAGCTCTCTCAAATTTTGGAGACTTTGCCTATGTCCATGAGGAGCATGTTCATGTGTTTACCCCGCATATTCACCATATCTATTATGATGCATTGCTTAACGCTAATGGTGATGTGCAAAAGAAATGGAACATCATGATGTATGATGTGTTCATATACCATGCACACACATTGTTCTTGTTCTCTAACATGTGTGTCGGTACCCAAACTCCAATGTCAACCTCAATTGAGCACGAGTTGACAAAAAGAGCTCTTGAGAGCATAATACAAGTAAGTACAAGATCGAACCCGGCTCTAATACCTTTCCCATGCTTTGCATTGAACATGCCGAACAATTTCTCTTTCTTATGGTTCTTTTGCAAGCATGATGATGTGATTCTTACCGTTGGTGTTGCCACAAATATGAGGACCAATTTCTCTTTCCGATGGTTTGTGTGTACACATGTTGATGATATTTTGGACACTCTCCCTTATGTGTTTTTGCCAAATTCTCCTCTTATTGCTTCAAGGATGTTGAACAATTTCTCTTTCCGATGCCTTGAGTGCAATAATGCACATGAGTTTCTACATGAGATGGACATCACAGTCGTCTCACAATTTGGAGTTTTTGTGTTTCCGCATTTGGAAGATGTTGAAATGAAGTTCTTACACATTGACCTTGCATATGTATTATTCTTTCTATATTTGTGTTGTGCTAACGGTGTTGTGAACATGAATGGACATGTCGTTGATGATATGCTCCTCTATCACGCACACACATACCTTGCTTGGTCTTTGTTGTGTGAAGGTACAAGTGACTTGTGGATGAGCGTCAACGGATGGGTTCAACCCCACACTTCGACTACACAAGATCTCTCCATGAGAGCACATCGACATCTTGCTAAGGTGACCTCCTTCTACTTGCGCTATCTTGCTAAACCCGTGGAACATTGGCTATGCTTTGAGTGTTGCTTGCCTTTTCTTGTGCTATTGATAGGGCTCTTGACAAGTGAAGCACCATTCAAGCGTTCGTGTCATCTACCTCCTCTACACGTTCATGATGAGTTATCGTCGAGGACGACTCTTTTTCAAGTGGGGGGAGATGATACGAGGCGACTTTCGGTCTTCACCGCATCATGTGCTTCTTCGCCAAGACGGCACACAAAGGTGAATCCTCTCCTTTATGCGTGCCTACAATCGCCTATGTGGAAAGATATACTACTTCATACCCCGTTACATCTTGATGATAGGAACTTAACGACAAGTACGGAGGGAAGGAAGGATGGCACGGAGACCCAAGGACGCAAGGCCGATGTCACGGAGGCATGGAAGAGAAGAAGGAAGCGGAAGGGCTGGACGCTCCAGGCCGGCACTGCCGCCCCCGCCGGCACTGCCGCCCCCGCCGGCACTGCCGCTGCACCAAGGCCGGCACTGCCGCCCGACGCACCCCGGCACTGCCGACCTCCCCACACCGGCACTGCCGCCGAGGCCGTGGCCACTTATAATATGAACCCTAGCTGCCACATGTATGGCTGTGTGCTTGTATCTTTGTTTCCCAAAATACCACTCCTTAGTGGGTCCCTATAAATAGGCACCCACCCCCACCTTCATTAGGTTAGACATAACTTGAGTGAGAACTTGGCTTATGCCTCCACCATCCCTTTGGTATTAGGGAAACCCCCTCCTCTCTTAGACTCAAATCTATGAGTTGTATCAAGGCACTCCTTATATGATTTATCTTTCGCACTTGTGATTCTACCGCGGTCTCTCACACGTGTGACTCCATAGATCGTATATCGGTCTTTCTCTCGGGGATTCTCACTAGTAGGAAAAGCCTCATCAGTGGCGCACGAAAATTTGATTCTGTGGCGCACGGGTGGTGCGCCACAGAAACGTCGCCACAAAAATAAGCTTTACGTGGCGCACCGATCGTGCGCCACAAAAATAAGGTTTACGTGGCGCACTTGTTCTTAGGTGCGCCACGAGAAAGAGTGCGCCACAGAATTGCTTCCTAGTGCGCCACAGAATTTGCTTGTATTATACACGATTTTGTGCTTTGCCTGGTATACATATACGGTTTATACACAGCAATACGGATACACAATACGGATACACGGGTTATATACGGCAACATTCGGATATAATATAAATATCATGTACATTGCACGAGATATAACATAGACATCATCATCACATTACTTAGAGCCCGATCGAGATACATATATAGTGGCAAGTGTCAAATGTTTTGCATACAACTCTTAATTCATACAAAATTCACAATTTCGAGATACAAAGTAGTCTTCATCCGGTTCCTCCTCCTCCTTTGCTCCGTCATCTCTACCCACCAGGCTCGCTTGCATCGGGGTCCTTCCATCCAGTTCCTACTATGATGAAAATGGAAGAAAGTGAGACCAACAAGTATCCGATGCACAAGAGAAATGGAATAAATGCCTCATACATTGTTGGTCAACACAAATATTAACATTCGGGGACGGTGTAAGTGAGACCAAGTCCGATGCACAAGAGATTGATATTTGTGCTATCTTACCGAGCTCACTTACGCCGCCCCCGAGTGTACGGTGACCAAACATTTTAATCATCGGCATTTTGAAAATGTCAAAGCAAATGGAATGACAAAATGGAATAAGTGCCTCATACATTGTTGGTCAACACAAATATTAACATTTAGAGATGGCGTCGGTGAGACCAAGTCCGATGCACAAGAGATTGATATTTGTGCTATCTTACCGAGGCTCACTTACGCCACCCCCAAGTGTACGGTGACCAAACATTTTAATCATCGGCATTTTGAAAATCTCAAAGCAAATGGAATGACAAAATGGAATAAGTGCCTCATACATTGTTGGTCAACACAAATATTAACATTTAGGGATGGGGTAAGCGAGGCCGGGTAGGATGCACAAGAGATTGATATTTGTGCTATCTTACCGAGGCTCACTTACGCCACCCCCAAGTGTACGGTGACCAAACATTTTAATCATCGGCATTTTGAAAATCTCAAAGCAAATGGAATGACAAAATAGAATATGTGCCTCATACATTGTTGGTCAACACAAATACTTTGCAGAAGGGCCCCCTTTCCCCGGTCGGCGTTCCGTCAACGGGTGCTTGACGACACAACAACGCCGATCTGCATCTCCGGCGCAGAACCACACCAGTCCCTCGCTGTCCAGTGAACGAGTCCTTGATGCAAAGACCGTGCCGGCCTGCCCAGCATTATGCCGGGCCGTGTTGCCGCGCTTCAAGCCGTGTGTCCCGCGCCCTGCACTGTTCGCCTTCTTGCCCGGTGAACCAATAGGCTGATCGTTGAAATAAGGAAACCGATGACAGCCGGTCGCAAGATTAAATTGCGATCGGCCGTCATCGGCTTCCTTATTCCAACGATTAGTCTATTAGTTCACCGGACAAGAAGGCGAAGAGTGCAGGGCGCATGATCGACACGGCCCGAAGCGCGACAACAGGGGTCGGCATGATGCTAGGGAGGCTGGCACCGTCTTGGCATTAAGGACTCGTTCACGTGCTCGGACGGCGAGAGAAGAAAAGTGGTGCTGCGCCGGAGAGGCATGTCGGCGTTGTTGTCTCATCAAGGACTCGTTCACGGAACGGCGGCCGGGAAAGGGGGCTCGTCTACAAAGTATATTGCGGCGTATAGGTGACCAAACATTCTAATCATCGGCACTAAAATGGAAGAAAGGCCAATGCAATTAAGAAGTAGCTAGTATGAACTAAATGGAATGCCTCATACTTTGTTGGTCGAAACAAATATGAACATCCCGGGATGGCGTTAGTGAGGCCGGGTAGGATGCACAAGAGATTGATATTTGTGCCATCACACCGGGCTCACTAGCGACACCCCGGAGTGTACGATTGACCGAACATTCTAATCATCGGCACTAAAATGGAAGAAAGAGCCAAGTGGTATCAACTAAATGGAATGCCTCATACTTTGTTGGTCGAAACAAATATTAACATCCGAGAGATGGAGTAAGTGAGGCCAGGTAGGATGCACAAGATATTGATATTTGTGCCATCACACCAAGCCTCACTTGCTCCACCCCGAGTGTACGAGTGATCGACCAACCATCTAATCATCGACAAGTAAATCACTTGGGGTAATGTTAAAATGTTTGTCTCCATATTTGGGAGACATTTTTAATATTGGAGTCTAGCTAATGGAAATCAAGAACTAGTCTTGATCTCCAAATGGTGATTAGAGGGAATTTATTCATCTTAAGCAACATTAGGGACAAATGGGATCATGCAAGGGACTTGGGTCATTTGGATCATAAGGCATCAATTAAGGAGGCAACCGGGGACAAAGGGAAACATTTGATGATCCATTATCATAGGCAACAAAGCAGCAACTTTTTCCCCTCTAATCTAGCTAGAGTCCTTAAAAGAAATCCATCATAAGCATGGTCAAATACACATATATAGCATTTGGAGAGCAAACAAGCGGTAGCCATATCACTCAATCCAATAATATAGTAATTTGGATCATAAGGCATCAATTAAGGAGGCAACCAGGGACAAATTAAGGGAAACATTTGATGATCCGAGTAAGTGCATGACACTTTGAGCTACCCAAGAATAAAGGCCAACGAGTGGATAAACATCTCGCTCAACCATTTCTTGCGAGTAGAGGAAAAGTAACCAACATTGAAACTTGAATAGTCAAGTGACACTACAAGCAGCTCACACACACATGCAAACACATGTGTTGACGAGTAACTAAACAGCGAGAAGAACACCACCAGATATTCATGGGTACTTAGGATCAGTAGGGAATTGATAAAGTACAGTGAGGAGCAAGCATACCATCAGAAGCTGTCAATTTGAGAGAAATAACATTGGGGTAATGTTAAAATGTTTGTCTCCATATTTGGGAGACATTTTTAATATTGGAGTCTAGCTAATGGATATCAAGAACTAGTCTTGATCTCCAAATGGTGATTAGAGGGAATTTATTCATCTTAATTAAGCAACATTAGGGACAAATGGGATCATGCAAGGGACTTGGATCATTTGGATCATAAGGCATCAATTAAGGAGGCAACCAGGGACAAAGGGAAACATTTGATGATCCATTATCATAGGCAACAAATCAGCAATCTTTTTCCCCTCTAATCTAGCTAGAGTCCTTAAAAGAAATTCAAAGCGAGGATCAATTAAGGAGGCAACCAGGGACAAAATGAAGTAGCTCTCTCGTTGGTATTGGTTACCAACGGGAACTCAAGCCACTACTTGATCTTACTAATTCAAAGCAGGACCAATGCGGGACCGGTGCTGATGTTGCCATCATCTCCGCCCCCAAGAACTCTCTCATGCTCTCTCTCACATGCCATGCCAGCTGCTTGCTCCAAAACACAAGCATCACACAGGCGAGCATAGAAAAAATATATAGCTAACGGCACGAGTAAAACAAAAAGAATGTTTGACTGTTTTTATTCATGATGACCACAACGAGCAGCACAACGGCACCCGGATCGAGCACAACATCATCCTCTCTGTAATTTTGTCCAGAAGCAGCATCAACATCCGGAGAACAACAGCGAGCACAACAGCATCCGGATCGAGCACAACATCAACACATCCAGAGAAGCGGGGGTAGAGGAAGAGGGAGGGGAGGGAGAGGTGGAGCTCACCGACGCTAGGGGTGGATCGAGGAGGAGGTTGACGACGACGGCAGGGGTGGAGGAGGAGGGAGGGGAGGGGAGAGGTGGAGCTCACCGACGATAGGGGTGGAGGAGGAGGTTGACGACGACGGCAGGGGTGGAGGAGGAGGAAGACGCGGCGGCTCCTCCTCCTTGACGCGGCGGCCCCTCCTCCTCCATGCGGCGGCCCCTCCTCCTCCACGCCGCGGCGGCTTGTGCTGCAGGTGGCGGGGATGGGTGGAGCGTGGCGGCATGCGGCCCTCGCGGAGGAAGGAGGCGGCGGCGGCGACGGCCAGTGCGACGACCATGGCGGCGGCGGCGGGGGAGAGGGGAGGGGAGGTGAACGTACGGGCGTGGGGAGGGGAGGGGAGGGGAGGGGTACGGGGATGATATAACTTACACTAATTCTGTGGCGCACCAGAACAAGTGCGCCACGAAATAACTACTTCGTGGCGCACCGAGCCGGTGCGCCACGTAAATAACTACTTCTATGGCGCACCGAGCCGGTGCGCCACGAAATAGTTATTTCCGTGGCGCGAGCAAGCATTGTGCGCCACGTAAATACCTACCCTAATAATTCGTGGTGGCAGAATGTGGGCCCCACATAATTTCCGTGGCGCACGGTTCAGCTATGCGCCACAAAAATAAGCTATTTTTGTGGCGCACACTTCCTGGTGCGCCACAAAATAAGTTTCTGTGGCGCATTCAAAACGGTGCGCCACAGAACTAAGCTTTGCCTATAAGGGTTTTCCTACTAGTGTCTACCTCGTGTCTCTCCTTGAGGGATTCTATCGTGATAGTGGTTTGGGCTATCGGGAGTAAACCGGAATTGTATCGGGTTGTGTTGCGTGCGTTCACCGTGTTCTTCGTCGTGTTCTTCGTGTTCATCCCTCACCCCCTCTTGTTCTTGGTCAATTCATGAGATCGGGCAACCCACGTGGCCTTAGGCTCCATCAGGTAGAGTTAGTAGCACAAGCATTATCAATTATAGCACAAGGAAAAGGCAACTTAGCAAGCTCTATTAGGTTGAGAGCCTTAAATACTCGGTGTTTAATGAGCTCACTCTCAATAGCCCTAGAGCCATTTTTGAGAAGCTCAAAATCCTCAAGGAGTTTAGCATGAGCACTTACTAGCTCAACATTTTTAATTTGAAAATCATGTGCCACCTCTAAAGCTCTATCACGAGATTCCTTTACTTTAGATAGCTCTTGAGTAAAGGTTTCCTCAAGAGATTCATTGGTGGTTTGTTGTTCTTCAAGAGCTTCACTAAGAGTTGTAATCTCGTTTGCATACTCGCGCTCATGCTCTTCCAATTTCTCAATAGTTTTTGTGCTCTCAATGGTAAAAGCCAAGATTTTCATGAAGTTAGAGCAAGCAAATTTATTATTATGGAGAACATGGAATACCAACTCACCCATGATGTTTAAGGAAGCAACATTAAGTTCTTCCATATCATCATCCTCATCATCACTAGATAGATAGGGTTCCAAGGAAGGAGATACCTTAGAAGCCTTAGCCATAAGACAAGTGTAGGAACCGTGAGATGATGAAGAGGATGAAGTAATTTAAGCTCCATCCAAGATCTTGTCTTGGCCCATAGTATCCTTGGTTTCCTCTACATTGTTAGTCACACAAATACTAGAGGAAAGTAAAGTATTTTCATTATGGCAACAAGACAAGGCAAGCATATCATCATGGAATGAAGATATGCAAGGACTACCAACACTATCATATAAAGCATTTATAGTGCTATAAGTGTTCAAGTCCAAAGATGAAACATTGCAATGGGATAGGGATGAAGAATCATCAAGAGAAGGCTCACTATCAACAATGCAATGCTCATCACCACTCACCATACCATTACCTTGTGTCTTACCACACATTGGTGAAGTGGAAGGAGTGCGATCATCCTCAATGGTCTTGGATCCACCATATGTATCTCGAAGCTTTGTCCAAAACTCATGAGCACTCCGAAAGGGCGCGATGGAGGAGATAACTACATTGCTCACAACATGGCAAAGCACATTAGTAGCTTGAGCATCTAGATAAGAGTTTTTCTTCTCCTCATAAGATGGATTTTGTGGATCCTTGGGAGGAGAAAAACCCATATCAAGAATTTGCTCCATAAGTGGGTGCATGCCCCGAAAACAATCAAGCATGTAGAATTTCCAAGCATCATAGTTAGTGCCATCGAATATAAAATGTCATTGTGCACTAATCCTCTAGCCGACATCTTTACTCTCAAGGCGGTGAAGCCCAATAAGATAAGAGAGCCCTTGCTCTGATACCAATTGAATGTACAAGGACGTCGCCTAGAGGGGGGTGAATAGGCGGGTTATAAAAACTTCTACTTGAGAGCTAAACTAGGCGGAATAAAACTACTAAGTGTTTACTAGTTTAGCTCAAAGCCTATCAACTAGGGGTTTGCCTAAGTGCACCAACAACCTATGCTAGCATGATGAGCAACAAGGTGATAACAAGCTAGGTATAGAACATCAAGCATGATAGATATCACAATGTAAAGCGCATAGGTAAAGGAGCTCGGGTTGAGAAGTAACCGGTGCACGAGGAGACGACGATGTATCCCGAAGTTCACACCAAGGGTGCTACGTCTCCGTTGGAGCGGTGTGGAGGCACGAGGCACTCCAATGAGCCACTAGGGCCACCGTATTCTCCTCGAGCCTTTCCACCAAGGGGAAAGCCTCGATCCACTAAGGGACCCTTGAGGGTGGTCACCGAACCCGTACAAGCTTGGGCAAAACTCCCAAGTACCAAGCTTGAGGCAACTCCACAACACGGAGGCTCTCAAGTACAAGGCCACAAGAGGCTACAACATGCCACACCGGCAACAAAGCCACAAAGACTCCAACGCGCCACGACCGGCACCAAAACCACAAAGGCTACCACACTCCACAAAGGCAACAACGCCACTAAGGCTACCACACCACAAAGGAAACAACGCCACAAAGGCTATCACGCCACAAAGACGACAAGGCCACAAAGGCTACAAGGCCACAAAGTCTACAACACCACAAAAGTAACAAGGCCACGAAGGCAACAACACCACTAAGGATAACAAGGCCTCTACGACACCGAAACCCCGGAGAGAACCCAAACCGATGTACCTAATGCAATGGCTAAGAACACCACTAAGATTCCCAAGTTCTTCTCCCCCAAATTCCAAAAAAGCTACAAAAGCTATTGGGGGAATAAGGGAGGAAGAACAAAATAGAGGAGGAACACCAAATTACTCCAAGATCTAAATCTAGCAAGATCCCCTCACTTGGAGAGGGATTCAATTGGTAAAGCTCTAGATCTAGATCTCCTCTCTCCTTTCCCCCAAAAATATGCAAGAAATAGTGGGGGGATCAAGAGGAGGAAGAAACTCTTCAAGGTCAACAATGGAGGAGAGAGAATGGAGAGGA
Source organism: Lolium rigidum (assembly GCF_022539505.1). Classification (NCBI taxonomy): domain Eukaryota; kingdom Viridiplantae; phylum Streptophyta; class Magnoliopsida; order Poales; family Poaceae; genus Lolium; species Lolium rigidum. The sequence goes on from NC_061509.1 coordinate 117,871,834, forward strand.
AGAAGTGTTTGGGTCGGAGGTGGAAGAGAGGTATATATAGGGGCCCCAAAAATATAGCTGTTGGGGCAGAAAAAGGGTCAGATTCGCGCCCGAGCGGTACTACCGCTTGTCAAAGCGGTACTACCGCTCGCGCGCAAACTAAGCAGAAAACAGACGAAAATCAGCCCAAACCGGTAGTACCACTGTGCAAAGCTTGAGTCAAAAAGCAGTGCAGAAACGTCAGGGAATAGTCAAAATTTCAGAAACTGTGACGTTTTTCGACTGAAACGTCATGGAATGAGCGTCATATAATGTCACATATGTTGTAGTGAACGAACCTGAGAAAGAGAGAGAGAGTAGCGCAGCAGTGGGGCCGGAGCAGTGCAGCAGCGGTGCAGCATGCGATATCAGAGGCGCGTAGCGTGGTGGGTCCAGGCGCGTGCTGTGTGGACGGGAGATGCCCGCAGCGAGCGGGAGCAACTCTCCCCGCGAGGTCAAAGCCTCGAAGACCAAGGCGAGCAGGAGCGAGCAGCGAGCGCGTCGTGCGGCTGGGCTGGTGAGGTGGTGGCGGCCCAGAGCGGGGCAGATGCTGCGCAGGGTGGGCCGCGGCCAGGTGCCGCGCGGGCCAGATGCGGTGGTGCGTCCCAAGTGCGGGCTGAAGAGGTGGCTGGCTGCAGGCAAGGAATTGAGCCGGTACTACCGGCCTGGTACCGGCCTGGTACCGTATATGTTACGGTAGTACCGGCCCGGTACTGGCCTGGTACCGGTCTGGGTCCAGTAAGCCTGGGAGGCTGATGCGGTAGTTGGGCCGGTACTTCCAGCGGTAGTACCGGCCGGCCCAAAATGCTTTTTCTTTTCTTTTTAAAATATGATGCAATGTAAAATCCATAACTCGAGCTAGGAAACTCGGAATGACATGAAACCAATTTTCCGAAAAGAGGACGACGAGAGCTACCACTACACAAGGTGAAAACATGGAAAGAGTGAGTGATGATTTTCTCATGGTCATAGAGGTGTAACCTCTCAATATGGTATATCGGGAAAATCATCACCCTCGCACATGCAACATGCGATGCATCCGGGATCTGTTTCCGATGAGCTAGAGCTTTTCATGAGAATGAACACAAGCTCTAGAACATCTCATGGATAAGAACCAAGAACAACCAAGAAACACGATGCAATGCATGCAAGGTTTGAGCTCTCTCCGATGATGCGACCTACTATCCTATCGAGCACAAACCTTAACCTTGCGTGTTCCTCTCGAGTCGGCAAACTCCGTCTTCATCCTCTTCAACCTTGTACATGCCACCATCTTCTCCCAACATATACGCCACCGTCTTCTTCCATCTTGTACGCACGCCACCGTCTTCATCCATCTTCTACGCCGTCTCTACCCCTCTTGATCTTCTACACCGTCTTCATCTCTCTTCGACACCGTCTTCATCATTGTACTCGATCTTCTCCATCTCGCAACCTTGAGACCATCATATGGCTATGGACATGTCCTAAGATTGATTCTCAATGCAACCGTTAGTCCATAGGGATTGTCATCAATTACCAAAACCACACATGGGGGCTCCATGTTCTTTCAATCTCCCCCATTTTGGTAATTGATGACAATCTCTTTGAGAGGGTTTAGATAAGGAATTTAGCGAAGAACCCAAGTTGAATATTTAGAACAAACTCCCCCATAATATATGCATGTGTGAATGAACTTGAATTTCATTACATATATCGGCAATTAAGCCTAGCGGAGTATCCTATAAATATTCAACCATGCAAAGCAACAAATGCAAGGCATGAGAGGCAAATTCTTAAGAACCAAACAAAATCAATTCCCTCAAACCCTCCAAACTTCTCCCCCATTGGCATCGATTGCCAAAATGGACGAAAGGTTTAGAAGGCCAATATAGTGAGCGTTCCTCCATAAGTTGTGCAATTCTCATAATTGCGAGTGAAATCAAATGCACATATTCAATGATGAATACTTGGAGACAATCAAACTATATTGAGGATCAAATATTGCAAGAGAATAAGAAGGTGAGAAAGCTTCGACAAATGAAGCAAGCAATCCAATGAACCAACAAATCAAGCTAAAGATATTACGATAAGATCAAGAAGGATGCTCCAAGTAATATGTGGAAACTCCCCAAGGTTGATTCTCAATGCAACCGTTAGTCCATAGGGATTGTCATCAATTACCAAAACCACACATGGGGGCTCCATGTTCTTTTAAGTGGGTTGTGGCGACGGCCAAGTGGGAACGGTCTAGTTTGTATGGTTGAATTCTTCTTCTGAAAGATCTTGTCTCATTCTTCTCTTGGGAAGGGTGGGTCGTAAGGTGAAAGTGCCCAACCTCTCGAGAGTTAAACCTAAGATCTTAGCCGTGTCCCGGGTTATGGACAATTTGAGCTTCTAGGCAAGGAATGTACGGAAGAATCTCATCACCTTTTCTGAATGAGTTAAAATTGAGTAGCAACTGTCTAGTAGTACATGGGTGACATCATTACAAGTTTTGTAAAATGTTTTCTTTTAAATAAAATGTATGATAAAATTGGCTTTATGCAAATTAGCCTAAACTCCACTAGCCAAATATCATGTAAATAGTCATGTCTAAAACTGCCACCAAATAAGTGTCATTTGCCAGTACATTATTGTACTGACCTCCATTCGTGGGGCTGCATATTCAAACGTGCAGGTTTGTCTGAAGAGGATTACTATTAGGATCTCGAGTCTACATTCCAACATGTCTGCCTATGGCGCATGAAGATGATGGAGGCTCATTGCAATTTATATTTCCTCTATGTTTGCTTGAACTCTGTTATGTGAGCTAGTCCAAGTGACTATGCAGTTTGTAAGACTTTGTTTATCTTCTGAGGATCTACGTTGTAATACTTTTGATACTACTGCGATGATTACTATATTTTGTAAAGTGTGTGCTATCAGTGATCTCGGGAATAGCACTATACACAGGTATCTTATCTTTATTAAAAGGTAGGGTGCTACATATGTAGGTTTGCATTGGACATCAGGCCATTATCTTCTCCAGCTCGTCGCTATTGTGACGCTTTGGTACACTGCCCAAAACACTTTTTAGTTAAGAGTGATTTGGGGAGTGTTACCGAAATGCCACATCTGGTGACGTTATTAGATTTCGGTGACACAACATGAAAAAGACAGACCTCCCCTTGGAAAGGGCAGTCAGTAGTATCCATAGTGGTAACCTGATGATTATACCACATGTTTACTACGGCCCTGCCTACATCAGCGAGAAGGATGCAAGAAAGGCCGGATATGCCATATCGGTTTTTTGATGAAGTGTTGGCGCTGTATTTAGGTTGGGGATTTTGGCTTAGGTTAGAGGGAGACAATGTATATTGATCTTTGTCCATTTCTTTTAATTTGAACCCATTTAAATTTAGTCTGTTGGTAATTAACTATTTAAACTTGTCGACCTATTTACATTCATGTCCTATTTTTTTCTATTTTATACGGACTACTTAGTTTATACGGAGTATCTACCTTGCCCTACGTACAACCCACTAATAAGTTCTTCCTTCTATATGTAGGTTTGCATTGGACAGCAGGCCATTATCTTCTCCAGCTCGTCGCTATTGTGACGCTTTGGTACACTGCCCAAAACACTTTTTAGTTAAGAGTGATTTGGGCATTGTTACCGAAATGCCACATCTGGTGACGTTATTAGATTTCGGTGACACAACACGAAAAAGCCAGACCTCCCCTTGGAAAGGGCATCCAGTCTATCATTATGGGCTTAGGTAAGAGGGAGACAATGTATATCGATCTTTGTCCATTGCTTTTAATTTGAACCCATTTAAATTCGTGTCCTATAATTTTTTGCAGTGAGCTTCTTCGAGGAAAGCGCTACGGTTTATGGTTTAGGGCTGATGACTTCCTTGTGCTTCTTACACCATAAGAGATGGAAAGATGGAGGTTAAGAAGGGAGAATTCTGAGGGTAAGGTAGTTGACGGCAGTATTGGAGTGCTGACAGCGCCATTTGTGTGACAACAATTATCCTACAAACGAGCTAGTTGTCTGCTGTTTCTCCAAGTACGTTTGTCGTCGTATCAGCCTGTCTAATTCTTAATGCGTTTATCATTATTTACGTATTTATATTTCTACTTACTCGTGAAATTTATTGTGTCTTAATTAGGCTTTCTATGGCGTCCAGATCAACGAAGTTAATGCATTATAGTCTCCATAGTCTTCTTGCTCGGAACGTCGGCGCCTGACCAAATAATTTACTTTTTTGGTGGGGAACGATCAAGGGGACGGAGATTCCGGGGATGGATCTGGAGACGAAGATGAAAAAGACAGACTGTTATATTTAGGTGACACCGCCCAAAATGTCGATTGCTTCGTTTTCAGCTTCTCAGCGCCCCTCCCACCCTATATAATCATCGATTGGAGATGCAGGGGGAACCAGGAGAGGAAATGAATAATCTTCAAAAAGAGGACTTTTTTTCCTAGGAAAAGCTGTAACCATCCTAACAATTCCCATTGTACTTTTAACCTGTTCACGAGAGACTTGTTTTACTGAGATATATACCAAAATTTCTTATTTTGCTTTTTTGTATTGCATGTAGGGATTTGTATGTTGTGCATCCTAAATTATGAACAAAGTTGGTGTTCAGCTGGTCAAACATTTGTCTATGTGAATATGCAAGGTGAAAATAAACTTTTTTTTGGCAATTTCTTACTAGCTAAGTTGTTGTTCAGCATGCTAGAGGCTGCTTTGCTTTTTTACACCATTCTTGATAGGAACCATCTCTTGTGTAGAACGGCGTCTGTTAAATGGCGTGGTAGGTTGGGGACATTTATTTCATATCTGCGTGTGTGCATGTGTCTTTGACTGTTTCCTCACGGAGTACGAGAAATTTTGACATTGGAGCTCTCTAGAGAGAGTGGACTACAAGAAAAGTTCTGATAGACAACGTCCCAAAATCATCCACTAAGGGGCATTTTTCGTCGCCTATGGGCCTAACCCGACGATATGGGTTATGTTGTCGAAACTGCGTCAGGCAAAGGCCTACCACATTTTTTTCGGTCCGTCGCGTTTGGGCGCCCTTCCGCCACGGAAAATCGGACCGTTGCACAAGTATTTTCGGGAGCCCGTTGACTGCTGACGTCATGCAACCTGACACGTGGCAGACGCCGTTAACTGCCAGTTAACGCCGTTAACCGGCTGAAACGCCCGTGGTAGATGGTAGGACCACACGAGGCCTGCCACGCTTTAAACGGGCCGGCCCATTTAGTTTGCGGGCCAGGCCAGCTGACTTAGTTTGACCGGTCAACTATATAGCTGGGCTGGTCCATTAGGTACGTGGGCCAGGCCTAACCTCTAAGGTTGACTGGTCAAAACTTAAATGGGCCGGCCCACTAAGCATGTGGGCCAGGCCGAATGCACTCGTTTGACCGGTCAACAGGAAAAAGGGCCGGCCCACTAAGCATGGGGGCCCCACTTTCTTTGTTATCAGGCCGACCCATTTACCATGTGGGGTCCACCATAAAGCAAGTGCGCCGGCCCAAGGAGTTAGTGGGCCGGCCCAATTAGCATGTGGGTCCCACTTTCCTGTTATCGGGCCGGCCCATATACTAAGCGGGGTCCACCATAAAGCAAGTAGGCCGGCACAAGGAGTTAGTGGGCCGGCCAAAGGAGTTAGTGGGCCGGCCCAATTAGCATGTGGGTCCCACTTTCCTGTTATCGGGCCGGCCCATATACTAAGTGGGGTCCACCATAGATCAAACGGGCTGGCCCAACAAGCTAGTGGGCCGGCCCACAAACACAGGTGGGTCCCACTTTCCTGTTAAAGGGCCAAGCCAGTTAGCATGTGGGGTCCGCCATATAGCAAGTGGGCTGCCCAACAAGATAGTGGGCCGGCCCAATAAGCATGCGGGTCCCACTTTCAGGTAACCGGGCCAGCCCAGATAGTAAGTGGGGTCCACCATAAAGCAAGTGGGCTGGCCCAACAGGTTGGCGGGCCGACCCAATAATAAAAAGTGGGGCCCAGTGTCGTGTTAACGGGCCGGCCCAAGTAGCATGTGGGCCCCATCGGGTTGGCCCACTAAGCAGGTGGGTTCTACTTTCCTGTTACTGGGCCGGCCCAGTTAGTGAGTGGGGACCACTTAAAGCAATTGGGCTGGCCCAATAAGTAAGTGGGCCGGCCCAAAATGGAAGTGGTCCCACACTACTGTAAGTGGGCTGGCCCACTAAGTTGTAGGGCCCTGGTTGTTTGACTACTCAACTTGCATTATGTAAGAAGGCCCATTAAATATCATGGGCCTAAAATCCGATATCAATGATACACACAATTACATACAAAAATAAAATAACTAGGAAAATTACAAGGCAATTAATGTGCCCAAATAAAAAAATTACATATAATCAGGGAGGACTTCTATTAGCATCATCAATAACACGTTGACATTTGGCAATCGCCTTGATTGAATCTTGTGTACTCTTTGTCAACATATCGACTACAGATTTTAAAGCAGCAATACCATGTCTTTCATACAGTACAGCCTTGAGATATTTATTGTTTGATGAAAGGAATGGTCTAGGTTGACGGCTATGAGAGGATGCATCAGAAGAAAGATCAGAACTTTTTGTGGGCCTCTCTTCTGATGAAGATTGCTTCATCACAACTGCATTCTGATAGTAATGCAAAAAGAGTTAAACGATGAACTATGCAAACATGTATTAAGCATTGTCGATATGATATAGTCACAAGTACTAAGCACAGACTTACATTATATCGTTGCATAGGCTCACCCCGGAACCTTTTTTGCCCTCTATCTTCTACTAAGGACTTCTTCATTACAATTGCATTCTAGTAATATTGCAAACATAGTTACAACAGTGAACTATTCAAACATTTATTATGCAATGTAGATATATAGATAATAACAAGTTGCATAAATAAGACAATGTATAGAACTTGTACTAAGCACAGACTTACATCATAATGTTGCACGGGGTCGCTACGAGATACTTTTTTAGCGACTATCTTCTAATGATGACTTGCTTCATTACAAGCTGCATTTCGGTAATATTGCAAACATAGTTACAACAATTAACTATTCAAACATGTATTATGCAATGTAGAGATCGATAACGACATGTAGCAGAAATAAGCACAAGATAAGATATGATACATGTACTAAGCACATACTTGGCTCGCTGCAGGTCCTTCTCTTGCATGCACTAGTCGTGGTCGACATGCCTGTCATTTTAGGTTCAGCCATCAGGTGAAATGCTAATCCTCCTGCTCCATTGTCCTTAATCTGTGTTTAGATATCACATTTAAGACCAAGTCAGATGGTTTCAAATAACAAAAAACTTGAGCTGCCAAATGAATAAGCTAATATTTACCAGATATCGGATTAAAACCAACTAGATGTTGCTTTGCATGAGATACGAATTTCAGATATTCAGATTTAGAGTAGGGTAATGCCAAGGTTTTCCACATAAAGTAAACTGGCATTAAGAATGACCAAATGTCAGGTTCAAATCACCTTCGCAGTTGCTCCAAGACAAGAATATCAAATAGGCAAAAACATAGTAAAGCGTGAATGGCATTGCTATGGCAGGGTTCCAAGTGTTAAACTCTTGCATAAGGAACAATGCATATAGGTTATAGATAATAACGGAAGTAAACTGCCAAAATTACCAACCAAGAACTCAGATTCCAACCTTCCCTAGCGTCCCCGCTGTTAATGTTGGATGTTATAATAAGCGGTTCGCATGATCAATCCCTAGGAAAAATAACATTGACAAGTTAGTCTATGATAATACAAAGACCAGACATGCACGCAACAATAACTATACAAGCTGTGCGACAGGAGCATTCATGGAAAAAATAGCTATAAGCTAATGACGAGGTATAAGAGCAAGCAGATTGGAAATGCACATAGCATGATTATAAAAGCAGTGTGAGAATAGCAGGCACGATAAAACAACTTGCGGCTAGTGGTGAGCTAATGACGTGGTATAAGAACAACAAAATTGGAAATGCCCATAGCATGACTATAAAAGCAGTGCGACAATAACATGCAGTACAAAAACAGCTGGCAGCAAATGAATGGGTATAGGGCTATATGTGGATGCGCACATGTGTCAGTAGAATGAACAGAATGGTAGCGACCGGATAATGCTTTTGTACCGTACAATATTTAAACGAACTTCATGCGAAGCAACACATCAAGAAAGTTAATGGCATATGAGATCTGCAAATAACTACACAAAACATTGCTGAAGAAACACCGCGATCTAAGGGGCCAGCGTACTAACCAAGCTGCGGCGGGGTGGACGGGGGCGGCAGCTTGCATTCCAGCGGCGGTGAACGCGGGAGACGATGAATCGACCCTGTTTCAGGAGAAGCGGGCGTTAGTGAAGCAGATCTGGTTGGCTGGCAAGGGATTCGGTGAAGTTGATACAGCCGCTGCGCCGAGGTAGTCGGTGGAATAGATCGGCTTCTGTGGAGGGGGGGCCGCAGTGAAGTAGACCCGGTTCCGTTGGAGAGGATCCGGTGAGTCGACAGGAAAGGCGTTGATTGCTACGCTGTGGATGAGGTCGGCGGTGAAGCTGATCCGTCGGTGGCGAGGTCGGCGGTGAAGCAGATCCGTCGGTGGCGAAGGCGGCGGGGGAGCGGATCCGGTGGGTGGACAGCCAACACGATCAAGGCTACGCTGTGGAGGAGTATGCCGGCGGCGAAGCAGATCTAGTCTAGTACTGTAGAGAGACAGAGCTTTGGCGTGTGAGAGTATTTTTGAGCGAATCAGGCGAATGGTTGGTGGGTGGGTGTGGGCCTGTGGGGAGGGTTCACGATCTAGGTAAGATATTTCATTGTTACCGAATGAGCCCTCCATGGTCGGTGGGTTGTAGCATCCGGACCAGGGTTAAAAGGGTAAAACTGGTCACGGGATTTTCGAATGGATGCGGCGGGATGAGTTGGCGCGCGGCCGAAATTTTCAGTTTCAAGCTACGAGCAGAACGACAAAAATAATGTTCTTCCCCAGGGAACTCTCATTTCTTCCTCTTCTCTTTCTCTCTCGAGTCTCTCCCACTCCCCCGGCTCCTCTCCCCCTTCTCTCCGTCGGCCTCGCCGGCCGGATACGAGGCCGACTTCTCTCTGTATATCGTGCACCCTCCGATCTAAACTAATTGATTCAACTTTCCTTAGACGTGTATGTATCTAGAGTAAAAACATGTGTGGATACATCCATATTTAGATAAGCAAAGTTGAGTCAGCTAATTTGGATCCGAGGGAGTTAGTGTTGTTGTAAGCTTAGATCCTGTGTTTCCCATGAGGAGAATGGCGCAATGCAGTCGGGGATCTCGTCATCGGCTTCAGATCTGGCCAATGGTGAATCTGGCGGATCAGATCTGGCGGATCTTGCCGGCCAAACCCAGATCTGGTGCCATCAAGGTGATGGCGCTAACGGTGAGGCTTGCTTTGGTCAGTGCTTCAGATCTGGCCAATGGAGAAGTCAAGCTGCTAAAATTCACAAGCTCGGGGCATACGACGGCGTCATCCGTCTTGCCCGTGCACATCTTGGCCTTTCAGCGGCCCTTCTCAGAGCCAATATGCCGTTGCTGGGGCCCTTCTTCTCCTTCGTCCTGGCGACTACCGGCGATACCGTCCCAAGTGGTGCGTCCGCGGCGACGGAGTTGCTGGAAAGGATGCGGAGCAGAGATCTGATGTGCGGTCGAGAAGGACTCGATTCCTTTTCTTCTATATGTTTTGGGGTCCTTTTTGTAAAGTTGCAGGTCCTATTAGTTATTGTCTAGTTCTTTTGGACCTCTATGTAATTTTTTTTACTAGTTTCCATTGGCACCGATAAACTTGAATTTTGACAAGTTCACAGGAAAAAAATTCCTTTGCACATATGGCCTATCATGTATGAACATTCTTGAGATTTAAACTATATGTAATGTGCCATGCATTAACCCTAAACCATATATATGTAACTAACCCTAGCTGATCAAACCCTACTTAATTAAAACAAATAACCCTAAACTATACGCATGGACTTTATGCGCAAAAGCGCGGGTGCCTCTAATAATGTGTGTGCGCACTCGATCGATGATCCCTAAACCTTAAACAACCCTAAAACCCTAATCCCTAAACCCTAAACACCCTAAACCCTAAACCCTAGACCCTAAACCCTAACCCTAACCCTAAACCCTAGCTAACCCTAAACCCTAATTAAACCCTATATATAGGCTAACGACACTTAATTGTGCATCAAGCAGGCCAGGGGTGCCTCGCGGTCCTCTAATTAAATTAAATGTGCCATGCATTAACCCTAAACCATATATATATAACTAACCCTAGCTAATCAAACCCTATTTAATTAAAACACATAACCTTAAACTATACTAGCTATAACCCGATCTAATAAAAACGTGCTCTATATATAGCATCTAGCTAGCAAACTGTAGATTAACACCAATTAATATATACATGGCCTATATCGATCATGTTGAATAACACCGATCTCCCTGAGATTCATTAATTAATTATATAATTATCGTGATAAATTAATTAACTTAATTTTTGACAAGTTCTCTCGAATGAAAACACATTTGATTAAGTTGCCACCTAATATATATATAATTAGTGTGCATGCATGGCCTACCATGCATTCGTGCATATATTTTAATATATATTTGAACATATTCTTGGGGATTTCAATCTCTCTCTCTCGATCATCTATATATCGTTGGTGGCCAAAAATACACACATATATACGCATGCACTTTATGCGTAAAGGCACGAGTGCCTCTAATAATGTGTGTGCGCACTCGATCGATGATCCCTAAACCTTAAACCCTAAAACCCTAATGCCTAACCCCTAAACCCTAAACACCCTAAACACTAAACCCTAAACCCTAAAACCCTAAACCCTAAACCCTAAACCCTAAACCCTAAACCCTAGACCCTAGACCCTAAACCCTAACCCTAAACCTAACCCTAAACCCTAGCTAACCCTAAACCCTAGCTATAAACCATAATTAAACCCTATATATAGGCCAACGACACTTAATTGTGCATCAAGCAGGCCAGGGGTGCCTCGCGGTCCTCTAATTAAATTAAATGTGCCATGCATTAACCCTAAACCATATATATAACTAACCCTAGCTAATCAAACCCTACTTAATTAAAACACATAACCCTAAACTATATATACTAGCTATAACCCGATCTAATAAAAACATGCTCTATATATAGCAGCTAGCTAGCAAAGCGTAGATTAACACCAATTAATATATACATGGCCTATATCGATCATGTTGAATAACATCGATCTCCCTGAGATTCATTAATTAATTATATAATTATCTATGATAAATTAATTAACTTGAATTTTGACAAGTTCTCTCGTATGAAAACACATTTGATTAAGTTGCCTCATAATATATATATAATTAGTGTGCATGCATGGCCTACCATGCATTCGTGCATATATTTTAATATATATTTGAACATATTTTTGGGGATTTCAATCTCTCTCTCACTCGATCATCTATATATCGTTGGTGGCCAAAAAACATACATATATACGCATGCACTTTATGCGCAAAGGCGCGGGTGCCTCTAATAATGTGTGTGCGCACTCGATCGACGATCCTTAAACCATAAACAACCCTAAAACCCTAAACCCTAAACACCATAAACACTAAACCCTAAACCCTAAAACCTAACCCTAACCCTAACCCTAACCCTAAACCCTAGCTAACCCTAAACCCTAATTAAACCCTATATATAGGCCAACGACACTTAATTGTGCATCAAGCAGGCCAGGGGTGCCTCGCGGTCCTCTAATTAAATTAAATGTGCCATGCATTAACCCTAAACCATATATATATAACTAACCCTAGCTAATCAAACCCTACTTAATTAAAACACATAACCCTAAACTATACTAGCTATAACCCGATCTAATAAAAACATGCTCTATATATAGCAGCTAGCTAGCAAACCGTAGATTAACACCAATTAATATATACATGGCCTATATCGATCATGTTGAATAACATCGATCTCCCTAAGATTCATTAATTAATTATATAATTATCGTGATAAGTTAATTAACTTGAATTTTGACAAGTTCTCTCGAATGAAAACACATTTGATTAAGTTGCCTCATAATATATATATATATAATTAGTGTGCATGCATGGCCTACCATGCATTCGTGCATATATTTTAATATATATTTGAACATATTCTTGGGGATTTCAATCTCTCTCTCGATCATCTATATATCGTTGGTGGCCAAAAAAACACACATATATACGCATGCACTTTATGCGTAAAGGCGCGTGTGCCTCTAATAATGTGTGTGCGCACTCGATCGATGATCCCTAAACCTTAAACCCTAAAACCCTAATCCCTAACCCCTAAACCCTAAACACCCTAAACACTAAACCCTAGACCCTAAACCCTAAACCCTAACCCTAAACCCTGGCTAACCCTAAACCCTAGCTACAAACCATAATTAAACCCTATATATAGGCCAACGACACTTAATTGTGCATCAAGCAGGCCAGGGGTACCTCGCGGTCCTCTAATTAAATTAAATGTGCCATGCATTAACCCTAAACCATATATATAACTAACCCTAGCTAATCAAACCCTACTTCATTAAAACACATAACCCTAAACTATATATACTAGCTATAACCCGATCTAATAAAACATGCTCTATATATAGAAGCTAGCTAACAAAGGGTAGATATTAACACCAATTAATATATACATGGCCTATATCGATCATGTTGAATAACATCGATCTCCCTGAGATTCATTAATTAATTATATAATTATCGATGATAAATTAATTAACTTGAATTTTGACAAGTTCTCTCGTACGAAAACACATTTGATTAAGTTGCCTCATAATATATATATAATTAGTGTGCATGCATGGCCTACCATGCATTCGTGCATATATTATAATATATATTTGAACATATTCTTGGGGATTTCAATCTCTCTCTCTCGATCATCTATATATCGTTGGTGGCCAAAAATCACACATATATACGCATGCACTTTATGCGCAAAGGCGCGGGTGCCTGTAATAATGTGTGTGCGCACTCGATCGATGATCCCTAAACCTTAAACAACCCTAAAACCCCTAAAACCCTAATCCCTAAACTCCAAACACCCTAAACACTAAACCCTAAACCCTAGACCCTAAACCCTAACCCTAACCCTAACCCTAAACCCTAGCTAACCCTAATTAAACCCTATATATAGGCCAACGACACTTAATTGTGCATCAAGCAGGCCAGGGGTTCCTCGCGGTCCTCTAATTAAATTAAGTGTGCCATGCATTAACCCTAAACCATATATATATAACTAACCCCTAGCTAATCAAACCCTTGTTAATTAAAACACATAACCCTAAACTATACTAGCTACAACCCGATCTAATAAAAACATGCTCTATATATAGCAGCTAGCTAGCTAGCAAACCGTAGATTAACACCAATTAATATATACATGGCCTATATCAATCATATGTTGTATAACATCTCCCTGAGATTCATTAATTAATTATATAATTATCGATGATAAATTAATTAACTTGAATTTTGACAAGTTCTCTCGATGAAAACACATTTGATTAAGTTTCCTCATAATATATATATAATTAGTGTGCATGCATGGCCTACCATGCATTCGTGCATATATTTTAATATATATTTGAACATATTCTTGGGGATTTCAATCTCTCTCTCTCGATCATCTATATATCGTTGGTGGCCAAAAAACACACATATATACGCATGCACTTTATGCGCAAAGGCGCGGGTGCCTCGATCTAATAATGTGTGTGCGCACTCGATCGATGATCCCTAAACCTTAAACAACCCTAAAACCCTAAAACCCTAATCCTTAAACAGCCTAAACACTAAACCCTAAACCCTAGACCCTAAACCCTAACCCTAACCCTAAACCCTAGCTAACCCTAAACCCTAATTAAACCCTATATATAGGCCAACGACACTTAATTGTGCATCAAGCATGCCAGGGGTGCCTCGCGGTCCGCTAATTAAATTAAATGTGCCATTCATTAACCCTAAACCATATATATAACTAACCCTAGCTAATCAAACCCTACTTAATTAAAACACATAACCCTAAACTATACTAGCTACAACCCGATCTAATAAAACATGCTCTATATATAGCAGCTAGCTAGCAAACCGTAGATTAACACCAATTAATATATACATGGCCTATATCGATCATGTTGTATAATATCTCCCTGAGATTCATTAATTAATTATATAATTACCGATGATAAATTAATTAACTTGAATTTTGACAAGTTCTCTCGAATGAAAACACATTTGATTAAGTTGCCTCATAATATATATATAATTAGTTTGCATGCATGGCCTACCATGCATTCGTGCATATATTTTAATATATATTTGAACATATTCTTAGCGATTTCAATCTCTCTCTCTCTCTCTCTCTCTCGATCATCTATATATCGTTGGTGGACAAAAAGCACACATATATATCTATACGCATGCACTTAATTTATGCGCAAAGGCACGGGTGCCTCTAATAATGTGTGTGCGCACTCGATCGATGATCCCTAAACCTTAAACAACCCTAAAACCCTAAAACCCTAATCCCTAATCCCTAATCCCTAAACACCCTAAACACTAAACCCTAAACCCTAACCCTAACCCTTACCCTAAACCCTAGCTAGCCCTAAACCCCAAACCCTAATTAAACCCTATATATAGGCCAACGACACTTAATTGTGCATCAAGCAGGCCAGGGGTAGTGCCTCGCGGTCCTTTAATTAAATTAAATGTGCCATGCATTACCCGTAAACCATATATATATATAACTAACCCTAGCTAATCAAACCCTACTTAATTAAAACACATAACCCTAAACTATACTAGCTATAACCCGATCTAATAAAAACAAGCTCTATATATAGCAGCTAGCTAGCAAACCGTAGATTAACACCAATTAATATATACATGGCCTATATCGATCATATGTTGTATAACATCTCCCTGAGATTCATTAATTAATTATATAATTATCGATGATAAATTAATTAACTTGAATTTTGATAAGTTCTCTCGAATGAAAACACATTTGATTAAGTTTCCTCATAATATATATATAATTAGTGTGCATGCATGGCCTACCATGCATTCGTGCATATATTTTAATATATATTTGAACATATTCTTGGGGATTTCAATCGCTCTCTCTCTCTCTCGATCATCTATATATCGTTGGTGGCAAAAAAACACACATATATACGCATGCACTTTATGCGTAAAGGCGCGTGTGCCTCTAATAATGTGTGTGTGCGCACTCGATCGATGATCCCTAAACCTTAAACCCTAATACCTAATCCCTAAACCCTAAACACCCTAAACACTAAACCCTAAACCCTAGACCCTAGACCCTAAACCCTAACCCTAAACCCTAATTAAACCCTATATATAGGCCAACGACACTTACTTGTGCATCAAGCAGGCCAGGGGTGCCTCGCGGTCCTCTAATTAAATTAAATGTGCCATGCATATATATGTGTTTAATTTGGGGATTTCAATCGCTCTCTCGTAGCTTTCTCTCTCTCTCTCTCTCTCTCGTTGGTGGCCAACAACACACACATGCACTTTGTGCGCAAAGGCATGTGCCTCCAATAATGTGTGCGCAGTCGATCGATCTAGTTTTGATTAATCATAGCACACAAATAAAGAAGTTGTATTTGAATCCACACAACCCTAATCTAAAACACATAACCCCTAACATGGCCTAATTAATTAACCCCTTCTCTCTACCTAATTAGTGGAAATTGCACAAAATCAAAAGGGGTCCCTCACTAATTATACATATCTCGCTAGATTGTGATAAACTTTTGCCCCATATATATTTGGTGGATGGGTGCATCTTGGCATGTAAAACAATTAGTGTTTGCAAATGGCGTTGTCAAAATTTATGTACAAATGATTTCTTTCCATCCAAAGTGCATAAAATGGGAGTTTTAATGAAGAAAGTACAAATAAAACAGCCCAACATGCTTCCACACCCCGATTTTCACAAAAAGTAGAGCATATTTAAAGGATAATTCCAGAGTTTTACTATTTTTCAAGCAACTTTGCTAATTTACCCCACTCACATGACTTTATGTCGATTTAACGAAAATATAGCGAATTTAAACTACATGGGCGAGATAGTTTGAATTGTCCGTGCGAAGAGCTTCCCCTTCCCGTCCCATCCGTGCGAAGAAGAAGCTTCCCCTCCCCGTCGTTCTTCTCGAGACGCACCAGCGGTCAAGTTGATCCACGGTAGGGCTGCTATCTCTAGCTCAATCATGCATCGGGCAAGACGGCCTAACGATTTATATTTTCTTGATGCTGCTAAAAAATTCGTCGGTATGCTCGAACTAATTGGCACTTTATAGTTTTCCGCTCGATTTGTCATCGATCAATTTGTTCATTTGCGTGGGCATATAGAGTCAGTTCCGCACTCGATCCGTTAATTTGCTGAAATGCCATGGCAGAGTTTTGTACACGATCTGTTTGCTAAAATGTCGATGGGCATTTTTTGTTTTGTACTCGACATGATTGCTGAAATGCATAATCATGTAGTATAGTTTTGTACTCTATGGATATACATTTCCTACTTCGCCTTAAATTAATCACCAACCACTGTATCTCATAATTAAACAAATGGATAGAACTTGGATACTGCATAAACACTTATGTTCCCCTTCATATATAAATGATGTTTAACCCTTTATGGGGTTTATTAGAGCTCATGAAGGTCACAACCTGGACGTGTATTGCCCGCGCTGCACATGTATGAATGGTGAGAAGAGGCCTCACCATGTAGTGGAAGATCATTTACACATTTTTGGGATGGACCGCACATATGTTAGGTGGGTTTAGCATGGTGAACCATATAATGATCGTTCAGCGGGAGAAGCGAGATCTTGCTCACACTTGTATGTGTGCTTGGCATATGTAGTTAATTATTTATATTGATGCTGCCGCTGTTTCGATCAATACTTTGCATTGCTGTGCAAGGTTCTATACTCAAATTTAACTTGTTGCAGATGGATGGATGGGAAGGAGAGAAAAAGCGCTTGCTTCAGGAAACGGGTTTCAGCTCTGGGACATGTGCTGTGCCAGATGAGAAGGTAAATATGTAAAACGGCATTTGTTAAGGTTGCATCCCTTAGATGGTTGTCTAATCGGTTGATGTACTAATTGCAGAAGCATAGAGTTGAAGAGGTCTCTCAGTTTGATGGGAGATTTGAAGATGAATCTCAGTTTGATGCACCTGTGGATGGTACTGATGATGAGCCTTTCATAGACGAAGGTCCTGCACCTGAGATTATCCAGCCTACAGAAGGAGGCCGTGGACCGAGTACACAGCTTTGCTTTGAAGTGGATGCACGCCCGGAGATCATCAGGGGCGTCCGGGTAGTCTCAAGACCACCCAGCCCTGATGCACCTGTGGATGGTACTGATGACGAGCCTTTCATAGACGAAGGTCCTGCAACTGAGATTATCCAGCCTACAGAAGGAGGCCATGGACCGAGTACACAGCTTTGCATTGAAGAGGATGCACACCCGGAGATCATCAGGGGCGTCCCGGTAGTCTCAGGACCACCCAGCCCTGATGCAAAATGTTGAGCTACTTTATGATTCGTACTCTTATGTTCTGGTGTTGTAGTATGTACTATCTATGTTATGATTTGTACGCCTTTGGCGCTAGAACTATAATTAAGCATTCGGTGGATGATCGCGTTGCAAAATTTGACACCCACACAATCGGTTCATCGTATGAGTAGTAGCACAATTACTTCTACAGCGAGTCCTGCCGGCGCATTAGTTGGTAGCATGAAACACTTTCAGGTACTCCTCTCGATTCATATTAATTGACTCAATTTTGTCTAGATATGGATGTATCTAGATGCATTTGTTAACTAGACTAACAAACTTGAGTCAGTTAATATGAATCCGTGTAAACCGCCCAAGTCCTCGAGCAGCTAGTTTATTAACTCTGGACTCCAAGCCTCTCGCGGCAAGCCATCGACGAAGCTTTGACCAGATCTTGGCCCGCAATTTTTTTTTGGTGAATAGCAAAGCTCTGACCAGTTCCTCTCGGGATACAGCACGCCGGTGAGCTTGCACTGTTGCCATGAGCACTTTCCGGCGGAACTTCCTCTGCACCGCCCTCAAGCCGCTGCTGCGAGACAGCACGCAGTGCCTCGAGGTGGACGGAATTCGGGATCTCAGGGCGGGGGTCCGCCTCGTCCGGGAACGATCTCCAGCGGGTTAACGAGGACATGCATGGCGGCCAGGGGATTTGGTTTTTTTTTGTTTGAGCTTGGGATTTGGGCTTTTTTTTGGATAGGGGAGGAGGAATCGAGGAAGAGGAAGGAACAACCCGCGTGCTTGGCGCGTGGCGGTGTGCTTGAATTTCGAATTTTTGTGAAATGTTTCATTTCCCCGCTACAATTCGGGGGTTTCTTGACGCGCCAATGCGTCCCGCCGGTAGCTTCAAGTGAATTTGGGGTGCCACACTATGGGCCCCAGTTTCAGTGAGACATGTAATGACTAGTCACATCAGTAAGTTCACTGTGTAATAAAATATGTTACCCCTCCCCTTTATGTAGCACCCCTTCTCTCCCGATCGAGTGCCGACTGCCGACGGATGCAAGCCGCTAGCTCGATCCCCTCCTTTCGCCTCCACCGTCCAGGCATCCAGCTTGGAGGGGCAAGCTGCATCTAGACCAAGCGGATTAGGTAGTACTAGTAATGTTCTTTCCTTTCTCGAGATCGGTTCTTTTTTCCTCACCTCGATATCTTGCGCATCTCTTTCCTATTCTGGGCGAAGGGGTGTCTTTATGGTCACCCTCGAGCTGGGAGTGATTGATGGGGGTGGGGGCGGGGGATACCTTTGCTTGGATTGGGGTGTTCTTCCTTTATTTGTCGACATTTGCAACCTTTGTAGTTTCTGCTGATCCTCACTGTATCTTTTGTCAGCTTGTACAGGAAAGGAAAGACCTCGGTGGTGGGGGCAATGGAGCGTAAGGCCACCACGCATGTGGGCAGTTGGTTGAGCCTGAGCTGCGTCCCCAGCCCCGCAAAGCAGGTACTCCATTTGCTTATCCACTCTTTACCTTTTAAGTGTCTGTCTGCATCCTCAATCTGTTCCTGTTCTGGAATACGCTTAAAGTAGCACATGTCTTCAGCTGTTTGTGCATAAAGCCTCTGTGACACCATGCTCTATATTCTCTGTATCAGGTTGGTACCTCCAGGTTCCGTGTTGAGGCTATGGGGAACGAGAATAGCGCCCCACCTGCTGCAGGAGCATGGCCCGATCTGCAGCACAAGAAGCGAAATGCCACTGCCGAGCTGGGCAGGGACCGCCCAGGGGTAATTTTTTTTAACCAACTTACCATGATGTAGTCTGAATCTGATACTCTCTCAGATCCAAATTAATTGACTCAACTATCTGTAGATATTGATGTATCTAGATGTGTTTTAGCTCTAGATACTACTACCTCCATCCCAAAGCTTTGGGCTTATATTATTTTTAGAAAGTCAAACTATACCATGTTTGACTAAGCTTTTACCAAAAATCATTAACATGCAAAATACAAAATTAATATCATTAAATAGATAATAAAATATATTTTCCTACGGTGTCTACACAGTATTATATTTGTTGATAGAATGTTCTACAATTTTGGTCAAACTTTGCTTGTTTTGATTTCTCAAAAATAAATAAGCCTTAAGCTTTGGGATGGAGGTAGTACATTCATATCTAGACAAAGCTGAGTCAACTAGTTTTTTTTGTGTGTACATAGCTAGTGTTCATGCTGCAAAAGGTTAAGAGCATCCACTATATGCATCAGTCTATCTCATACAGTAATTCAATATCACTGCTGATGTCTGCCTTTTGTTTTCCTATTCATATGCAGACTGAAACTTCAGGGCCTTTACTCAAAAGGAAGATCAAAACTGCGGCTGATCAGGCTGCCAGTATGTTGATGCCCCCCATCTTCTAAATGCCTCTACAAGCACAAGACCACGCGCCAGCTGGGTGGTGATCTTTTAATGAATATGGTATATTTTCTTAATCCACAAAACATGCCTTGATTTTTGTCTGTTTATCGTCGGTTTTTTCTATGCTTGCCAAAAGTTTACAACAACAACAACAACCAAGCCTTTCAGTCCCAAACAAGTTGGGGTAGGCTAGAGTTTAAACCCATAAGATCTCGAAGCCAAAAGTTTAGAAACACCAAATTCGTTTGCTTACAATCATCATACAGTAATGTTCATCTACTCTCCAGTTCCCCTAACCCAACAAAAAATGATGTTAATTACGATTTTTACATTAAAAGAGCACCATTAGGAGTTGTTTATTACGACTTTGAGATTAAAATGTTATTTGCAATTGTTAATTACAATTTTGAGACAAATGGTTAGTTTAACCTCGATCTCTTCTGCTCTCCATTTTTCCCAACCGAACAAAAATGTAACCATTCCATTCCTCTGAAATGGAACCATTCCATTCCATTCCACGCTGTTTCAGAACCGAACACACCCTTGCATTGTTGTGAACTGTTGTCCATACACAACCATACCCTTCCACTTACATCTAGCACTATATGCATCAGTCTGTCAGAGTCATTCAATATCACTGGTGAGATCTGTTCCCATTCTTATGCAGGCTGAAACTGCTGCGCCTTTACTCAAGTGGATGCAAAATGAGGCTAATGAGGCTGCTGTGAGGACGATGGTGCCGACACCATCTTCCGAAAACCTCTACAAGCACGAGGCCATGGGCCAGCTGGGTGGTGACCTTTTAATGAATCTGGTATATTTTCTTAATCCACATACATGATTTCATTATTATCTATTTAATTACTGTTGGCTTTGTCTAATGCTTACCAAAAGTTCAGAAACACTTCGTTTGCTTACAATCATCATACACTAATTTTTCACTTTTCAGTCTGTCTCATCCAGTATATAAACTGTTGATTTCCGTTGGCTTCTTTTGTAATCATTTGCATTGTTGTCAACTGTTGTCTATGCACAACCCTATTCTTCCACTTACATCCCGCACTATTTGCATGAGTCTATCTCATAGATTTATTAAATATCAATGATGTGTTCTGTTGCTATTCATATGCAGGATGAACCTTCTGTGCCTCTACTCAAGTGGATAAAAAATGATCCTGATGAGGCTGCTGTGAAGACGATGGTGCCGCCACCATCTTCTGAAAACCTCCTCAAGCACAAGGCCACGGGCCAGCTGGGTGGTAACCTTTTCAGTAAGCAGGTATATTTTCTTAATCCTCATACATGATTTGATTTTTGTCTGTTTATTGCCGGCTTTGTCTAATGCTTACCAATAGTTCAGAAACACACACAACCCTATTCTTCCACTTACATCCAGCACTATATGCATCAGTGTATCATAGATTCATTTTATATATCACTGGTGATGTCTGTTGCTCTTCAATTTTCATATGCAGACTGAAACTGCTAAGCCTTCATTGGTCAAAAGGATTGCAACTGCTGCTTATGAGGCATCTGCAGAGGCTGCCACCAAGTTACTGTGAGCCCCACCTTCTGGATGCTTATATAAGCTCAAGTCCAAGGACCAGCCGGGCCGTAACCATCCAAGGGTTCGGGTATATTTTCTTAAGCCACATATACATGCCATGATTTATGTCTGATATTATCACCGGCTATGTCTAATGCTTTTTGGAATTCGGAAACACCAAATTAGCATGCTTATATTCATCATACACTAATTTTTCACTGTTCGGTTTGTAACATAGTGTTATGCACTCGCTTGTCAACATTTGCATTGCTCTGAACTATGCACTTTACACAACCTAATTCTTCCACTTACATTCAGCGCTACGCACCAGTAGTACCTCCCATGTTTCCTTCACCATCCCGATGCCGAGCTTGCGGGAATATGGCGGGCCCATGTACATACCCCGCATAGAACACCTCCTATGGCTCTATTTACCTTTCTAGTAACTCCTTCACAGATTTACAGGTATGTATTCTCAGTGGTTTAGCATGAATTGGCATATAGTAAAGTCTTGTTTTTAGTCTTCATGCTTCTTACATTAGTATCAATTTTCACATGCAGACTGTACCTTGTGAACTTCGTCCAATGATTAACCAGATGTGTCCGCATGAAGGGTCTTTCACTATGCATGGCAATGGAAAATTGATGAACACCTACACGGTCTATGAGGTGTATGTCTACAAGACGCAGGCCATCACATATTTGTATGGACATGATTGGAGAAAGTTTGCTTTTGACTACGGTTTGAAGAAGGGCGACGAGCTGAGGATCAGAAACTCAAACGGGTAGATATACGTAACTACTTAAAGAGTTGGAGACACTTCCAAATATATAATATGTAACTTTTTTCTACTCATATCTTTTGATTACTGCATTCTGAGCAGTTGTTCTAAACCATTCCCTCTGTTCTAGCTTGCTGGGTTTAACATGATCAAAGCTGCAGATCCCCTGATGGAACAGGAGCGGATGTCACAAAGGGCAACCACACTAGCACCGGCACTGGCTTCCCACTCTCCTCGCATCGGCACCGGTTCTCGTACCAGCTCCATTTATCGCATCTACCCAGCAGTCCCCTACATCAGCATTGGTTCCTGTAGAGGCCCCATATACTACACCTGCCCAGCGAGGCTCTTGCATCGAGCACTCGGTTCCTCTAGCTGCACCGTTTACTCGCACCTTCCCAACGAGTCTCTGCATCGGCACCGGTTCCTCTAGAGGCACCGTTCATCGCACCTGCCCAGCGAGTCTCCTGCATCGGCACCGGCTCGTGTACCGGCCCGGGCTCCCGCACCGCCCCGACCGGATCACCGAGGTCTCAGCTCATTGTCGTGGCCACCCGTGTGGTGACCGGGACGAATCCGAAGGCTATGTTCGTGAGTATATGACGAGCATAACTACTCTTATCTTGATGTCTTCTCTCGCTCAAAGTCTCACATGGTTCAGTGCATTGGTGCCATTGACTAATTTTTGGTGGTATCTCTTGCTTTGAATCAGAAATTGCCTAAAAGTATCTCCAAGGATCTCAATGCTGGCCGAAGGGGCAAGATATCCCTCGTCATGGAGAGTGAAGGTCTCACAGTGGAGGGACGGTACTCCGTCAGTCCCACAGATGGCCGCTTGGCTGTTACTTCCATGTGGAAAAAGTTCATTGACGGTGCCAAACTTCGCATTGGATCAAAGTTGAAGGTCAAGATCTTTCGATGCCGCTGTGACATGCTGGTCATAAAGTTCGCGGTTGTCTAGTTCTGTTGTCCCATGAGCCCTTAGCAAATGCATTTGTAGTTATACTTATATAAGGTTATCTTATCTGAACTGCTAACTAATTGTATGGGTGGTAAAACTCTGGCAAGCTTTTTCTCTTAGCAAGTATGTATGTATGATCAGCTATTATGATAACTAATGTTTGTGTTCATCTTAATTTGCATTTCCGTTTTAGAAAAAAACTTAATTTCTATTTTGGCTGACCTCGTTAGAGAACTATCGGATTGAACCCACAACATGATTCAAATAGATTCATTACACCGAGCCACATGTCTTGACCTTGCTATACACTACTTCCATTAATCGGTGCAAGAAGGCTTACCTGAGTTGCTCGAACCATGGAAGATTCGAATCCACCTTATCTTTCTAGAAATACAACCTTTGCAGAAAGAGGATTTGCAGTACGGGGAGGCTGACATTGGGGACCCATGAGCCAGCAGCGTCGTCAACGTTTTAAAGGTGGCAGGAGATCGAAAGAAAAAATAATTAAGCCAAAAATCAGTTGGTAAACAAAATTCAAGAAAAGAAACATTTACCTTTCTGAGAGGATGATATGCGGGACCCATGAGGCAGTAACATCCAACTATTTCAAGGCGGCACGGGATCAAAAGAAAAAGGAAATAGCCAGAAATTAATTAGGGTCAAAAATAAATCCATCAAAGGAAACTTTTATTGTTCATAGAGGATGACATGTGGGACCGACTTGCCAGCTGCGTCGTCATCGTTTCAAAGGGGGCAGGGGATCAAAAGAAAAAGGCAAATAGCCAGAAATTAGGGGTAAAAAATAAATCCAACAAAGGAAACTTTTATTGTTCATAGAGGATGACATGCGGGACCCATGAGCTAGCAACTTCCTCAACGTTTCAAAGTCGGCATGAGATCGAAAGAAAAAGGCAAGTGACATAATATCAGGAGCCAAAAATAATCCAAGAAAAGAAACTTTATTGTACATAGAGGATGACATGCGGGTCCCATTTTGTAGCAGCGGTCTCAACGCTTCCAAGGCGGCACAGGACCAAAAGAAAAATGAAGTAGCCAGAAATCAAGGGGTGAAAAAATCCAAGAAAAGAAAGATTTCAATTGGGCTGCATCTGGACATGTGGGCCTTCGAACTATCCTGCTGGGCCTTTTGACTCGTACAATTTCAGCCCACTCCAAAACAGGAATGTTCGGATTTTCTAAAAAAAACAGGAAAGTCCTATGCTTCGCAAAAACAAAAAACAAGGAGATTCAACATATAAGTTTGTTTATGTTAATATAAAGATTTGATTTATCCGTTTGCAATAGCTCAGAGCGAAATGCAATGTTTCTTGTCTGCAAAATAAGATATCACATGTTTCTTGTATGGGGAGGCTGACATCGGGGACCCATGAGCCAGCAGCATCGTCAACGTTTCAAAGGCGGCAGGGGATCGAAAATAAAAAAAACCAAAAATCAGTTGGTAAAAAAATCCAAGAAAAGAAAACATTTATTGTTCTGAGAGGATGACATGCGGGACCCATGAGGCAGCAGCATCCTCAACGTTTATTGTTTATAGAGGCTGACATGTGGGATCCGTGAGCCAGCAGCATCCTCAACGATTCCAAGGCACCAGGGGATCAAAAGAAAAAAGGAAATAGCCAGAAATTAATTAGGAGTCAAAAATAAATCCACCAAAGGAAACTTTTATTGTTCATAGAGGATGACATGTGGGACCGACCTGCCAACAACGTCCTCGTCGTTTCAAAGGGGCAGGGGATCAAAAGAAAAAGGCAAATAGCCAGAAATTAGGGGTCAAAAATAACTCCAAGAAAGGAAACTTTTATTGTTCGTAGATGATGACATGCGGGACCCATGAGCCAGCAGCTTACTCAACGTTTCAAAGGCGGCATGAGATTGAAAGAAAAAGGCAGGTGACCAAATATCAGGAGCCAAAAATCATCCAAGATTTATAGTACATAGAGGATGACATGTGGGTCCCATTTTGCAACAGCGGTCTCAATGTTTGAAATGCGGCTTGAGATCAAAAGAAAAAGAAAGTAGCTAGAAATTAGGGGGTCAAAAAAATCCAAGAAAAGAAAGTTGATGGACATAGAGGATGACATGCGGGTCCCATGAGCCAGCAGCTTACTCAACGTTTCAAAGGGGCAGGGGATCAAAAGAAAAAGGCAAATAGCCAAAAATCAGAGGGTGAAAAAAAATCCAACAAAGGAAACTTTTATAGCACATAGAGGATGACATGCGGGTCCCATGAGCCAACAGGTTCCTCAACGTTTCAAGCGTGGCATGAGATCGAAAGAAAAAGACAAGTGACCAAATATCAGGAGCCAAAAATAATTCAAGAAAAGAAACTTGATTGTACATAGAGGATGACATGCGGGTCCCATTTAGCAGCAGCGGTATCACCGTTTGAGAGGCGGCAAGGGATCGAAAGAAAAAGGCAAGTGACCAACTATGAGGTGCCAAAAAAATCCAAGAAAAGAAAGTTTTATAGTACACAGAGGATGACATGCGGGTCCCATTTAGCATCAGCGGTATCACCGTTTGAGAGGCGGCAGGGGATCAAAAGAAAAGGGCAAGTGACCAAATATGAGGTGCCAAAAAAAATCCAAGAAAAGAACGTTTTATAGTACATAGAGGATGACATGCGGGTCCCATTTAGCAGCAGCGGTATTACCGTTTGAGAGGCGGCAGGGGATCGAAAGAAAAAGGCAAGTGACCAAATATGAGGTGCCAAAAAAATCCAAGAAAAGAAAGTTTTATAGTACATAGAGGATGCCATGCGGGTCCCATTTAGCATCAGCGGTATCAACGTTTGAGAGGCGGCAGGGGATCGAAAGAAAAAGGCAAGTGACCAAATATGAGGTGCCAAAAA
Organism: Lolium rigidum; assembly: GCF_022539505.1. Taxonomy (NCBI): domain Eukaryota; kingdom Viridiplantae; phylum Streptophyta; class Magnoliopsida; order Poales; family Poaceae; genus Lolium; species Lolium rigidum. The sequence continues at coordinate 117,898,079 of NC_061509.1, forward strand.
AAATCCAAGAAAAGAAAGTTTTATAGTACATAGAGGATGACATGTGGGTCCCATTTAGCATCAGCGGTATCACCATTTGAGAGGCGGCAGGGGATCGAAAGAAAAAGGCAAGTGACCAAATATGAGGTGCCAAAAAAATCCAAGAAAAGAAAGTTTTATAGTACATAGAGGATGACATGTGGGTCCCATTTAGCCGCAGCGGTATCACCGTTTGAAAGGCGGCATGGGATCAAAAGAAAAAGGCAAGTGACCAAATATGAGGTGCCAAAAATAACTCCAAGAAAAGAAAGTTGATTGCTCATAGAGGATGACATGCGGGTCCCATTTAGCTGCAGCGGTCTCAACGTTTCCAAGGCGGCACGGGATCAAAAGAAAAAGGAAGTAGCCAGAAATCAGGGGGACAAAAAATCCAAGAAAAGAAAGAATTTTGGTTCATAGAGGATGACATGCGGGACCCATGATCTTGCATCGTAAACGGCTCGATCGGAGAGCGTTGAACGAGATGGCGCGATCGAGAAAAAAAACAATGCTAGAGAGGCTGCCATCTGGGCCCTACATCCCTGGGCGGTGCGGATTTGCGTTGACTCGGCCGGCAAACCCGAGAATTCGTGATGCACCACGTCCCGGGCCACCATACGCGACGTTTTGGCCGCTTTCGTCGGGCTAGGTGGCCTCAAAAACGAGAAAAAAAAGTTTTAACATGCACCACGGAGAGACCAAAAATCGTCGGCCATGGTGCACCAGAAACCATGGAGCGACTTCAACTTCGTCGGCCATGGCGTCGTAGGATAGGACCGTATGTCCGCCACACCGGCCTTTTTTTGCTTAGGTCCTGCGTGTACGTGTACTTCTGTACAAAAGGGAACTGAGGAACGACATCTAACGGTGCCTACTTTTATTGACCACACGTACGATCTAGATCCAACACCTGCATGTGGGTGTGGCCGGTTTACTATGAAACCAGCTAGCACATAACCTTTTTATTTACGATGAATAGCAGGAGTTCTGTTTTTCTTCTTCTTATATCTTATTGAACTAGAGACTGGAACTAACCATTTCGTTATATGAGTTCAATCCAACGGGTGGCAGTGAAGGGATTCAAGGTGTCCAATCTTTAGCAAAGTCTTACAAATCTTTCGTGGACCTTTTCGATCCAAACCGAATAAACGAAATCAATGAGACTACTTTAAAGAAATTTGTTTGGTGGCAACTACACACATGAAAGCATTGAATTGGCGCAATTTTCACATGCTTTTTCCCAAGTGCTCATACGTAATAGTTTTTTTACTGTATTTTGTTTCCAAGTGCATATATATTTTTACCAGTCAAGATTTACTGTAATTTATCAAAATTTGGATCGTTCGTGTGCATTTGTTTGGTGGCAACTACACATGAAAGCATTGAAATTCGCACAATTCTCTCATGATTTTTTTCTAAGTGCTCAGACGTAATAGTTTTTTTTCATCTGTGAAGTAGTGGTTGTTTTATTTAGACCGTGCAACGACCATTTCGTACAGGCCCATTTGTAGCCCAAGTTTAGGTCGCTGACATGCAAGGACCCACCTATCAGAACTGGGGCCCTTGTGTGTCTGAAATGTACCAAAAGTTGGCGCCCATTTTGGGTATTCTAGTATTGTTACCCAATTTCAGGATAACCCACACACACAGCTGCACGCCTGCAGCCAGCCGAGCCTTACCCCGAGCTACTTTTTCCCAATCGAACGAACCCTAGATCTGGCTCCGCCTCTTCGGCCAGATCCACCACCCCTACCCCCCATCTTCCACGCCGTTGCCGCGCTACAGTCACACGTGTGCCGTCCATCCTCCGTGGCCACATAGACAACGTCTCGCCCAAATCGTCTGGCACGCCGCGTCCACCCGCCGGTGCAGTTCAAGCGCTATTCGGCAAGCATACCGTCTTCGTTGCGCTACCAATAATGCAGACCAACGGTCCTGCATTGTGTATACTATTGTACAAGCCGAGTTATTTCTGTATTCTCTAGATGCACATGATTGTTTGGTCGATTTGCCATGGACTTGCTGACGGGGTTTCAACTGCCTGCTCGTATAGAAGTTGCGAGAAGTTAGTTAGTTTTTCTAGCTGGTTCCGTGTCTGCCTACGTGCAGGTTGATGTAGTTTGTTACATTTGGCTGGATTATGTACGAGGAGCGTTGTCTCAGTCTGTTGTTATGAGTAGAGGTATTCCCTCCTGCCGTATATGCTAGAGTCATCGCTCCAAGCAATCTTTGTAATTTTCCCTTTCTGTATTGTGCAAACTATTGAGTTTATAATGGGGATACCTATCAGCTTCTTTCTCTGAAAGAACTAGCATGTGGATGACCATTGATTTCACTGGTTCCTGGTTTGTGGTTCGAACACTAGTGTATCTTTTTGATTTCATTTTTCTGTCCATCACTCACACCAGCACGCACACATCCTACATAATTAATACGTCGCACACATCCTACATATTAATACACATGTTATGTTTGTGCTCGTTATCTTAAATGCAGCTAAAAGAAATCCTCCAATGAGACCAAATAATCAGGGTTTCCTTGAAATGGTATGTAATGGCACCCAACTGCCTAATTCTCGTGTAGAAATGTTGCTTTCACCCCAACATTCCCAGAAAATAGTGGTAAGGAAATATACAAAGCATCTAAGCACATCAAGACAATATCGGCATCCAAGGCACACCAAGGCGATACATATCAGGGACCCTTATTGTAGCGACCCAGGAAAATCCACATATTAGAATTGTTTGTTCTTTTCTTTTTGTGCATCAACATGCATCATGTCATCCATGATTTTATTAAATAAAACTATTTTATAAACCCTCCTCTCTCCTTTCATTTAACAAAACCCTACAACCAACTCTTTCAAACAAATAATTTTATTATTTAAAATGTTTTGCCTTATCTCTATCCACCTCTGCATTCAAAATTAAAATTTGTTTGAAGTATTTTAAATTGTTTACAAAACAGTTTTGAAAAGAAAGGAGATAGACATTTTAAAATAAAACCCTTCCCCTTTTCTCCCTGGGCTCTCCCTCTCCCCTAGCTTTTTCCCTCTTCCCTGGTGGCCCAGTTCTTCCTCTCTTCCTCTGGCCCGAGCCCACTCTATCCAGCCCATCTTCTCACGGTGAATCGGTACGCCCACTTTTCCTCTCCTGTCGTCTTCCTCGCACGAGAGTGGCGTGAGAGAGAGACCTGTGGTCCTCCTCCACTCCAACCACCACGGCGCCACCTGCTTCCTCCCCTTTTTATCCCCATCCCAGTGCCTGGGAAACCCTAGCGTTCCCCCTCCTTCTCCCTACCTCGCGCCGCCACCCTTTTCCCCCTAATCTCTTCCCTATTTTTCCCCCAACCATTGTGACCACCTTACTTTGGCGCCGCCGCTACAGATGCTCCCTCGCCGAGCCGAGGCCACCGCAAGATGCGTCTCATCGTGCTATTCATCCCCGTCCAAGGAATCGAGCAGAGGCTCTCTACAACGACGACACGGTCGCCGTTTCTTCTCCGACCCCGGCGGACTTCTCCATCAATTCCAGCCACTGTAGCCCTCCTCCGGCCCCATCGTCTTCACCTTGACCTTCAGGGTAACCTCCTTGATCTCCTGGACATCCTCTCCATCCCCGTTGCAGCCTCTCTTCCTCGGTTTGACATAGTGCCGACCATCGCCACAGATGCTCAACGTCGACGGCTCTCCGGCGACCCCCCAGTGTCGGCGCTGCCTTCTCCAGGTCTGTGTCGTCAAGGCGCTTCCGACGCGCCTCCTTCCGCTCCCTGGAACGTCGCCAGTCGCCCGCGGTGACCACATCCTCTGGAACGCGCAGCGTCGAGCGCCTTCCGTGCGCCCCGCATGCTTCACCAGCGTGGCTGCCACGCCAACGCCGCGGGTCCCGCTCGTCAGCGTCAGTGGCTAGCAACCACCCCGGTGAGAAAAACCCCTCATCTATCCAGATCTACAAGTTTGCATCCTAGCCCCTGCACCTTTTCTTGTATCAACCCGTAGTCCCCGTGTCTGTCAGTTTCCAAGAAAACACCCTGTACCTTTCAAAACCAACCCGGGGTCCCTCCCCTGGTCAGAATTTGTTTTCGGGTCCTTACCCCAATTAAATAATCTGTTTTCTATTTTTAATTAATAATAAAACTTCATATGTTAATAACTTTTAGTCTGTAACTCAAATGAAAATGTTTTGTAGATGAAAGTTTTTCAGAAAAATGAGAGGAACATGAATATGCCATCCATGCTTTCCGTTGCATTATGCATCATATAATTTCGTGCTAGTCTGCATTACCACCCAATATGTAACATATGGAATATGTGGGATATTGTATAAAGGTTGTCCCGGTTCCATTTAATATTGAAGTAGAGCACCCTGCCATGATATGCCATGTTAATCAACACTTAACTTTGCCGGTAGATATGCAACTCTGATACGTCTCCGACGTATCGATAATTTCTTATGTTCTATGCCATATTATTGATGATACCTACATGTTTTATGCACACTTTATGTCATATTCGTGCATTTTCTGGAACTAACCTATTAACAAGATGCCGAAGTGCCGGTTCCTATTTTCTGCTGTTTTTGGTTTCAGAAATCCTAGTAACGAAATATTCTCGGAATTGGACGAAACGAAGACCCGGGTTCCTATTTTCACCGGAAGCATCCGGAACACCGGGAAGGACCGGAGGGGGGCACTCGGGCCCCCGGACCATAGGCCGGCGCGGCCCGGGCCCCGGCCGCGCCGCCATATGGTGTGGCCACCCCTTCGACCCTCCTGCGCCGCCTCTTCGCCTATATAAAGCCTCCGTCGCGAAAACCTGATACGAAAAACCACGATACGGAAAACCTTCCGGAGCCGCCTCCATCGCGAAGCCAAGATCCGGGGGACAGGAGTCTCGTTCCGGCACCCTGCCGGAGCGGGGAAGTGCCCCCGAAAGGCTTCTCCATCAACACCGCTGCCATCTCCACCGCCATCTTCATCACCGCTGCTGCTCCCATGAGGAGGGAGTAGTTCTCCATCGAGGCTCGGGGCTGTACCGGTAGCTATGTGGTTCATCTCTCTCCTATGTGCTTCAATACAATAATCTCATGAGCTGCCTTACATGATTGAGATTCATATGATGATGCTTGTAATCTAGATGTCATTGTGCTAGTCAAGTGAGTTTTACTTATGTGATCTGCGGAGACTCCTTGTCCCACGTGTGTAAAGGTGACGAGTGTGTGCACCGTGTGGGTCTCTTAGGCTATATTTCACGAATACTTATTCACTTGTTGAATGGCATAGTGAGGTGCTTATTTATATCTCTTTATGATTGCAATGTGTTTGTATCACAATTTATCTATGTGCTACTCTAGTGATGTGTTATTAAAGTAGTTTTATTCCTCCTGCACGTGTGCAAAGGTGACAGTGTGTGCACCGTGTTAGTACTTGGTTTATGCTATGATCATGATCTCTTGTAGATTGCGAAGTTAACTATTGCTATGATAATATTGATGTGATCTATTCCTACTACATATGCATGAAGGTGACGAGTGTGCATGCTATGTTAGTACTTGGTTTAGTCTTTTGATCTATCTTACACTAAAGGTTACTAAAATATGAGCATTATTGTGGAGCTTGTTAACTCCGGCATTGAGGGTTCGTGTAATCCTACGCAATGTGTTCATCATCCAACAAGAGTGTAGAGTATGCATTTATCTATTCTGTTATGTGATCAATGTTGAGAGTGTCCACTAGTGAAAGTCTAATCCCTAGGCCTTGTTCCTAAATATCGCTATCGCTGCTTGTTTCTTGTTTCTTTGCGTTACTACTGCTGCGTTACTACTGCTTGTTTACTGTCCTGGGCAAAGCACTTGTTCGGTGCCGTTGCTACTACTTATTCATACCACCTGTATTTCACTATCTCTTCGCCGAACTAGTGCACCTATTAGGTGTGTTGGGGACACAAGAGACTTCTTGCTTTGTGGTTGCAGGGTTGCATGAGAGGGATATCTTTGACCTCTTCCTCCCTGAGATCGATAAACCTTGGGTGATCCACTTAAGGGAAACTTGCTGCTGTTCTACAAACCTCTGCTCTTGGAGGCCCAACACTTGTCTACAAGAATAGAAGCTCCCGTAGACATCAAGCACTTTTACGGCGCCGTTGTCGAGGAGGAAAGGTAAAAAGGCACTCATACTCCGGTTCCGGGTAACGGTACTTTTACGGCGCCATTGTGTTTGTGCTCGAAGCTATTTCCTTTAGATCCTGCAATTGCATCTTTTTGTTTCTTGTTTACACTAGTTTGGCATAATGGACAACAATGAGCTTCTTATTCTATTTCCTGATTTAAAACATGGATTGTTTGATGCGAAAATTAAAAAACCTACGAAATCTTATTTGCATGCTGGTAGTAATATTAGTATGAACGCTTTGAACACCATTGTTGATAATAATATAGAAAGTTCTAAGCTTGGGGAAGCTGGTTTTCATGATCTTTTTAGTCCCCCAAGCATTGAGGAGAAAATTTTCTTTGATGATACTTTGCCTCCTATTTATGATTATAATGATAGTGGTCTTTTGGTGCCACCTACTATGGAGAGTAAATTTTGTTGTGATTATACTATGCCTCCTACACTTGATGAGAATAATAATGATAGCTACTTTGTTGAATTTGCTCCCACTACAATTAATAAGAATAACTATGCTTATGTGGAGAGTAATAATTTTATGCATGAGACTCATAAGAATGCTTTATGTGATAGTTATATTGTTGAGTTTGCTCATGATGCTACTGAAAGTTATTATGAGAGAGGAAAATATGGTTGTAGAAATTTTCATGTTACTAAAATGCCTCTCTATGTGCTGAAATTTTTGAAGCTACACTTGTTTTATCTTCCTATGCTTGTCACTTTGTTCTTCATGAATTCATTTGTGTACAAGATGCCTCTTCATAGGAAGCATGTTAGACTTAAATGTGTTTTGAATTTGCCTCTTGATGCTCTCTTTTGCTTCAAATACTATCTCTTGCGAGTGCATCATTAAAACTGCTGAGCCCATCTTAATGGCTATAAAGAAAAGAACTTCTTGGGAGATAACCCATGTGTTTATTTTGCTACAGTACTTTGTTTTATATTTGTATCTTGGAAGTTGTTTACTACTGTAGCAACCTCTCCTTATCTTAGTTTTATGTTTTGTTGTGCCAAGTAAAGTCTTTGATAGTAAAGTAAATACTAGATTTGGATTACTGCGCAGTTCCAGATTTCTTTGCTGTCACGAATCTGGGTCTAATTCTCTGTAGGTAACTCAGAAAATTATGCCAATTTACGTGAGTGATCCTCAGATATGTACGCAACTTTCATTCAATTTGGGCATTTTCATTTGAGCAAGTCTGGTGCCCTTTTAAAATTCGTCTTTACGGATCTGTTCTGTTTTGACAGATTCTGCCTTTTATTTCGCATTGCTTCTTTCGTCTGTGTTGGGTGGATTTCTTTGTTCCATTACCTTCCAGTAGCTTTGAGCAATGTCCAGAAGTGTTAAGAATGATTGTGTCACCTCTGAACATGTGAGTTTTTGATTATGCACTAACCCTCTAATGAGTTTGTTTCGAGTTTGGTGTGGAGGAAGTTTTCAAGGGTCAAGAGAGGAGGATGATATACTATGATCAAGGAGAGTGAAAGCTCTAAGCTTGGGGATGCCCCGGTGGTTCACCCCTGCATATTCTAAGAAGACTCAAGCGTCTAAGCTTGGGGATGCCCAAGGCATCCCCTTCTTCATCGACAACATTATCGGGTTCCTCCCCTGAAACTATATTTTTATTCCGTCACATCTTATGCACTTTGCTTGGAGCGTCGGTTTGTTTTTGTTTTTTGTTTTGTTTGAATAAAATGGATCCTAGCATTCACTTTATGGGAGAGAGACACGCTCCGCTGTAGCATATGGACAAATATGTCCTTAGGCTCTACTCATAGTATTCATGGCGAAGTTTCTTCTTCGTTAAATTGTTATATGGTTGGAATTGGAAAATGCTACACGTAGTAACTCTAAAATGTCTTGGATAATTTGATACTTGGCAATTGTTGTGCTCATGTTTAAGCTCTTGCATCATATACTTTGCACCCATTAATGAAGAAATACTTAGAGCTTGCTAATTTGGTTTGCATATTTGGTTTCTCTAGAGTCTAGATAACATCTAGTATTGAGTTTTGAACAACAAGGAAGACGGTATGGAGTCTTATAATGTTTACCATATGTCTTTTATGTGAGTTTTGTTGTACCGTTCATCCTTGTGTTTGTTTCAAATAACCTTGCTAGCCTAAACCTTGTATCGAGAGGGAATACTTCTCATGCATCCAAAATACTTGAGCCAACCACTATGCCATTTGTGTCCACCATACCTACCTACTACATGGTATTTATCCGCCATTCCAAAGTAAATTGCTTGAGTGCTACCTTTAAAATTCCATCATTCACCTTTGCAATATATAGCTCATGGGACAAATAGCTTAAAAACTATTGTAGTATTGAATATGTACTTATGCACTTTATCTCTTATTAAGTTGCTTGTTGAGCGATAACCATGTCTCTGGGGACGCCATCAACTATTCTTTGTTGGATATCATGTGAGTTGCTATGCATGTCCGTCTTGTACGAAGTAAGAGAGATCTACCACCTTCATGGTTGGAGCATGCATATTGTTAGAGAAGAACTTTGGGCCGCTAACTAAAGCCATGATTCATGGTGGAAGTTTCGAGTTTGGACATATATCCTCAATCTCATATGAGAATAATAATTGTTGCCACATGCTTATGCATTAAAGAGGAGTCCATTATCTGTTGTCCATGTTGTCCCGGTATGGATGTCTAAGTTGAGAATAATCAAAAGCGAGAAATCCAAAATGCGAGCTTTCTCCTTAGACCTTTGTATAGGCGGCATGGAGGTACCCCATTGTGACACTTGGTTAAAACATGTGCATTGCAAAGATCCGGTAGTCCAAGTTAATTAGGACAAGGTGCGGGCACTATTAGTATACTATGCATGAGACTTGCAACTTGTAAGATATAATGTACATAACTCATATGCTTTATTACTACCGTTGACAAAATTGTTTCATGTTTTCAAAATAAAAGCTCTAGCACAAATATAGCAATCGATGCTTTCCTCTTTGAAGGACCATTCTTTTACTTTTATGTTGAGTCAGTTCACCTATCTCTCTCCACCTCAAGAAGCAAACACTTGTGTGAACTGTGCATTGATTCCTACATACTTGCATATTGCACTTATTATATTACTCTATGTTGACAATTATCCATGAGATATACATGTTACAAGTTGAAAGCAACCGCTGAAACTTAATCTTCCTTTGTGTTGCTTCAATACCTTTACTTTGATTTATTGCTTTATGAGTTAACTCTTATGCAAGACTTATTAATACTTGTCTTTAACTACTATTCATGAAAAGTCTTTGCTTTATGATTCAGTTGTTTACTCATGTCATTACCATTGTTTTGATCGCTGCATTCACTACATATGTTTACAAATAGTATGATCAAGGTTATGATGGCATATCACTTCAGAAATTATCTTTGTTATCGTTTTACTCGCTCGGGACGAGCAGAACTAAGCTTGGGGATGCTTGATACGTCTCCGACGTATCGATAATTTCTTATGTTCTATGCCATATTATTGATGATACCTACATGTTTTATGCACACTTTATGTCATATTCGTGCATTTTACGGAACTAACCTATTAACAAGATGCCGAAGTGCCAGTTCCGTTTTCTGCTGTTTTTGGTTTCGAAATCCTAGTAACGAAATATTCTCGAATTGGACGAAACGAAGACCCGGGTTCCTATTTTCACCGGAAGCATCCGGAACACCCGGGAAGGACCGAGGGGGGGGCACTGGGCCCCCATACCATAGGCCGGCGCGGCCCAGGCCCTGGCCGCGCCGCCATATGGTGTGGCCACCCCTTCGACCCTCCTGCGCCGCCTCTTCGCCTATATAAAGCCTCCGTCGCGAAAACCCTGATACGAAGAACCACGATACGGAAAACCTTCCGGAGCCGCCTCCATCGCGAAGCCAAGATCCGGGGGACAGGAGTCTCTGTTCCGGCACCCTGCCGGAGCGGGGAAGTGCCCCGGAAGGCTTCTCCATCAACACCGCTGCCATCTCCACCGCCATCTTCATCACCGCTCGTCTGCTCCCATGAGGAGGGAGTAGTTCTCCATCGAGGCTCGGGGCTGTACCGGTAGCTATGTGGTTCATCTCTCTCCTATGTGCTTCAATACAATAATCTCATGAGCTGCCTTACATGATTGAGATTCATATGATGATGCTTGTAATCTAGATGTCATTGTGCTAGTCAAGTGAGTTTTACTTATGTGATCTCGCGGAGACTCCTTGTCCCACGTGTGTAAAGGTGACAGTGTGTGCACCGTGTGGGTCTCTTAGGCTATATTTCACGGAATACTTATTCATCTGTTGAATGGCATAGTGAGGTGCTTATTTATATCTCTTTATGATTGCAATGTGTTTGTATCACAATTTATCTATGTGCTACTCTAGTGATGTGTTATTAAAGTAGTTTTATTCCTCCTGCACGTGTGCAAAGGTGACGATGTGTGCACCGTGTTAGTACTTGGTTTATGCTATGATCATGATCTCTTGTAGATTGCGAAGTTAACTATTGCTATGATAATATTGATGTGATCTATTCCTACTACATATGCATGAAGGTGACGAGTGTGCATGCTATGTTAGTACTTGGTTTAGTCTTTTGATCTATCTTACACTAAAGGTTACTAAAATATGAGCATTATTGTGGAGCTTGTTAACTCCGGCATTGAGGGTTCGTGTAATCCTACGCAATGTGTTCATCATCCAACAAGAGTGTAGAGTATGCATTTATCTATTCCGTTATGTGATCAATGTTGAGAGTGTCCACTAGTGAAAGTCTAATCCCTAGGCCTTGTTCCTAAATATCTGCTATCGCTTGCTTGTTTCTTGTTTCTATTGCGTTACTACTGTCTGCGTTACTACTGCTTGTTTCTTGTCCTGGGCAAAGCACTCGTTCCGGTGCCGTTGCTACTACTTATTCATACCACCTGTATTTCACTATCTCTTCGCCGAACTAGTGCACCTATTAGGTGTGTTGGGGACACAAGAGACTTCTTGCTTTGTGGTTGCGGGGTTGCATGAGAGGGATATATTTGACCTCTTCCTCCCTGAGATCGATAAACCTTGGGTGATCCACTTAAGGGAAACTTGCTGCTGTTCTACAAACCTCTGCTCTTGGAGGCCCAACACTGTCTACAAGAATAGAAGCTCCCGTAGACATCAAACTCCAAACCTAATTTGATTGTCCGGGGTTCCGACTCCGATTAATATGGATAAGTTGCACCGCATCATCCTTGCCATGTCATGCATATCATCTTGATCATGCTAGATCTTCTTTATCGGTAGTAGTAAGACTTGCATACGTTGTGTGTGTTCCAGCATTTGCTTCTTCCCGGATAGGATCGCGAAGTGGTGTTGTGAGATACGACAAGTCCTCCGGATGTCCCTCGGCAAGCTTTAACAGGCAAGCATTTCCCTATACTCCTGTCCCTGCAGGAGTCGCTCACCTATTTTATTTTGCCTTCTCCCTCATGCTATCCTTAAGTTGCGTTCTTGTCACGTGTCCCGTCCACTCGTTACCTCAAGCAGCCTATATTGCCTCCACCAACCACCTACAGCTATTGATTGGTTATCGGGTCTGCCTTGCGAGTCGTAGTGCATGCTATTGCTGTTTTATCTCGTTGCCATTATCGCTATCTTATCGGGTTATCAGTTGGGAATCATGACACATGGTTTATGGAAATATCTGTCGAGGTTATCATGGTTACTTGTTAATAGTTGTTAGCGGAGACATCGGTGGGTCAGTTGCTCGTTTTATGACGGCTCACTTGTGTTTCCTAAATAACTTAGGACCCGATTTCTTGTTATCTGTTCCGAGACTGAGCGCTCTAACCACACGTGGGTATGTTTATTGGGTCTCCCCTCGACACTGCTAGAATCTACAGCTTTGTCCAGTGGCCACAACTAGTTCGTAATGTTTTACCTTTTGTTGTTTGCGTGCATGCCAGCATGTTACTTATTTATCTTTGGGAAGCCCCTGGGTGCCTTGTATCCCTTGTCTCTGGTATGCACGTATAGGTCGCGGAGCCAATGCGAAGTGGTTTATCGCCCCAGTGTGTGTTTAAACCACCTAGTACGCTGTCGCAAACAGCTAGGTCCGCTTCGGAGATACGGCCGGACTTCGATTCGGGTTCAACTTGGTTAGGTGGCTTCCTGGACATTGTTGTAGTGAAGGAGAGTGCGAGCCGTGATATCCACCTATCGTAAGTGGATCGAGAAGTGCGTGTGGGCACATTTGGGCACCCCTGCATGGTTAAATCTTATCGATAAGCCGTGTCCACGGTTATGGACGACTTGGAGCTGTATGAATCGACCATAGACAACTCACACCCGTTGTTCAATACTAATAACTTGTGTAGTAAGATAGAACAACTTAAATAATAACTGGTTAAAACTTGTCAACTGTGAGAGTGCCTTTGTAAGTACTTCCTTGCGCGGGGGGAACACATCGGTTGGGTTATGTTTGCAGAGTATAGAACTGTTAGTTATGCGCTCTCTCACCTTCTCTGGTAGACGAATGTTGTAGAGTGTCTCTATAGGTTTTTAGTGCTTGCGCGCTGCCGCTTAACCCCACCATATTGCCTATGATGTTCCTCTTGCGTCCTCTAAGTTCCCTGCGTGCCTCAAGTACAAAGGACGACTGGTTGACGAATTCTTATACGTCTTGAAGCCTTGTTAAGTACGAACCCGTACTTATTGCTACTTCTACGGGACATAACCGGGCAGGTATGAAGATATGTTCGATGAAGAATGACGCTAGCAAGGATACCCTTCCGGCTTGGCCTGGGCAGGGTTATGGACGCCATTGGTTATCTTTAGGACTCTTAGTCCAATTTGTATCGTTCGTACTCGGATGTATTTGCTCTTCTGTAAGACTTGGATCTTTGAGTTGTATATTTGTATCATGACTCGTTGGAGTCGTTGTTGTAATATAAGTCCTCTTGTGGGCTCTGTCGTGACTTGTTGTAATGATTACTACTCGTGATTGATTCCACCTGCATCGCGTGCATGTTTCGGCGTGTATGAGGCGCTTGGTGGTGCGTCTCCTAAAATCGATATCGTGCGGATTTCGGCGGATTCGATGGGATCCTCATGGTACCGGTTTTGGGGCGTCACACTTATTACCTCAGAAGAATCTTCAGACCTCACTTGCTGTGTTAAAAGCTAAGGTGCTAATTCATCCTTTCAGCTCTGCTGTATCATATCTGTTGTTTGATTGAATACACAAATTAATTGTTGCCATGCTTGTTTTGATCAATCCGTATTGTGTTTCTTACAAGGATACGGAGAAACGTACTGCCATCAACAACGAGAGGGCCGCTAAGCAGATGCCTCCATATGGAACCATGATCCAGTCTCCTGCCCTGCCAGCTGCCGCGCTTGCATCAGCTTGTCTCTAGCTCACGAGAAGCATCAGACCATCACCGCTTTCATAAAAACTAAGGTGCTAGTTCGTCCATTCTATCCTACCTATCATATATATGTTGCTTGATTACAAATGCAAATTAGTTTTGTAATGATTGCTTGTCCAATCCCTATTCTGTTTCTTACAAGGGGACGGAGAATCCTACTGCGAGCAACAATGAGCGGCATAAACAGATGCCTTCAGATGGAACCATGATAGCTCACTAGAATAATCGAATTGCACCGCTATCTTAAAAACTAAGGTGCTAGTTCATCCATCCTGTCCTATGATGACCCACAAGTATAGGGGATCGCAACAGTCTTCGAGGGAAGTAAAACCCAATTTATTGATTCGACACAAGGGGAGACAAAGAATACTTGAAAGCCTTAACAACGGAGTTGTCAATTCAGCTGCACCTGGAAACAGACTTGCTCGCAAGAGTTTATCGAGTAGTACAGTTTTATAGCAGTAGCAGTAGTGAAATAACCGCAGCAGAGTAACAAAGACAGCAGTAGTGATTTTAGTAAACAGCAGGATTAAAATACTGTAGGCACGGGGACGGATGACGGGCGTTGCATGGATGAGAGAAACTCATGTAACAATCATAGCAGGGCATTTGCAGATAATAATAAAACGGTATCCAAGTACTAATCAATCAATAGGCATGTACGTGTTCCAATTATAGTCGTACGTGCTCGCAATGAGAAACTTGCACAACATCTTTTGTCCTACCAGCCGGTGGCAGCCGGGCCTCAAGGGAAACTACTGGATATTAAGGTACTCCTTTTAATAGAGTACCGGAGCAAAGCATTAACACTCCGTGAACACATGTGATCCTCACGTCACTACCATCCCCTCCGGTTGTCCCAATTTCTGTCACTTCGGGGCCATTGGTTCCGGACAGAGACATGTGTATACAACTTGCAGGTAAGACCATAAACAATGAATATCAAGATGAAATAATAACATGTTCAGATCTGAGATCATGGCACTCGGGCCCTAGTGACAAGCATTAAGCATAACAAGTTGCAACAATATCATAAAAGTAACATCTACGGATACTAGGCACTATGCCCTAACAATCTTATGATATTACATGACCAATCTCATCCAATCCCTACCATCCCCTTCGGCCTACAGCGGGGGAATTACTCACACATGGATGGGGGAAACATGGCTGGTTGATGGAGAGGCGTTGGCGGTGATGATGGCGATGATCTCCTCCAATTCCCCGTCCCGGCGGAGTGCCGTAACGGACACTTCGGCTCCCGAGACGGAGTTTCACGATGTGGCGGCGTTCTGGAGGGTTTCTGGCGACTTCGACTTCTTTCCGTGCGTTTTTAGGTCGAGGCGAATAAGTAGTCCGAAGGAGGGCGTCGGAGGCCGGCCGAGGGGGCCACACCATAGGGCCGCGCGGGCCCCCCTAGGCCGCGCCGCCTTATGGTGTGGGGCCCTCGGGCCTCCACTTGATTTGTCCTTCTGGCTCCGTCGCATTCCGGGAAAATAGGGCCTTCCGTCAAAATCCCGAGGTTTTTCCCGAAAGTTGGATTTCGCACAAAAACGAGACACTGCAACAGCTTCTGCGAAAACAGCGTTAGTCCGTGTTAGTTGCATCCAAAATACACAAATTAGAGGCAAAACAATAGCAAAAGTGTTCGGGAAAGTAGATACGTTTTGGACGTATCAACTCCCCCAAGCTTAGCTTATTGCTTGTCCTCAAGCAATTCAGTTAACACCTGAGCGATAAAAGAACTTTCACGAACACATTTGTTCATATGATGTATATATTCTCATGATATGGCTAATACTTAAGCAGTTCATAATAGGATACATGCAAATAAGACCATCTAACAGCTATGTCAATCATGAAGAGGTACCAACAATTAATAATAAGCATCATGAATTATGTATATAAGCAGGATTGCAATGTTCATAAGAAAGTATGATAAAGTGGTATCTCGCTTGCCTGTATTTGATCGGCAAAACATAAATGCCCGGGCACCTCTGGAGTTCATAGAAAGACTAGAAGTAGTGATTGTCAAAGATAAAAGCATCAAAGTTATACCACAATCAATCATATTTTGAGACAAGCATATTATACTAAGAATGACAGTTTGTGCTCTCAAGAAAGTGCTCAAAGAAAGGATGGAGACACAACATAAAAGTAAAAGATTGACCCTTCGCAGAGGGAAGCAGGGATTAACATGCGCTAGAGCTTTTCATTTGTAAAGCAGGAGTAAAATTATTTTGAGAGGTGTTTGTTGTTGTCAACGAATGGTAATGGGTACACCAACTACCTCGCCAACCGGACTTTCAAGAGCGGCTCCCATGAATTATTTGCATTTTTATGTGGCACTCCTTCCAACCTTTCTTACACAAACCATGGCTAACCGAATCCTCGGGTGCCCGCCAACAATCACATACCATGAAGGAGTGCCTTTTTAGTTTAGTTTTATTATGATGATGACACTCCCCCCAACCTTTGCTTACACAAGCCATGGCTAACCGAATCCTTCGGGTGCCGTCCAACAATCACAAACCATGGAGGAGTGTCTATTTAAGTTAATTAATTCGGGATCGGGAATCCCATTGCCGGCTCTTTTTGCAAAATTATTGGATAAGCGGATGTGCCACTAGTCCATATGAGAGTCCGTCAAAAGTAAATGACAAGGTTGAAAGCTAAACACCACATACTTCCTCATGAGCTATGAAACATTAACACAAATTAAGAAGCATTTTGAAGGTTTTAAAGGTAGCGCATGAGAATTTACTTGGAATGGTTTGAAATGCCATGCATAGGTATTTATGGTGGACACTTTGGAATAACTTGGTTTTCATGTGTTTGGAGGCACGAGCAGCGTTCCCGCTCAAGTACAAGTGAAGGCTAGCAAAAGACTAGGGAGCGACAAATCAAGAGAGCAAGAATCGTCATAATCATACTTGCGGCAAAATAAATTAACCGAGGCATAAAAGTGATACAAGAACTCGAAGCAATGTAAATCATTGAGGCTTAATTGACTTTTGTTCAGTCATATGCATGCGTGAGCATGTGCCAAGTCGATATAAATGAATTATTCAGAGGAGGATACCACAATGCTATACTTACTTATGAATAAAACAATGCAAGCGAACATCCATGACATGCTACTCATATTAATAAATTGGAGCTAATCATGAGAGATCATGAACTACTAGACTTTCTTAAATAACATATACCTCACATGAACCAACTAAGCATGCTCACATGGATGAGTATATGTACAAAAATGAAAACAAATAGAGTTCATACCAGCCTCTCACCCCAAACAGATTGTCGTAGATCGTCATTATTGCCTTTTCACTTGTGTAGCTTGGATAATATGAAATGAAAACCACGCTCCAGCCACCGAAGACCATTGAACTCATGATGAACTTTACAAACCAAAGAAGAACAGCAAATATTTTTGGTGTTTTCGAATTTGAGAACAAGAACAAAAGGAAACAAGCAAACAAAGCAAAATCTTTTGGGTTTTCTTATAGCAAACTAGCAATAGCAAATAAAGCGAAACAAATGCAAGAAACCAAGATAAACAAATGGTGAAGAGAAACAACAGAAATATTTTTGGTCTTTTTGTGTTTTAGGAAAGAAACAAAGTGGAAACAAGAAATAGCAAACTAAAAGAAACACAGAAAAGCGAGATGGCAGAAATCTGCCAAATCCCGACAGCAGTACAGAAATCGATTTTTACAAAAATCTTACGTTGCTCAGCTCGAAAAGTGTTCAACTAATGAAAGTTAGATAACAACCTGGGGAACCTGCACAAAAATTGGCAGCTCAAAATAACGCTCTGGCTGTGCGCACGAATTTTTCTAGTAACAGTCCAGAATCTGTTTTCAGGCAGCACTTCCCCAAATATCATCTCCCTCTCATTAGAAAACCACTCAAAGAGACTAAACAAGTATGTACAAGTATCCAGCAATCATGATATGCAAAGAATGAGTGATGCCGGTATACCTCCCCCCAAGCTTAGGCTTTTGGCCTAAGTGGAGTTCAATCCCATCGAGGGTCTGGGTTCCACGCCGGTGGATCATACATGGAGTAGTCATAATAAGGTACCGATGCAGAAGAAAAGCGTGGAGGCTCCTCATGCCCAATGTGTTGATGCGAAGAGCTTGCTGCATCTGACGACGAGTCTAGGTGTTCCTCGACCTCATCCGTGTTGTCTCGTGCACGATGGCTTCCTCCCTCAATGTATGCATTAACTGCACTTTCCATGACTGACCAATCCTCCCTGGAATCAAGGTTAAACAAAGAAGGTGCAGGAAATCCTACTAATTTTTCAACTTTCTTAGTCCTTGTCCAAGATTTCTTGTAAAATTTTATTCTGTAAGACAGGTTTCTCAAATTAGATGAATCAGAAACAAATTCATGCTTAATCGTGGAGGCTATGTCAAGTTTCTCCATGGGGAGCTGAATATCAAGACGGTGAGGTCCTACATTATGCATAGCTAATAAGCGAGAGGCGATGAGACCCCCACAAATTCCTCCCCTCTCACGGTTAGTGGCAAGTCTGTTGGCTATCAAAACTCCTAAGTTATAAGTCCTATTACCTTGTAATGCAGCAGCTAGAAAGGCTAGATCCGGGATAGTTACTTTACCTCCATTCTTTCTCGCTAGAACGCACTTGGTAATGAAATAAGCAAAGTAACGAATAGCTGGGAAATGAATGCTACTAATTTTACCATCATCCTCTGAGAAGCTTCTTCCATGACAAATCATCTTGAAGAGGTCCAAGAACTCTTGCGGCGATCCCTTTATCTTCTCGCATGATCCCCATTGCGGCACTCTGATTGCTGCACAAAAATCACGGAATGGCAAGTTGACAGTTTTATTATAAATTTTGTACTGAACCATGGGGTTAGATTGTGACCAATTGAATTTAAAATCCTGCACTACCGACATAGTCAGTTTTACATATTGGCATGGTTCCCCATCAACAAAATCATCCAATCCTGCACGAGAGATTAAACTTTGAACGTCCTGCAAGATCCCTGCACTTCTCATGAAATCCACGCACGGATAGTAAGTGGGATATACTCCTTCTCGGTGAACTCTCATGACCTGTTGCACCTCCAACTCATGTTGGTTGAGTTGGTGCCTACCCCCTTCCATTTTCTGAAATTTTTCAACAAACAATATAAAACTTGATTTGGTGACATATAATTGAGGGAAACTACCATAGGAACTTGCTAGAGTACTAATCATGCATCAAAATTAGTTTCTACCATTTAGAACAAGCATGCAAGCTCACTAAACATGTTACCTACAGCAGCAAAATATCCAAGATATACTCAACCAAACAAAATTCTACTTGGATAACCGAAGGAGTCACATACCGGAGAGCAAATGTGCCAAATTTCAGACAGAAATCTGGGCTGAGCAAAGAGATCGAAAAATCCTGAGCTCTTGAGCAAAAACGCGAGTGAGAGAAAGTTGGTTCGAGTTTTTTCGGGAGAGAGAAGATGCTCGGGAGAAAGAGATGAAGAAGTGGGGCAAGGAGGGGCCCACACCACGGGGTGGCGCGCCCACCTCCTTGGCCGCGCCGGCCTGTGGTGTGGCACCCTGTGGTGCCCCACGGATCATCCTCCGGTACTCCTGTGTGCCTCGTCGAAAAATAGGACCAACGGTGTAATTTTCGCGAATTTTTGAAAACTTTGAAAAATGCACATTTCGGGTATTAAGTTTATTATTACTCGGCCAGGAAATTTTTTGAAATCTCCAATTAACTAAGGAACTTTGCAAATTAAAAGTGCTACAGCAACTAAAGCAAGTGGAGGAAGAAAGAGATGTTGTTTACCTCCTCTATGCATATAAAATGTATTTGTTAACAAGGTTGATCAAGTCTTGCCACCAAATAAATTTTACATAGCATATGAAGAAATAAACCTCAAATCAATCATGTTACCTTGAATTGTATTGATATGGATCCAATCACAAGAGTTTGATATTCTTCTTTAGGCTCATATATAGGATAATCGATAGTTCCAACTTTGATAGTTCTCACATGAGAAATTGTATTAACTCCGCACGCTTTTTCAATCCTCTTGGGGAAATAGACGGTGTGTTCCTTATCATCAACATTGAAAGTAACCTTTCCTTTATTGCAATCAATAACAGCCCCTGCGGTGTTAAGAAAAGGTCTCCCAAGAATAATAGACATATTATCATCTTCGAGCATTTCCAACACAACAAAATCAGTTAATATCAAGCAGTTATTAGTAACTTGAACAGGAACATCCTCACATATACCAACAGGAATAGCGATAGAATTTATCAGCCATTTGCAAAGATATATCAGTAGGTATCAACTTATCTAAGTAAAGTCTCTTATAAAGAGAAAAAGGCATAACACTAACACCGGCTCCCAAGTCACATAGAGCAGTTTTAACATAATTATTCTTAATAGAACAAGGAATAGTAGGTATACCTGGGTCGCCCAACTTCTTTCGAACTTTGCCATTGAAAGAGTAATTAGCAAGCATAGTGGAAATTTCCTCATTGGGGATTTTCCTTTTGTTAGTAACAATATCTTTCATATACTTTGAATAAGGAGGCAATTTAATAGCATCAGTCAAAGGGATTTGCAAGAATAAAGGTTTCATCCAATCACAAAATTTATTATAGTGTTCTTCTTCCTTTGATTTTAGTTTTTTAGCAGGAAAAGGCATTTGCTTTTGCACCCAAGGTTCTCTTTCATTACCATGTTTCTCAGCAATAAAATCTTCTTTAGTATACTTTTTATTTTTAGCATGCTTTTCGAGTTCTTTTTCAACTTCTTCTTTATCAGGAGTATCATTCTTATCATTATCTTTATCATGTTCATTACCACTTTCAGTTTCAGCATCAGAAATACAAATACTATTAGGATCATTAGCAGGTTCAGAGGATTCTACAACATTTTTATGTTTCTTCTTCTTTTTCTTAGATGGAGCACAAGTTTTAGTTCGTTGAGAATCTTGTTCAACTCTTTTGGGATGCCCTTCAGGATATAGAGGATCCTGGGTAGAGACACCACCTCTAGTTGTTACTTCATAAGCATGTTTTTCTTTAGCATTATTTCCCAACAAGTCATTTTGCACTTTAGTGAGTTGATCAATTTGAGTTTGAACCAGATGAAAATGTTTAACAAGCATCTTAACATCATTTGAGGTTCTCTCCACAATATCATGCAATTCACTAATAGCTTGAGAATTTTCCATTAGATGATTCTCTACTCTCATATTAAAATTTTCTTGCTTAACAATATAATTATCAAACTCATCTAAGCATTGTGCAGGAGGTTTTGAATACGGAATATCTTCCTTAGTAAAGCGCTGAAGGGAATTTACCTCAATCATGGATGAAGGGGGAATTATCTCACATATATCTTCTATGGGAGGAAGATTCTTCACATCTTCGGATTTAATACCTTTCTCCTTGAGAGACTTCTTGGCTTCCCTCATATCTTCATCATTCAATTTAATTAAACCCCTCTTCTTCAATATTGGCGTTGGAGTTGGTTCGGGCGTAGTCCAATCATCATGATTCCGGCCTATTTTAGCCAATAATTCTTCAGACTTCGTCCTGGAGTTCTTTTCCCGAAAACACAACCAAGCACAACTATCCAGGTATGCCCTAGACTCAATGGTTAGTCCACTATAAAATATATCAAGTAAATCATGCTTTTCCAAATCATGGTCGAGCAGAGCTCTAATAAGAGAGCAAAATCTCGCCCAAGCCTCGTGCAATTTCTCTCCATCTCCCTGATCAAAATTATAAATTCTCTGCAAAGCAACATGTTGAGCACTAGCAGGAAAGTATTTACGGAAGAAAACATCAAGCAATTCTTTTGGACTTTTAATAGAACTAGGTGGCAAATTATTATACCAAGTTTTAGCGTCATCCTTTAATGAGAATGGAAAGATTTTAGCAACAAAGTAAGTACGCTTCTTAACATCATCAGAAAACCAAGCCACTCGAGTAGATAACTCAATCATGTGTTCAACAAGCACTTTCTTTTTCAGTACCACAAAAAGGTGTTTTCTCAACAATAGCTATATGAGATAGATCAAGAGAAAAATCATAATCTTTATCCTTAATGTTTATAGGAGATGTGGCAAATTTAGGATCGGGAGACAGCTTTATATCTAACGACGATGTTGTGCAAGCAACTTTTTAATTTTTCTTGCATCAGTAGTAGCATTGCATTTTTCAATAAAATCATCATCAAGTTCCACATAATCTTCATCAAGATCATCACTAGAGTATTCAAGTTCATGTGAATTAACAGGTGTAGTAACATCAGGAGTTTCAGTATTTTCAATTTGTCTAGACCTAGCAATTGTAGCATCTAGAAAAGTTCCCAATGAACCACTATCATCAATCACAGCAGAAATATTATCAATATTATGAGAGTTTTC
Organism: Lolium rigidum; assembly: GCF_022539505.1. Lineage (NCBI taxonomy): Eukaryota > Viridiplantae > Streptophyta > Magnoliopsida > Poales > Poaceae > Lolium > Lolium rigidum. The sequence continues at coordinate 117,920,094 of NC_061509.1, forward strand.
AGATTCAGCAGAGGTACCAGCAAGTGAAGCATGTAGCGGTGAAACAAGTTTATCAATCACAGATGGTGAATCAAGAGCAGCAGAGGTACTCAGAGTTGTACCTTTTCTTGTAGTGGATGGTAATATGGCGACCTTAGTATCGCGAGTTTTACCCATGATGGAGAATTTGCAGCGAACAATATCAATCCAAGTGAACTTCCAAATAAAGCTATGCTCCCCGGCAACGGCGCCGTGAAAATAGTCTTGATGACCCACAAGTATAGGGGATCGCAACGAGTCTTCGAGGGAAGTAAAACCAAATTTATTGATTCGACACAAGGGGAGACAAAGAATACTTGAAAGCCTTAACAGTGGAGTTGTCAATTCAGCTGCACCTGGAAACAGACTTGCTCGCAAGAGTTTATCAGTAGTAACAGTTTTATAGCAGTAGCAGTAGTAAAATAACTGCAGCAGAGTAACAAAGACAGCAGTAGTGATTTTAGTAAACAGCAGGATTAAAATACTGTAGGCACGGGGACGGATGACGGGCGTTGCATGGATGAGAGAAACTCATGTAACAATCATAGCGGGGCATTTGCAGATAATAATAAAACGGTATCCAAGTACTAATCAATCAATAGGCATGTGTTCCAATTATAGTCGTACGTGCTCGCAATGAGAAACTTGCACAACATCTTTTGTCCTACCAGCCGGTGGCAGCCGGGCCTCAAGGGAAACTACTGGATATTAAGGTACTCCTTTTAATAGAGTACCGGAGCAAAGCATTAACACTCCGTGAACACATGTGATCCTCACGTCACTACCATCCCCTCCGGTTGTCCCAATTTCTGTCACTTCGGGGCCATTGGTTCCGGACAGCGACATGTGTATACAACTTGCAGGTAAGACCATAAACAATGAATATCAAGATGAAATAATAACATGTTCGGATCTGAGATCATGGCACTCGGGCCCTAGTGACAAGCATTAAGCATAACAAGTTGCAACAATATCATAAAAGTAACATCTACGGATACTAGGCACTATGCCCTAACAATCTTATGCTATTACATGACCAATCTCATCCAATCCCTACCATCCCCTTCGGCCTACAGCGGGGGAATTACTCACACATGGATGGGGGAAACATGGCTGGTTGATGGAGAGGCGTTGGCGGTGATGATGGCGATGATCTCCTCCAATTCCCCGTCCCGGCGGAGTGCCAGAACGGACACTTCTGGCTCCCGAGACGGAGTTTCGCGATGTGGCGGCGTTCTGGAGGGTTTCTGGCGACTTCGACTTCTTTCCGTGCGTTTTTAGGTCGAGGCGAATAAGTAGTCCGAAGGAGGGCGTCGGAGGTCGGCCGAGGGGGCCACACCATAGGGCCGCGCGGGCCCCCCCTAGGCCGCGCCGCCTTATGGTGTGGGGCCCTCGGGCCTCCACTTGATTTGTCCTTCTGGCTCCGTTAGTATCTCGGGAAAATAGGGCCTTCCGTCAAAATCCCGAGGTTTTTCCTGAAAGTTGGATTTCTGCACAAAAACGAGACAACAGAACAGTTCTGCTGAAAACAGCGTTAGTCCGTGTTAGTTGCATCCAAAATACACAAATTAGAGGCAAAACAATAGCAAAAGTGTTCGGGAAAGTAGATACGTTTTGGACGTATCATCCTACCTATCATATATGTTGCTTGATTGCAAATGCAAATTAATTTCTATAATGCTTGCTTGACCAATCCCTATTGTGTTTCTTACAAGTGGACGGAGAATCCTACTGCCAGGAACAATGAGAGGGATAAACAGATGCCTTCAGATGGAACCATGATCTAGCCAAGAATGAACAGATCTTCTGGTCTGCCGGCTTTCAGTTGTACCAGCCTGTCTCCGCCCCATGAAGGAGTGATGTCTACGGGTGCTTCTATTCTTGTAGACAGTGTTGGGCCTCCAAGAGCAGAGGTTTGTAGAACAGCAGCAAGTTTCCCTTAAGTGGATCACCCAAGGTTTATCGAACTCAGGGAGGAAGAGGTCAAAGATATCCCTCTCATGCAACCCTGCAACCACAAAGCAAGAAGTCTCTTGTGTCCCCAACACACCTAATAGGTGCACTAGTTCGACGAAGAGATAGTGAAATACAAGTGGTATGAATGAATATGAGCAGTAGTACGGCGCCAGAAAAGTGCTTGCCGGCGTGCAGTTGATGGTAGTATATTGCAGGAAGTATAAATGCAGTAAAACAGTAAACAAGCAGCGATAGCAGTATTTAGGAACAAGGCCTAGGGATCATACTTTCACTAGTGGACACCCTCAACATTGATCACATAACAGAATAAATAGATAGATGCTATACTCTACACCCTCTTGTTGGATGATGAACACCACTAACTGTGTAGGATTACACGAACCCTCAATGCCGGAGTTAACAAGCTCCACAATATTCAATGTTCATATTTAAATAACCTTAGAGTGCATGACGAGATCAACATAACCAAACCAAGTACTAACATAGCATGCACACTCGTCACCTTCACACTACGAAAGGAGGAATAGATCACATCAATACTATCATAGCAATAGTTAACTTCATAATCTACATGAGATCACAATCATAGCCTACGCCAAGTACTACACGATGCACACTTTGTCACCATTACACCGTGCGGTGAGGAATAAACTACTTTAATAACATCACTAGAGTAGCACACCGATAAATTGTGATACAAAACACATTGCAATCATAAAGAGATATAAATAAGCACTTCACTATGCCATTCATAACAGTGAATAAGTATTCCGTGAAATATAGCCTAAGAGACCCACACGGTGCACACACTGTCACCTTTACACACGTGGGACAAGGAGTCTCCGGAGATCACATAAGTAAAATCCACTTGACTAGCATAATGACATCTAGATTACAAGCATCATCATATGAATCTCAATCATGTAAGGCAGCTCATGAGATTATTGTATTGAAGTACATAGGAGAGAGATGAACCACATAGCTACCGGTACATCCCCGAGCCTCGATGGAGAAATACTCCCTCCTCATGGGAGACAGCAGCGGTGATGAAGATGGCGGTGGTGTCGATGGAGAAGCCTTCCGGGGGCACTTCCCCGTCCCGGCGGGTTGCCGGAACAGAGACTCCTGTCCCCCAGATCTTGGCTTCGCGATGGCGGCGGCTCTGGAAGGTTTCTCGTACCGTGGCTTTTTCGTATCGAGGTTTTAGGTCAGGGACCTTTAAATAGGCGAAGAGGCGGAGTCGGAGGGTCGACGAGGCGGTGTCACAGTAGGGGGGCGCGGCCCAGGCCCTCGCCGCGCCGCCCTATCATCCGGGCCCACCGTGGCTCCTCCGGTGGCTCTCGGGTGTTCCGGAAGCTTCGTGGAAAAATAGGATGCTCGGGCATTGATTTCGTCCGATTCCGAGAATATTTCCTTACTAGGATTTCTGAAACCAAAAACAGCAGAAAACAGGAACTGGCACTTCGGCATCTCGTCAATAGGTTAGTTCCGGAAAACGCATAAATATGACATAAAGTATGCATAAAACATGTAGATATCATCAATAATGTGGCATGGAACATAAGAAATTATCGATACGTCGGAGACATATCAGCATCCCCAAGCTTAGTTCCTGCTCGTCCCGAGTAGGTAAACGATAACAAAGATAATTTCTGGAGTGACATGCCATCATAACCTTGATCATACTATTGTAAGCATATGTAATGAATGCAGCGATCAAAACAATGTAAATGACATGAGTAAACAAATGAATCATATAGCTAAGACTTTTCATGAATAGTACTTCAAGACAAGCATCAATAAGTCTTGCATAAGAGTTAACTCATAAAGCAATAATTCAAAGTGAAGGTATTGAAGCAACACAAAGGAAGATTGAGTTTCAGCGGTTGCTTTCAACTTATAACATGTATATCTCATGGATATTGTCAATGTAAAGTAATATAACAGGTGCAATATGCAAGTATGTAGGAATCAATGCACAGTTCACACAAGTGTTTGCTTCTTGAGGTGGAGAGAAATAGGTGAACTGACTCAACATAAAAGTAGAAGAAAGGCCCTTCGCAGAGGGAAGCATTGATTGCTATATTTTTGCTAGAGCTTTGGTTTTGAAAACAAGAAACAATTTTGTCAACGGTAGTAATAAAGCATATGTGTTAAGTAAATTATATCTTACAAGTTGCAAGCCTCATGCATAGTGTACTAATAGTGCCCGCACCTTGTCCTAATTAGCTTGGATTAACACGGATTATCATTGCATAACATATGTTTGAACCAAGTGTCACAAAGGGGTACCTCTATGCCGCCTGTACAAGGGTCTAAGGAGAAAGTTCGCATTGGATTTCTCTCTTTTGATCATTCTCAACTTAGACACCCATACCGGGACAACATAGACAACAGATAATGGACTCCTCTTTTAATGCTTAAGCATTCAACAACAGTTAATATTCTCATAAGAGATTGAGGTTTTATGTCCAAACTAAAACTTCCACCATGAATCATGGCTTTAGTTAGCGGCCCAATGTTCTTCTCTAACAGTATGCATACTCAAACCATTTGATTGTGAAAACCGCCCTTACTTCAGACAAGACGAACATGCATAGCAACTCACATGATATTCAACAAAGAGTAGTTGATGGCGTCCCCAGGAAACATGGTTACCGCACAACAAGCAACTTAATAAGAGATAAAGTGCATAAGTACATATTCAATACCACAATAGTTTTTAAGCTATTTGTCCCGTGAGCTATATATTGCAAAGGTAAAGAATGGAAATTTTAAAGGTAGCACTCAAGCAATTTACTTTGGAAAGGCGGAGAAATATCATGTAGTAGGTAGGTATGGTGGACACAAATGGCATAGTGGTTGGCTCAAGGATTTTGGATGCATGAGAAGTATTCCCTCTCGATACAAGGTTTAGGCTAGCAAGGTTATTTGAAACAAACACAAGGATGAACCGGTGCAGCAAAACTTACATAAAAGACATATTGTAAACATTATAAGACTCTACACCGTCTTCCTTGTTGTTCAAAACTCAATACTAGAAATTATCTAGACTTTAGAGAGACCAAATATGCAAACCAAATTTTAGCAAGCTCTATGTATTTCTTCATTAATGGGTGCAAAGTATATGATGCAAGAGCTTAAACATGAGCACAACAATTGCCAAGTATCAAATTATTCAAGACATTTTAGAATTACTACATGTAGCATTTTCTGTTTCCAACCATATAACAATTAACGAAGCAGTTTCAACCTTCGCCATGAACATTAAAAGCTAAGAACACATTTGTTCGTATGAACCAGCGGAGCGTGTCTCTCTCCCACACAAGGATGAACTTATTCAAACATAAACATAAACAAAAACAAAAGCAAACAGACGCTCCAAGTAAAGTACATAAGATGTGACCGAATAAAAATATAGTTTCAAGAGAAGAAACCTGATAAGTTGTCGATGAAGAAGGGGATGCCTTGGGCATCCCCAAGCTTAGACGCTTGGGTCTTCTTAAAATATGCAGGGATGAACCACGGGGGCATCCCCAAGCTTAGACTCTTCACTCTTCTTGATCATAGTATATCATCCTCCTCTCACTACAAGAGAACTGATATACCGTGACGAAAATCGTCATGACGGTGGTTTGTAACGTCACAAAATATGGTAATGCAAGACGTTTTGCACCTATCGTCATGGATTCCTAAAAATCTGTGACGATCATACAATCATCGTCATTCATTACCATAATCCATGACGGTTCCACTAGCTTCCATGACGAACCTGGTTAGGTCACAGAAGAGAAACTGGGGTAGTTGGAGATCTAACTTGTCTCTTCAAATCATGCATTGATATTTTTTTATCTAGAACAACACAATCAAAGTAAATTCATATTAATACAACTAAAATCGCATAGCTTAGAATTGAGCCTATCAGATCCATTGCATTGTGGGCACTCCACGAGAATCCGCCCCGGCGGCGCCAACCACGCGTCCTTCTTGTATAGACGAGTCCTCGATGATCTCCATGCCAGCACCGCCACCGTTTTACTCACATCCTTTTTCTTTTACTCGCATTGCCGCTTTTACAAAAATTACCTTATGTTTTTTTTGCAGCACCCATCTGCGAATCTATAAACATTTTTGCACATAGATTTTTCTGGTGAATATTAGCAATTTCTTTGAAAATCATATACGGAGAAAATTATTTTCATCTCCCGCTATTTGTTTAACATAATTCATATTAATACAACTAAAATCGCATAGCTTAGAATTGAGCCTATCAGATCCATTGCATTGTGGGCACTCCACGAGAATCCGCCCCGGCGGCGCCAACCACGCGTCCTTCTTGTATAGACGAGTCCTCGATGATCTCCATGCCAGCACCGCCACCGTTTTACTCACATCCTTTTTCTTTTACTCGCATTGCCGCTTTTACAAAAATTACCTTATGTTTTTTTTGCAGCACCCATCTGCGAATCTATAAACATTTTTGCACATAGATTTTTCTGGTGAATATTAGCAATTTCTTTGAAAATCATATACGGAGAAAATTATTTTCATCTCCCGCTATTTGTTTAACATAACACTCGAATTACACATCAAAAGTTTTGAACCGTCCGCCTCCGAAACTCAGCAATCCTCAACTGCCCACGACTTCCTGAAACCCTACCGCGCCGCCGCATCTTCTCCTCTCCCATCCCCTCTATGCAGGTGTCTCCACGAGACCACAACTATCGCGATGGCTCCAGAGTGGACCGCCAAAGTCGGCAGCTCCACCCCCAGCCAGCGCTGGAGCCCTAGGATGACGAGGCAAGGTGCTTCCGCGGTGTGAATCACGGTCGACCCCATCTGGCGCCACTCGTCCTGCACCTTCGACACCACCTCGGTAGGTGCCGTCTACGAGTTCTCCGGCTTCAACTAGTGGAACTCGCAGGAGTCGCGCATCATCATGCTGCCTCTCTGGCTGCGGCCACCAGGGCATGGTCTCCTCGTTGCTTCACTACCGGGCCACCATCAGGCACGGCGATCTAGTCAGGTATCTCAACCGTGGTGAGCACCATCCTTCTTTCCCATCGTCATATATTGCTATCGCTTACTCTTATTTTGTAAATCCGAAGTGGAAAACAACTGCCGTGACAAACTACTGACCGTGAGTCTGACAATCTCATGACTAGGGTGTATTAGCTTAGTACCTGCGTGACGAATGATTCATGAGCTCTTACTTATCCAAGTATTTGGTAGGACTATAAGAGATATAGCTGAGGTCTCATCGGATGACATTTTTTTTTGGCGAGGTAAATTTGGGCACCAACCAAACATGTCCTGTATGTTACTGTGTTCTTTATAGGTGCTGAACCATACATATCTTGGACTATTGCATTTCAGCAACACAAGTTGTAAGCCTTTGATACTGCAAGTCGGCAACCTTGCTTCTGGAAATTGAGCCACGTAGTGCACAGGGGCAAGTGCTCTCTGTAGTCTGGCTTCAGCCTGCCTTTTAGTGTTCTTGCTGACTTTTCTCTTGTACCTTCTAATTTTTTGTAGCATTTGCCAGATGATATCTATTAAACCTTAATAGTTGAAGTATTCCTATTTATTATACCAGTGCATCATGTATATATATATATACCATAACAGTTGAACAGTCAGCTCTGTGGATGATATCTACTTTGTATTATTTAAGTTATCTTAGCACGTCATCATTTTCATCAACGTACTTCGTATTATATTAGTTTTATTAGCCCATCGTCATTTTCAGTGAACTATGCTTTGACATTTGACTTTCCTTTTTGTTATAGATCATCACAAAAGTGGCTGCTACTAATGGAGTGAGACGTGTTTGGGTTGGACAGCACAGCTTCTTGTCTATTCCAGCTGCATCTGCTATAATCTGAGAAAGAATTGCTGCTGATGTAAGTTTTTTTCTCCCAAAGTGCCCATTTGTTCTACGGACCATTGCAGTAGCTTCATAAAAGTGGATCACATGTCTAGCAAGCCCCATACTTTTAATTATCTGCTACAGTTCATGTGTGTTTGCTGGTCGTAGAATTCTATGTTATTGCTACATATTTACTGGATTACAATGCATCATGTTCTTAGTTCTAGAGCATTCGGCTGTACTTTATTATGTGTTTTAGTACCGTACTTCAGCTGTTGTTGGGACCAATAATTTTCAGATTGTGAACATGCTAGACAGGATGGAAATCTGCTTTTTGTATGTAATATCCTAGTTATCAGTTTGTTGGAATGATTTTATTATACGTAATAAAATATATTACTCACATGATCCCCTGTTTGTAAGTGCTCTTTACAAACTGAACAACCATAAAAGCAAATCTGTTTTTTTCTCTAAACAATATATTACTCACATGATCCCCTGTTTTTTTGTTTTGCGTTTTGCTGTTAGCTTTCTGTCTCGGGAAGGTTCTTAAGGCAAGGATTGATATTTGGTTTAGTATCAGGTAATTTATTCCCCTCAATTAGGAAATCGTATACAATGCATGGCTTACACTCCGGTTATTCATATATGATGTGGATAGTTACTTGTAATATTTACATCTCGTTTCAGCCCTAAGTAACTTTGTCTAAACTATGTTTGTTGCAGTTGCCCTTTCCATTTGATTACGTATATGCAGATCCTGAGCACAAGGTACTAACTCACATGATCAAGAATTAGTGTACCTACTTGATATGTTATACTGTATGCTACAAGGTATATGCGCCCTATATACTAGAATACTGCTCTGCTTTCACAATGTATCTGGTAAACTTGTTATATTAGGATCAACATGATCAATAGTGCAGAAGTAAAATTTTCCAATCATTAGCAGCTCAATACATGTATGTTTCCTCCTTGGAGGATGAAAAAGCATCAGTTTATTAGGATCAACCTGATTGATAGTGTAGCAGTAAATCATTGGTATCACTCTTGGCAAGTTTTGACTTCTAACCACACATTATTATTGACTCAAGTGTATGAATCATATTTTGGAAATCTAACTTACTACTAGTACCAGTATCAATATGGAGCTATATGTGAATATAGTTTCATGATTTACTGTGCTTCATTGTATTTTATTGAAAATTTTGGTACTTCTGCATACTAAAATCATTATGGGTGAATGCGCTTATTTTTTTAGTTCCAAGAAGGATGCACAACCTGTTCGGAAAAAAAAGCTTTGCTGCAGGTTTTATTCATAACGCCAAAGGTATGATGCTACTTTCATTGTTAGATTGCACTCTTGAGTCAATCGAAATCAAACTCATGTATAAAAAACCTTTCTAATTGAGTGCAGCAGGCTGGAAACATAAACTGGACTTGATAGCAGAGGACACATCGGTTAGAAACAATTCCTGGCTTCTTGTGTTTGCTTCAACTTCGGTCCGCATTGAAGTGAAGAATAAGTGTGTGTCCGTAGAATCGAAAGATAACATTAGTAGTGTAGTTTCTGATCGGTGCAATGGATTAGTTAGTGTGTGTAATTTAGTGTTTCACTGTCAAGTATTTTCAGCATGGTGATATATACTTTGTAATGTCAGTATGTACTTTTGACTTTCAGTGAATAAAGCTTTACTATGATAGTGAACACGTCCATGGCCTAAGTGAACTGCAGACTAGCGTCAAGACAAAGATATATGGGATATTTCCGATGGTTTAACAAAAAATGAATTAGTAAAGATATTAGTCAAAGCATAAATATTCAAAGTAAATAATATACTTTTAGAAAAAAAGTAAAAAAAATCCAGGAATTTAAAAAATTAATCTCATGACATCACTTGTGATGTCATCTGCATCCGTGACGATAATCCGTGACATTCTTTACCCGTGGGATGATCCCCTAGGTGCTGACATCACATATGACATCATCCATACTCAGTGACGTTTTCTCGCGCGCCGCGTCACTAGGGAGTAATCTGTGACGGGGATTCCGTGACGATGCTTGTGACGCTCAAACTACGTCACGGAGGGGTCTTCTGTGACGTTTATTGCTATTACATGACGTCTAGAGCTCGTCACAGTATATCAGATCTCTTGTAGTGTCTCTTGACCCTTGAAAACTTCCTCCACACCAAACTCGAAACAAACTCATTAGAGGGTTAGTGCATAATCAAAATTTCACATGTTCAGAGGTGACACAATCATTCTTAACACTTCGGACATTGCCCAAAGCTACTGGAAGTTAATGGAACAAAGAAATCCATCCAACACGAGTAAAGAGGCAATGCGAAATAAAAGGCAGAATCTGTCAAAATAGAACGAGTCCGTAAAGACGAATTTTAAAGTGGCACCAGACTTGCTCAGATGAAAATGCTCAAATTGAATGAAAGTTGCGTACATATCTGAGGATCACGCACGTAAATTGGCAGATTTTTCTGAGTTACCTACAGAGAATTCTTCTCAGATTCGTGACAGACAGAAATCTGTTTCTGCGCAGTAATCCAAATCTAGTATCAACCTTGCTATCAAAGACTTTACTTGGCACAACAATGCAACAAAACTAAGATAAGGAGAGGTTGCTACAGTAGTAACAACTTCCAAGACTCAAATATAAAATAGAGGTACTGTAGCAAAATAAACACATGGGTTATCTCCCAAGAAGTGCTTTCTTTATAGCCATTAAGATGGGCTCGGTAATTTCAATGATGCACTCCCAAGAAATAAGAGTTGAAGAAAAAGAGAGCATCAAAAAGAAAATTCAAAACACATTTAAGCCTAACATGCTTCCTATGCATAGGAATCTTGTAAATAAACAAGTTCATGAAGAGCAAAGTAACAAGCATAGGAAGATAAAACAAGAGTAACTTCAAAAATTTCAGCATATAGAGAGGTGTTTTAGTAACATGAAAATTTCTACAACCATATTTTCCTCTCTCATAATAATTTTCAGAGGCATCATGAACAAACTCAACAATATAAGTATCACATAAAGAATTCTTATTCACATGCATAAAAGTGTCATTACTCTCCACATAAGCATAATCAATTTTATTAGTTGTAGTGGGAGCAAATTCAACAAAGTAGCTATCATTATTATTCTCATCAAGTGTAGGAGGCATAGTATCATCATAATAAAACTTATCCTCCATAGTAGGCGGCACTAAAAGACCAATATCATTATAATCATCATAAATAGGAGGCAAAGTATCGTCAAAGTAAATTTTCTCCTGAATGCTTGGGGGACTAAAAATATCATGCTCATCAAAGCCAGCTTCCCAAAGCTTATAATTTTCCATATCATTAGCAACAATGGTGTTCAAAGCGTTCATACTAATATTGATGAGGTCTAAGACCCCGTGTGTGGCCCGATCTTGCGGATTGACCTCGAAACCAAAGGGGGAGATGGGAAAACGCGAGGAACACGAAGAACACGACGGGCACGAGGAACTCCGAGACTCACGCACGCACACCAACCCGATACACCCGATGCTTACCTCCGTGGCTCGATGGACCACGCCAATAGAATCTCCGTGGAAGAGACACGCGGTAGAATTCCCCGGAGAGAGATTGGGATTGGAGAGGAAGAGCTTGGGGAAGGAGAGAGAGTAACAAGTACTAGAATCTCCTTCAACAAGATCCAAGTCAACAACCAAGGTGCCTTGATTACAGAGGGATGATACCCAAGGGAGACTAAGCTCAAAGTTAGGGTTTGAGTTCAAAACAAGTCTAAAGAGCTAATGAGGGGTTCCGGCTACTTATATAGGCACACATGGCCGGCAAGGGTGAACAGTACGCAAAAGGATAAGTTAAGGCGGTTTGGTGGGGCACTCTCGTCGAGTCCGGTTTGGGATCCGGTCGGACCGGGCTGTGACCGGGCTGTCCGGTCATGGGTCCGGTCGGCCGGGCTCGTGGCCGGCGGGCCGGTCATGGGTCCGGTCGACCGGTCGGAAGCCGGATTCTGCGAGGTTTCCGGTCGTCGTCCGTACGAGGGAGCTGAGTCCGGTTTCCGACCGGTCGACCGGGCCTGTGACCGGGGAGCCCGGTTGTGGGTCCGGTCCGACCGGGTCTCGGACCGGCCAGCGTCCGTCTCTTCCTTGGAGCGCTTCGAGCGACGTCGGCTTCGGCTCCATGATCATCTCCATGTCCAGCTGCTTCTCTCCCTCCCTTGATCTTGGCGCCTCCTCCTCTCCGAGGTCTTGATGCGCCTTGTACCTAATGACACATAGCACGTCGGCATGAGGTAGCAATCCATCCAAAGGGGTACCAAGATCAAGGGTAGTGAGGAGCGAGTTCACCTCATCATGTAGAGCCTTGGCTCGGGCTCGAGTCATCGGTCCACTTGGGGGACTTGTTGGTCTTGGTGTGGAGGTGACCGAAGGCCACCCCGCATCATCTCCCCCCCCTTGGGAAAGAGTCGTCCTCGACTCTTGCTCCTCTTCATCTTCATGATATGGCGATAAGTCCGACACGTTGAACGTGTTGCTCACCAAGTACTTGGAGGTGGGGATGTCGATGACGTAGCGTTGTTGTTGATGCGTTTGAGGACCTTGAAGGGACCATCTCCTCTTGGCTTGAGCTTCGAATTGCGGTCATGAGGAAATCTTTCCTTCCGGAGGTGGATCCAAACGAGGTCGCCTTCCTCAAAGATGCGTTCCTTCTTCTTGGCGTTGAGTCTTGTAGCTTGACGAAGCACATGTTCTTGTATTGTTGCTCTTGTCTCTTCATGAAGTTTCTTGACGGCGGCGGTGCGCTTGTCGAAGTCCATGTTGATCCGCTCATGGAGGGGGAGCGGGAGCATGTCGAGTGCCGTGAGCGGCTCAAACCCGTAGACGACCATGAAGGGACTCCTTGATGTAGTCGAGTGCTTGGCGCGGTTGTAGGCGAACTCCGCGTGTGGGATGCATTCCTCCCACGACTTCAAGTTTTTCTTCACGAGGATGCGTAGAAGGGTGGAGAGGCTTCGATTGACCACTTCCGTTTGGCCGTCCGTTTGCGGGTGCGAGGATGATGAGAATAAGAGCTTCACTCCAAACTTGGCCATGAGCGACTTCCAAAGATAACTCATGAACTTGACGTCTCGATCCGACACAATGCTTCGCGGCACTCCATGTAGGCGAACGATTTCCCTGAAAAACAACGAAGCAATGTGTGAAGCATCATCGCTCTTATGGCAAGGTATGAAATGAGCCATCTTAGAGAACCTATCCACTACCACAAAGATTGAATCATGTCCATGTTTGGTGCGAGGCAATCCTAGTACAAAATCCATGCTAATATCCGTCCATGGTGCATAAGGTATAGGCAATGGCGTATAAAGACCATAGGGATTAGAGGTAGACTTAGCTTGTAAACAAGTGGTGCATCGGCGGCAAAGGCGTTCCACGTCGCGGTACATTCTTGGCCAATAGTAGTGGGTCGAGAGCATGGCATATGTCTTCTCTCTTCCGAAGTGACCCATGAGACCACCTCCATGTGACTCTTGCAAAAGCAATTTGCGAAGCGAAGACTCGGGAATACAAATCTTGTTAGCTTTAAACAAGTAGCCATCATGCAAATAGAAATCATCCACTCCTCGTTCAATGGAGCACTTCTCAAAAATTGGAGCAAAGAAAGAATCGGAAGTATAGAGTTCTTTGATCTCTTCGAGTCCCAAGACATGAAAATCCAAGCGAGTCAACAAAAGGGTGTTTTTGCGGGAAAGAGCATCCGCCACTACATTGTCCTTGCCCTTCTTGTATTTGATGACATACGGGAAGGACTCAATGAACTCAACCCATTTTGCATGACGTTTGTTTAAATTGTGTTGGCTTTTCAAATACTTCAAAGACTCATGGTCGGAATGAATGATAAACTCTTTTGGCCAAAGATAGTGTTGCCAAACTTCAAGAACACGAACCAAAGCGTAGAGCTCCTTGTCATATATAGGATAGTTGAGGCGTGCGCCATCTAACTTCTCACTATAGTATGCCACGGGTTTGCCCTCTTGCATAAGAACACCACCAATACCAAGCCCACTTGCATCACACTCAATCTCAAAAGTTTTGGCAAAATTTGGAAGAACAAGAAGGGGGCTTCGGTAAGGCGTTTCTTCAACTCATCAAAAGCATTTTGTTGGGCTTTTCCCCAAACAAACGGAACATTCTTCTTGGTAAGCTCATTCAAAGGGCAAGCAATGGTGCTAAAATCTTTCACAAAGCGGCGATAAAACCCGGCAAGGCCATGAAAACTTCGGACTTGGCCAACATTTGTAGGAGTAGGCCAATTATGGATGGCCTCTACCTTGGAAGAATCAACTTCAATTCCATTAGCGGAAACCACAAAGCCAAGGAAAACCAATTTGTTTTGAGCAAAGGTGCATTTGGGGAGGTTAGCATAAAGCTTTTCATGACGCAAGATGCACAAGACTTCTCTCACATGTTGCACATGGTCCTCGAGACATTTGCTATAAATGAGAATATCATCGAAATAGACAACCACACTCTTTCCAATGAGAGGACGCAAGATGTGATTCATGAGGCGCATGAAAGTTGATGGAGCATTGGATAGACCAAATGGCATAACAAGCCATTCATATAGACCAAGTTTGGTCTTGAATGCCGTTTTCCATTCATCACCAATAGCCATGCGGATTTGGTGGTAGCCACTACGCAAATCAATTTTAGAGAAAATGGTGGCACCACTAAGTTCATCAAGCATGTCATCTAAACGCGGAATGGGATGGCGGTAACGGACGGTAATGGCATTGATGGGGCGACAATCCATACACATCCGTTGCGTCTCATCCGGTTTAGGCACAAGAATCACGGGAACCGCACAAGGGGAAAGGCTTTCTCGAACGTACCCTTTAGCGAGGAGGTCTTGTATTTGGCGTTGGATCTCCTTTGTCTCTTCGGGGTTGGTGCGGTAGGCGGCACGGTTTGGAAGCGGAGCGCCGGGTATGAGGTCGATGCGGTGCTCGATGCCCCGAAGCGGTGGAAGTCCATGAGGAAGCTCGTCGGGGAAGACATCTTGGAACTCCTTCAAAATAGACAACAAAGACGAAGGAATTGTGGTTAAGTCGTTAGTCTCCGATGACGGTCCCTTGCAAATGAGGACGTAGTGCAATATGGTGGATGGGTTTGCTTGCACTTCTCTCCACTCGCTTTTGGTGGCTAGGAGGACGCTCTTTCGCTCACTCATGTATGGCTTGTGGCGCTCACTCTCCATTTGGTGGGTCGCTCCCTCACCTCTCAACTCACTATGGTGGGAGTGGTGTTGTGCCCTCGCTAGAGCCTTCGCATTGTCGGCGATGATTTGGCTAGGAGTCATGGGGCGCAACTCAAACTTCTTGTCGTTGACCTTGAAGGTGTATGTGTTGGAGAGTCCATCATGTATCGCCTTCTTGTCATATTGCCAAGGGCGGCCAAGCAACATGTGGAACACCGTCATGGGTACCACGTCACACTCAATAGTATCCTCATAGGGCCCAATCTTGAAATTGACGGTGACGGTATGTTGTATCTTGACGTTGCCCTTGTCACTCAACCATTGGATATGGTAAGGGTGAGGATGCTTGCGGAGAGTGAGGTGGAGCTTCTCACATAACTCGGTGCTTGCAAGGTTATGGCAACTTCCACCGTCTATGTTGACCTTGATCGACTTGCCACCAATTCCGGCACGGGTTTGGAAGATGTTGCACCGTTGTTCTTCCACATCATGAGGTTGCGTAGTTAGCACCCTTGTGACCACAAGTGAGGGACTTGGGTCATGCTCACATAGGAGAGGATCTTCTCCACTTTCTTGCTCATAAGCTTCTTCACTTTCCACGGCGGCTTGCACAAGGGCTTCATATTCATCCTCATCAAGCGTCTCGATATCACCATTCTCCATAGTGATCATGACCTTGGTGTTCTTGCACTCAAACGACTTGTGACCTTGGGTGCCACACTTGAAGCAAGTGACACTAGAGGGTCCCGTGGATGCCTTAGAGGAGGCGGTGGAGGAGACCGTTTGCTTCATGCGACTTTGGATAGTCGGCTTCTTGGATGTTGTTGAGGACACGTCGGCCTTGGCACTTGTAGCATGAGGAGTTGATGTAGTAGAAGGAGTCGATGTAGCGAGCTTGGAGGTGAAGTAGGTCTTGGCCTTGGAGTACTTGATGTCCTCAATCACTTGGCGCTCGGCCTTGGTTGCTTGATGGACCAATTCAACCATGTTGGAGTAAGGTTGGAACTCCACAATTCGCTTGATGGGATAGTTGAGGCCATTGAAGAAGCGAGCAATGGTTTGGTCATCGGACTCTTGGATGTTGGCTCGCATCATAGTGAGCTCCATCTCCTTGTAGAATTCCTCGACGGTCTTGGTACCTTGCTTCAACTTTTGGAGCTTGTTGAAGAGGTCGGTCATGTAGTGCGTGGGGACAAAGCGAGCATGCATCTCTTTCTTCATGTCTTCCCAAGTGGCAATTGGAGGTTCACCCTTCTCTTCGCGGAGAGTGAGGACTTGCTCCCACCAAGTGTTTGCGTAGTCCTCGAACTCAAGCGACGCCATAGCCACCTTCTTGGCACCGGAGTAGTTGTGGATGCGGAATATCTTGTCCACCTTGAGTGCCCATGAGAGGTAGGCCTCGGCATCTTCTTCTCCCTTGAACTTTGGCATGGTGAACTTGAGTCTTCCAAACATGTTCTCTTCATCCTCCAAGTTTCTTCGCCTAGGAGGGGCACCTTCATCTCTTGCGGCTTGAGGAGGAATAGGAGGTCTTCGACGGCCAACCATAGCATTGGGTTGGTGTTGGAGGTGCACACTTGCTTCACTTGGTTCACGGTGAGGATGTGGTTGAAGATCTTGACGAGGTTGTTGGAGATCTTGACGAGGTGGTTGGCGACGCCCAAAGATGGCCCTCTCATCTTGCTCATGTGGTGGTTCTCCTCTTCCACGTTGGTCATGGCGAGGATGATTGCGAAGATCACGCCTCGGTTGGTCTTGAGCATCACCATGTGGCTCCATGTTGTGGGAGACGTTGTCATGTGGGTGGCCGTCACGCCCATGGTGGGCATGGCCATCCGGTTGAGGACGATCTTGTGGAGGACGTTCTTGAGGACGAGCATGGCGATGTATTTCTCCTCGCCTAGAGTTGGAGCGAGAGTCTTCATGATGAGCATGTGAGCGATGCGGTCGATGATGGTCTTCATGCCTTGAGGAGGAGCTTGAGGACGAACGGTGGCCATGAGAGTAGTAATCTTGTGATGAGCTTGAGGATGATGAAGTAGAGCGGTGTCGACGATGACGACCCAAGTTGGTGATGGCGCGCTCGAGGCTATCCATGCGCCGCTCCATGTTCGCATCATTGGCCGCCATTTGACCATTCAAGTTGTCCGTAGCTTCGCGAAGGAGAGCCAAGTCTTGGTTCACAACGGAGAAGTTGTGTGCCACTTCATCGTATTGCTCATCGATGCGCGTCTCGAAGAGGGTGAGTTGCTCCTTTTTTTTTGAAGCTTAACTGTGAGGCAACAGCCCCACAGCATTTTCATTTTATTAAAAAACAGGGAACAAAGAGATACAACAAGGTGTTGAAAAGAAGAGGGAGAGAAAAGGTCTCACCTATCTACTTCTAGAAAAGAAGGAAAAAACCTCATCAAGGTAAGCTATGTACCCAAGACAGAAAACTATCTCTATGCTTAGCCTTGATCCTATGTTGTAACAAAGTAATATCATGTACAAAATTACATTTCCACCTTGCAAAGGTTGGCCTTTCATTCTCAAAAATGCGCCCATTCCGCTGCTTCCAAATATGCCAACATGCCGTGATCATGACTTCCATGAAAAAAGGTTTGGCAAAACCCCTCCTAGCCGCAAGCAACCGCCGTTTGCAAATCATCCCCCTGGACCAATCTATCTCGAAGGTAATTCCATATCCTATGACCGAAGTTACATGTAAAGAAGAGATGTAATCTGTCCTCATAAGCATGTGTAGGGCACAAGCACACAATGTCTGTCATCAGTCACCGTCCACTTTCTCCTTACTAATAAGTCCCTGGTATTCAATCTATCATTGAGGAGCAACCAAGCAAACATCTTTGTCTTCATTATACAAGCTGACTTCCATAACCAACGAAATACAGCAGGGACAACTATATGGGCATGTAAATGAGCATAGAACTTTGAAGGATAGTATTTTTCTCCCCATGTATATTTCCAAATGTCAGGCATTCCAGAAAGTGGCTGAGATATCAAACCTTGTTGAACTCGGCAATACTCTTGATATGCTTCGCGAGATAGGGGCCTATAGAAAAGCTGGGAGAAATCTTCCATGGAAAAGACCTCAGCAGCAGACATATCCATATCAAGTACAAAAGAGAATAATCTCGGGAACCTAGAGGCCAAAGGCTGTATCGAATCCATGAACTTCCACTTATCGATCCGGAACCAGAAATGAATCACCAATTCCAGGCTCAATAGTAGTGACATCAGCAAAATCCCTTGACAGCTGCAAGATATCCCTCCACCAGAAAGAACCACAAGGCCTAGCAGAGTGAGGTACAGAATCAGTATAATAACTATTCCAGATGAGCTGCACCCAAGGTGTATCAGACTTATTATAGAACTTGTCAAGATGTTTCAGAAGCAAAGCAGTATTCTTCTTCTGAAAATTAACAATGCCAAGACCCCCATTTTCCTTTGGTTTACAAACCATATGCCAAGCAGCCAGAGAAGGCTTTGGTTGATCCTTATCCCTCCATAGACATTGCCTCAAAATTCTGTCCAATTGGGTTACCAAACCCGGTGGCAATTTCGATGATGACAAAAAATGCAGGGGCATCGAACATAAGGCGGATGAAATGAGCTGAAGCCTTGCACCTTGAGATAAAAATATGGAAGTGGCAGTAAGCCTCCTCTCCAACCCATGGACAATAGGCATTAAATCCTGGATAGAGGGCTTAGTAGTACCCAGTGGCAGTCCAAGATATGGAAATGGCAATGAACCAACCTGACAACCCAAAGCCTCAGCCAACTGAGAAGTAACAGATCCCTCAACATTCAGGGGTACAATTTGAGATTTCTGAAAGTTCACTCTTAGGCCAGTTGATAGTCCAAACCGATGCAGAATATCTTTTAGCGCAAGCACTTGGTCCATTTCAGCAGGAAGCAACAAAATAGTATCGTCGACATACTCGAACCACTTGAAACTCGGGATCATTTGTGATGATAGGCGGACGCAGCACATTGCTATTAAGACTATCATTAATAACTGATTGAAGAAGATCACCCCCACGGACATACAAGCAAAGGTGATAAGGGGTCACCTTGCCTCACCCCTCTCTTGCATATAAATTGCTTGCCAGGCACACCATTGAGAAGAATGGATGATGAACCGGAAGAAAGCACTTCCTTCATCCAACCAATCCGGACATCATCAAACCCCTTATGCTTCAAAATTTGCAAGATGGCTTCATGTTCAATTGTATCGAAAGCTTTTGCAAAATCCAGACTTAACAATCAAAATTGGCTTTTTAGACAGTTGACACTGGTATATGTACTCATAGGTCCATGCAAGACAATCTTGAATTGTCCTTGAACGAATAAACCCATATTGATTCTTATGAATACATTTAAGAATGTGATCCTGCAGCCTATTAGCAGCTAGCTTTGTGAGGAACTTCAGACAGACACTAGTGAGAGAAATTGGCCGATAATCATTAACAGACTCAGGAGCTGCCTTTTTTGGAATGAGAGTTATAAAAGAGCCGTTAATATTTTGCAACCCAACTCTGCCATCATGAAAATCACAAGCCAGCTTATAAAAATCCTTCTTTATAATATGCCAACACTTCTTCAAAAACAAACCAGAGTAACCATCAGGCCCAGGAGCACGATCTCGTCGGCATATACTTGACAATATCATCCATTTCTTTTTCCTCAAAAGGTCTTGATAAAACATCCGGACCCTCCACTCTACTCGAGTATTCTAGCAAGATCAAACTGCATGGAAATACCTTCTGAAGTCCCCATCCTTTCCTTGTAGGAAGCCCACAACACACCTGCCATTTGATCATGGTCCTTGACTTCCCTACCATCAGATGCAAGTAAAGAAGATATGAAGTTGTGTCTAAATCTTTCAGTGGCTTTAGCATGGAAAAACTTGGTGTTGTCCTCCCCCATCTTAATCCACCGAATGGTGCACCTCTTCCTCCAGTAATTGCATTCAGCAAGCAACAGATCCTCCAAATGAAGTTTGACAAGTTGCCTAAAATTAAATTCAGGCACAGACAGGGCCCTTTTATCCTCTAAAGAATCCGTAATAAAAATAGCTCTGATTACATTTCTCAATAAGTAACTTTAGCCGTGAAATACCCTTTTGCCGAGTGTTTCAAATTATATCTCGAGCTTTTTGAGTTTATCGGCAAGAATTGCAAGCACTAGAGAGCTTGGCAGAAGGACTATTCCAAGACTTACTTACACAGTCCATAAACCCTGGCATGTCCACCCAAAAGTTCTCAAATCTGAATATCTTAGCTTTAGGGATCTCAAGTATCAATGTTAACAACACATGGAATGTGATCCGATTGAGGTTTAGCCAGAGGTAACACCATTGTGTTGGGAAAAACAGTCGTCCAATTTGGTGTCGTGAAGAACCAATCTAACTGTTCCAAGAGGGGACTATGTTGCATATTGGACCAAGTGAAGGAACGCCCCTTTAAAGGTAACTCGACCAGACCCAGATGTCCTATAATTTCATTAAAGGTAAACATATCTTGGACATTTCCACCTGGCTTATTTCGATTGTCGGCTGATCGAATAAAATTAAAATCACCAAGCAAGAGATGCTTACTTAACGGGTGAATTTCAAAATCATATAACCATGATATGAATTGATCCCTTTCCTCACCCTGGCATGGCCCATATACAGTCGTGAGGGACCAAACTTCAGAATTGTGAACAGACGTAAATTGAATTGAAACCGCAAAACGCTCTATCTGTTGCAAACTACCATTGAATACTGCAGAATTCCACAGAACTATAATACCACCGGATGCACCCACAGAGGGAGAATAAGCAAAAGCATCAAAACGTTTGGGGCTAAATTTTCTAATAAATCTCTGATCAAAGAAATCACACTTTGTCTCTTGAAGGCAGATAATAGCACATTCACTTTCTTCAATCTTTGCACGAACAGCTCTTTGCCTTGACTCAGAGTTAAGGCCACGCACATTCCAACAGAGAATCCTCCACTTTCTATATGTTTTAATATTCATTACAAAACAGGAGGAAATATAGCCATACTGACCCAATGCATAGCATAAGTCATACCACCCAGGGATAGTTCAAGAATATTCTCATAAGTAACACAAAAGCAATAGCCAAGACACAAACTGATCCATGCCCAAAAGCACCCAAAACACAAAATAACTGACAGAAGAAAAGGAAATCCCTCTGCCATATACTTGGTGAGCAAACTAATCATCAGAAGGAGGCAGCTTCTTGTGCACTGCAGGGGATGCATTAAGCTTCTCCTCTGTTAACTTTGCAGGATCAATACCCAGACCAATACCAATTGCTTGAAGGACATGAACTGGCGTTTGGGGCAGCAGAGGTTCCTCCTTCTCCAAGTTATCTGCCATCTTCTGTTCCTTCTGTTTCACCTCTTTCATCTGCGGCTTAGCACGCTTAGCATTAGTCCTTCCACCATCCGAGACAGGAGTAGGGCGATATCCATTATTCTTGATCATACTACGCGTACAACGACGCACAGACGTGTCCACCAGAGGAGTGTCATACTTCTTTGCCTTCCCTCTAGTTTTGCGCTTAACTGTACTAACAGGAGAAGAGGCAAAGACAGGTGGCAAACTATCTCCACTGGCGTTACCAACAGCATCCTCCTCCTCAATGGAGAAATTCAGAGATCTTGCTACCATTCTGCGAGCTGGTCGACAGAAGCTAGGAGTTTGAGCCGATCTGGACAGAACCAAACCATTGAACTGCTGAAAAGCATCAGCCCAGCTTCGCTTTCCTTGAACAATTGCGTTGAAAGGGCGGGAGCGAAAAGCAATAGGGATAGAAGCAGTCATGATCTCAGGCAACCAAGAAGCAAAAATCTTACTCCAAATCATATCTGGTGGAATTACTGGCCCCAACACTGTAACTGAAGAACTCTTCTTAATAGAAACCTCCATCAAGTAGATGCTTTGCAAATCAAGCGGTGCATATGGCACAATATCTCTGACAGGGTTATTATGAAAAAGCACTGTCATCATGTTAACAATGTGCATCTGCGGTGGTGGCTGTACCACTTCCCCCAAGTTAAGCAAACCCACATTCTGAACCTGAGCCGAAGATGAAGCCGTGTCAGCTGAATCATCAAACACTATCTGATCTGAAACCACTTCCTCCACTGGATCAACCACCACCTCTTCCATTTGAACATCATGAGGAGCATTGTGATCTACAGGTGCTTGCGGTGGAGGTATCTCATTCCATCCTAACTCTGGGAAAGGTGGCAGAACAAAATTGTGTAGCATAGGCTGCAAATTGCCGGGTAATGGGTGTGGATTACCGTCGATCGGCAATGGGTCTTCATCCGCAGGCATTGCATCAGCAAAATCAGCCGTCAAGACATAGCACACAGCAGTCCAAGACTGTCGACTACCACCCACCGTGGCATAATCCCCAAAAACAACATCGCGAGGCACAGCTTGAGGAGATGGAAATTCAGCAAACACCAAGGTTCTTTCCTTCAAGGGATCATCACGGTGCCAATCAATATATTTCCCAAACGTACTGACTGCATTGGATATATTAAAACCATTACGGAAATCCTTGTGAATCCCCAAAAACATCAACCAACCCCTACGGAAACCTTGAACGCCACGATGATTCTCAGCTTGATCATGGTTAACAAAGCGGACAAAGATTCCATTAGCAATCTGACGCTGTGGTTGCTGAACTAAAATTTGCCTAGTAGCCGGGCTACTCATCTCAAACAGACCAACACCAAACAAGGAAGGCTGAGCATCCAACACATCCAAACCTAGATTATCTTCCACAAAGAATCTGACCTGATCTCTCCAGAAAGCATCCCCTTCTGGCTGCGGCGGCTGGATGTAGGCGATGCAGAGATTGTCATGTCGACGTTGCGGCATCTCCGGCGGAGTGTAGAACGTCCGCGGAAGACGCGTGGGGCCGCCGTCAATGATCTCGTGCCCCAGCGGTAGCCATGGCGTCGGATCAAGCTCAAAAACCGCCATAGCAGGGGAAGCCGCACCTCTCGGCGAGATAGGCGGAGTCGAGGAGGAAGTAGATGGTACAGAGGACTTCGTGGACCCCTGCGGACTCTGGCTAGGCGAAACGACACTTGGAGACAACAGGGGATTATCGCGGGAATCGAGGAGACCCGTAACCGCACTTGCCGTCTTCGGCACCCAGACCTGAGATTTTTTCCTTTTGGTGGTGAGACACTTTTTGGCAACATGCCCATAACTGAAACAGGCCTTACAGCGAATTTCATTAATGCATTCAGAGGTCTTGTGGCCCATGCTAAGACAATGGCCACATTCCCACACCCTATAAACCATGTCATCAATCATAGCCTCAAACTCCTGCAGCCCATCAGCTGATAGATCTGGCCCAGAAGAGGAACCAAGGCCCACTGAGACTCCCTTTGCCAAATTCAAATCTGATGCAGGCGGCTGAACCAAAACAGACCCCTGCTGTATTGGATCAGGGGTATCCGATTGCTGCACCGAAGTAGCAGGAACGTCTGAAGGCAAAGGATGCACCGTAGTGAACTGAAAGCCAGGTTCCTCCACTGTAACATAACCAGAACCGCCTTCCTTAGACTGATCCTGCGGCCGAGCAGGAATAAATTGAATAGAAGGCTCAGTGTTTGTCCAAAAACCAGCTGGAGGCGAGGAAGCAGGGACCCTCTCGGATGAAGATAAATCATAGCCACCCTCTATCAAATCACCAATTTGTGCACCTGTCAGCGGATACCTATAACCCTTACAAGCAGAATAGTTTTCAATGACTGCAAAACGAAGCCTCTCGCCGGAAGAAGTAGAGTTCCGACGAAGAGCAGATTTAGTGACACCAGCAGCCCTCATTGCATTCATCCCCATCTGCACTGTACGCTTTGATGGACTGATTAAAATCCATTCCTGCTGACACTCCGATTGCCAACGATCAAACTCACAAGTCCAATTAGGTCCACCTCTACCCCACAGATGAAAAAAGCATTTGAATTGCGTGCAGGAGAAAACCCTGGACTGAAGAATCCTGAAACCAATCTGCTTGCTCGAAACAGTGAAAGAAAACACTCTATCTCGTAAGAGAGAGACTTTAAGTTCATCACATAAACCTCCAATAGCCGCCTCAAGAGCAAGAGAGACTGAATCTTCAGTAAGTCTAAACTTGGATCGTCCAAAAGAAACCACCATCGTGAAGTGGTAAGAATCCTTGGTTGGATGAAACGTGGCAAAGAAATCCTGCCTGACTCTTTTGGCAAACTGTAATCCAGGAGAGAAATCCAAACCAAGAGCCAGCACATCATGAACAGCCGAAGACACAGATCTATCCTTACCAGAAACAGTATCACATTGATGTGGCTCACGATCCGATGTAACCGGACACGAAACCAAAGGAGGAAAACCCAAGCCCCGATCCATTTCAATAGGATCTCCAGATGGAGAGGCAATACAAGATTTGACATAGACGCAGTGATTTGGCATTTTTACCTCCGATCCAACGGAGATCTTCTCACCCTCCTTGAGTGCTCGACCCACCAATGGAGCACCCTTCGCGTTCATCAGTAGGAGCCAATCCTTGACCTTCCAGTAGTGCAATGAGCCATCGTAGTTCTTGTCCCGACCCCGATCTTGATCACGAGCGGTGGAATAGCAGATCTTCCAGTGCCAATCAGGTGAGATCGCCATGCAGAGTCAGTAGCAGCGACGTAGGGAAAGAGAGGATGGCCGGCGCCGTCGGCGCCGACGTGGGAAGGGTGGAAACCCTAGATCGCCATGGGGGCGCTCCTTACCTCCTTACCTATGCTTACCCTAGACTTGAACTCTTGGCGTTGTGTCCATAGGTTGTGTTGAGTAGCCAACCTCTCGGTGTTGCGGAGGATCTCTCCCTCCCTTGCTTCATCTCCGCTCCTACCCATGATACAAAGGCAAGCACTAGGTTGTGTATGTTAGTGGAAGGAGACTACCTCGCACTCTTACCAAGGTAAGATAGTATTGAGGCAATCCACCAAGCCGAGAGCAAGATCAAGTGTATCGGGAACACACGCAAAACCACACGCAAAAGCTAGCAAATATGGTGTTAGGCGAGTGTTGTGGAAAGCCAAAAGACAAATCCAAGATCGAGTATGTTGTTAAGAGTGGTGGAAATCCGAAAATCCAAAAGTTGATGCGAAGATCACTATAAACATGGAAAAATGATGTGGAACACACACACGAGATAAGCGGGGTTAGTGCAACCAAAGGTGAGCGGAAAATTGTATGTGCGGATGCTCGGTGTCACACTAACACAAGGAGAGTCAAAGATTTGGTTGCAAAGGAAGAGACAACTAGATTCACACGTAACCTCTCTTCTCGTATCTCTCTTTGCTTAAAAGCTTTTTCTCTTTTGTATATGGTGGCACTTGCACTCGTTTGTATCTTTGGTGGCACTTTGACACTATTGTATGTATGGGCGTATGGATGTATGGATGTATGGATGTATGGTGCTACTCGCACTCTTTTTGTGTTTTTGGGGCTTTTTCACGCACTATGTTAGCGTTAGCCTCGCTTTTGCTATCTCGCCACACGAGTGTTTGCTTGGGTGCCTTACTCAACGCTACACACACACCTCACAATGCGGGGCCACGTGCAATGTCTCGCAACACTAGACAAGCAATGCTCAATGGGATAGATCGCAAAAGGAAGAGGGGTTACAAGGTGACAGCTGCAAGTTATACCTGCGATGGTGGTGGTGGTGGTGGTGGTGGTGGTGGAGATCGCCGGATGTCGAGGTCGAAGGAGGCGTTGCGTCGCCCGGTCGGAGGCCCGGTTGGACCGGGTTGCGGACCGGCTCGGCCGGTTGTTCGGCCGGTTGACCGGAGTCTGGACCGGATCGGCCGGTCTGTGGCCCGGTCGACCGGCTGCTCAACCGGATTTCGCGGGATTGAGCTTTCTCTCTCCTGTTCTTCACGAAAACCAAGCCAAATCGACCAAATCGAAGGGAAACGATGGAATTGGAGGCTCAAAGTTGGGGAAATAGTAGATCAAGCACAACAACTCCAAATCCACGGACCAAAACCACTCAAAACGCAACCAAATCACAGATCGGTCAAGAGGCCATTTAGGGCTATTTTTTGGGGATTTTTTGGAAAATTTTCTAGGGACGAAATTGGGTGGGTGGAGGGTCAAATCCGCGGAAACCAAAGGCTGCTGATACCATATGATGAGGTCTAAGACCCCGTGTGTGGCCCGATCTTGCGGATTGACCTCGAAACCAAAGGGGAGATGGGAAAACGCGAGGAACACGAAGAACACGACGGGCACGAGGAACTCCGAGACTCACGCACGCACACCAACCCGATACACCCGATGCTTACCTCCGTGGCTCGATGGACCACGCCAATAGAATCTCCGTGGAAGAGACACGCGGTAGAATTCCCCGGAGAGAGATTGGGATTGGAGAGGAAGAGCTTGGGGAAGGAGAGAGAGTAACAAGTACTAGAATCTCCTTCAACAAGATTTAAGTCAACAACCAAGGTGCCTTGATTACAGAGGGATGATACCCAAGGGAGACTAAGCTCAAAGTTAGGGTTTGAGTTCAAAACAAGTCTAAAGAGCTAATGAGGGGTTCCAGCTACTTATATAGGCACACATGGCCAGCAAGGGTGAACAGGTACGCAAAAGGATAAGTTAAGGCAGTTTGGTGGGGCACTCTCGTCAGGTCCGGTTTGGGATCCGGTCAGACCGGGCCTGTGACCGGGCTGTCCGGTCATGGGTCCGGTCCGACCGGGCTCGTGGACCGGCGGGCCGGTCATGGGTCCGGTCGACCGGTCGGAAACCGGATTCCTGCGAGGTTTCCGGTCGTCGTCCTGTACGAGGGAGCTGGTCCGGTTTCCGACCGGTCGACCGGGCCTGTGACCGGGGAGCCCGGTTGTGGGTCCGGTCCGACCGGGTCCTGGACCGGCCAGCGTCCGCCTCTTCCTTGGAGCGCTTCGAGCGACGTCGGCTTCGGCTCCATGATCATCTCCATGTCCAGCTGCTTCTCTCCCTCCCTTGATCTTGGCGCCTCCTCCTCTCCGAGGTCTTGATGCGCCTTGTACCTAATGACACATAGCACGTCGGCATGAGGTAGCAATCCATCCAAAGGGGTACCAAGATCAAGGGTAGTGAGGAGCGAGTTCACCTCATCATGTAGAGCCTTGGCTCGGGCTCGAGTCATCGGTCCACTTGGGGGACTTGTTGGTCTTGGTGTGGAGGTGACCGAAGGCCACCCCGCATCAAATATGTTCCATTGGTTTTTTAATTTTCGCATCAAACCATCCATGTCTTAAATCAGGAAATAGAATAAGAAGCTCATTGTTGTCCATTATGCCAAACTAGTGTAAACAAGAAACAAAAAGATGCAATTGCAGGATCTAAAGGAAATAGCTTCGAGCACTTACACAACGGCAACGAGAAAAGTACTTAGTTACACGGGACCGGAGTATGAGTGCCTTTTACCTTTCCTCCCCGGCAACGGCGCCGTGAAAAGTGCTTGATGTCTACGGGTGCTTCTATTCTTGTAGACAGTGTTGGGCCTCCAAGAGCGAGAGGTTTGTAGAACAGCAGCAAGTTTCCCTTAAGTGGATCACCCAAGGTTTATCGAACTCGGGGAGGAAGAGGTCAAAGATATCCCTCTCATGCAACCCTGCAACCACAAAGCAAGAAGTCTCTTGTGTCCCCAACACACCTAATAGGTGCACTAGTTCGGCGAAGAGATAGTGAAATACAAGTGGTATGAATGAATATGAGCAGTAGTATGGCGCGAGAAAAGTGCTTGCCGGCGTGCGGTTGATGGTAGTAATATTGCAGGAAGTATAAATGCGAGTAAAACAAGTAAACAAGCAGCGATAGCGATATTTAGGAACAAGGCCTAGGGATCATACTTTCACTAGTGGACACTCTCAACATTGATCACATAACAGAATAAATAGATAGATGCTATACTCTACACCCTCTTGTTGGATGATGAACACCACTAACTGTGTAGGATTACACGAACCCTCAATGCCGGAGTTAACAAGCTCCACAATATTCAATGTTCATATTTAAATAACCTTAGAGTGCATGACAGATCAACATAACCAAACCAAGTACTAACATAGCATGCACACTCGTCACCTTCACACTACGAAAGGAGGAATAGATCACATCAACACTATCATAGCAATAGTTAACTTCATAATCTACAAGAGATCACAATCATAGCCTACGCCAAGTACTACATGATGCACACACTGTCACCATTACACCGTGCAGGAGGAATAAACTACTTTAATAACATCACTAGAGTAGCACACAGATAAATTGTGATACAAAACACATTTCAATCATAAAGAGATATAAATAAGCACTTCACTATGCCATTCATAACAGTGAATAAGTATTCTGTGAAATATAGCCTAAGAGACCCACACGGTGCACACACTGGTCACCTTTACACACGTGGGACAAGGAGTCTCCGGAGATCACATAAGTAAAATCCACTTGACTAGCATAATGACATCTAGATTACAAGCATCATCATATGAATCTCAATCATGTAAGGCAGCTCATGAGATTATTGTATTGAAGTACATAGGAGAGAGATGAACCACATAGCTACCGGTACAGCCCCGAGCCTCGATGGAGAACTACTCCCTCCTCATGGGAGACAGCAGCGGTGATGAAGATGGCGGTGGTGTCGATGGAGAAGCCTTCCGGGGGCAATTTCCCCGTCCCGGCGGCGTGCCGAAACAGAGACTCATGTCCCCCAGATCTTGGCTTCGCGATGGCGGCGACTCTGAAAGGTTTCTCGTACCGTGGCTTTTCCGTATCGAGGTTTTAGGTCAGGGACCTTTAAATAGGCGAAGAGGCGGAGTCGGAGGGTCGACGAGGCGGTGTCACAGTAGGGGGCGCGGCCCAGGCCCTGGCCGCGCCGCCCTATCATCCGGGCCCACCGGGGATCCCCTCCGGTGGCTCTCGGGTGTTCTGGAAGCTTCGTGGAAAAATAGGATGCTGGGCGTTGATTTCGTCCGATTCCGAGAATATTTCCTTACTAGGATTTCTGAAACCAAAAACAGCAGAAAACAGGAACTGGCACTTCGGCATCTCGTCAATAGGTTAGTTCTGGAAAACGCATAAATATGACATAAAGTATGCATAAAACATGTAGATATCATCAATAATGTGGCATGGAACATAAGAAATTATCGATACGTCGGAGACGTATCAAGGAGATACATATTTTGAACCCTTATTTCAGGAGAAGGTTAAGACCTTACCCGCTACCTTGAAAGCTAAGGTTCTCGTTCGTCCATTATGTCTTGCCTTATCATGTATGTTGTTATACTTGGTTGATCAATCCATATCGTGCTTCTTACAAGGGGATGGAGAAACCTACTGCCAGGAAGAATCAGAGGGCTGACCAAACGCCTTCAGATGCAAGTATGCAACAGCAATTCAGCCAGGAACGGAAAGATTATCTCCTGGCCTGCCAGCTTCCACTTTTCCCAGCACGAGTCCCGGTAGAGAATTATCAATGGGAACACATGTTGAATGTGAAACAAGTAGTTCCGGAAGTTCCTCGCCAAAATATAAATGACAAAAAACGAATGTTAGCTCAACTCTATGCAGATCCTTGCGTCTAGAACCCTCTTTTGCTCCAGGTAAGTTCTAATACGAATTGCTTACTTGCATTATGGTTAGCTGCATGATGGCCTTTTTGCTGACTTCTTCTTTCTAGGCTGTAGCTCAGTTAATGATCCTACTGCACATATCCTTATGGATATTGAAGTCTCTGGTAGTTCAACTCAGGTTGAAAATGTGGCTGAAGGCATGTTTCATGTATTTCTTTGTCTGTTTCCTCTAGGATTAAGACCTTTATACTGTGATATACTAAATATTGGCATTTTATATGTTGATCTAGACGTCGAAGGAGATGATGTTCCGGAAATTGTAGAGAGAGTGGGAAAAGGACCCAACAGGTTGTCGGAATCTCCGGATGCCACACTTATTGCCGTCATTCCAAAAGGGAAGACCGGGCCTGTGTCAGCTCAAATTGCTGCAAACATTGCGACTGAATGCAACAAGGCAGTCAGGAAATTCGTGCTTGTTCGTTCGCATTGGAGTAAGTACAAGGGGGACGTTGGGCTTCTCTGTAACTATTACAGTAAAGTTGCGGTAAGTACGGCCTTTGCACCACCTGTAATCTTTATTTTAAGCTGCTAATTTTGGGAGTCTATCATTCGTTTATCCTTGCTCTTTCATGTCACTAGGAAAGTGGTAAGATGGACATAAAATTCCCACCAGTGAAAAACAATTGTACAAACCTTCTTCAGAAAGGCCTTCGGCAATGTCGGTACCTCCTTAAAAAGAAGTACTTTGACACAGATCCAAATGACGTGCCAAAAGAAAGTCCAGTTCCATCGATGAATAACGATGAGTGGAAGGCGCTAGTAGACCACTGGAGGCATCCCAAAACGGTGGTCAGTTCCTTTCTGAACTCAAAGTTTTTGCCTTATACATTGTAATGTACACTGTTACTAATTCTACAATTCCTGCAGAAGATATGTGTTGCCAACAACAAAAATCGTTCTAAGGTTCAATACCATCAATCAACTGGGTCACCGAGCTACGAAGTGCACTTGCAAAATTTGGTAAGAAGTGATGGATGTTTATAGTTTTGGTGGCCTTTTTGATTTTTATTTTGCTCAGTGCATGTGCTCATTTATATGATCCTTCTGTGTTATTGTATCGAGTTGATGTATATGTTTCCATTAAACTAAACTCCTGTTTTAATCGGTACCTATTTGTATGAACTTTCGTTTGCATCATTGCTTCCCTGCAAATCTATATGTTATGTCTAGAGGCTTGATGCTTTGAAGTGTACCACTCTTGATAGTTATCTACATGAGAAACAAGAATTATATGAAACTTTGTGACCAGATCCCCATAGAACCTGTAAGCTAGCTTCATGTATGTGTTTGATTTCAAGGAGACAAGTAAAAGGTAAAGAACCCACTCCTCTAGATATATTCAAGGAATGCCACTTCAGCCGAAAATATGGCTTCTCCTCCGCTGTATAAGATGCAATCGTGAGTCAACTTTTATAGGGTAACCTTTTATAAGTTGTTGTATCTTAGTGTATGTGGTAACCTATTTGCTTCATTGCAAATGAAGGCTGAGATGGAAAAGCAGCTAGCTATACCTACGGCAGATGGAGGACGCAAGACAGAGATCCAGGTTTTATCCTAGGTCCTCTCAAAAAATACAGCAAAATTTGGCTTTCTTCGGAATGTGGGACTTATTATTCCTTCTGGATCGAAAATAAGGAATGTGGCTGCAGAACTGGAGAGAGAGAAGAGGGGTAGTGCAAAGCTACAAGATGTTGTTAAGAACCAACATGATCAAATGGTTGAGCTGACCAGCCAGGTACAAGAAGCAGAAAAAAAGCGGGCAGACATGGAAGGAACAATTGATACGCTGACTAAAATTATACGACAGCAAAGCTAGAGATCAGAAACATGTTGATCTGGTGGTGCCATGGTCATGAATTGAACTGTTATATTTTCCCTGGTTTCAGATAACTGTTATTTCGATTTGCGGACTGGCGCAGCCATGGTCCACCACAATATGTAATTTTAGACAGTGCCAATGGTGCTTTATGATTAAATTATTTGCCTGTAATTATACCTGTCATTATGTCATGTAATATGTCGTTTGCAATTTTCGTTTTGACGACTAGGCCATAACGGTGTCATGTAAAGCCCATTGGGCCGTTGTCTGATGCATTGAAACAAATTTAGCCCAGTACTTTTTATCTGGGCGTTAACAGGCGCTATATGTCTAGCCTGTACAAGCCCAGAATTGGGCCCGTAAATAATCAAATCCTTGCTTGGGCCTCATTGTAAGTGGACGCATGATGTTATAATGGGCCCAACAAGAAGAGTAAAAATAGGACTTTTTTGGCGGCCTGTAGACAACCCAATAATGATCGACAACACCATGGACTGCCCGTTATGGGCTGGCCTAACCTATGGCAGTAAGGCCGTAACTTGGGCCTTGGAAATTATAGGCCTTCCTTGGCGGCCTGTAGACGGCTCAACAAAAACCGACAACATCATGGGCCGCCTTTTATGGGCTGGCTTAACCTGTAGCAGTTAAGGCCGTAACATGGGCCTTCGAAATCATATCCAAGTTGGAACGATGGGCCGTAGACAGCCCATTTGAGGTGTGCCACGTGGCACCTGCACATTCGACACGTGTCGCGTTGCGATACGTCCACGTGGGTCCATGTGTCAAAAGCCGGCCGGACATCTCGTACGGTGCAGGTTGCAGCTATGAAACTTTTTATTGGTCCATGTGGCGGCTATTTCAATGGGCCACGTGTCTGCATTTTATTAGTCCACGCGCAGGAAGCTGGGTCGCGGTGACGTGGGCACTACCCTTCGGGTAACCGACATTTCTCTACCCTATACGGTCCAGCTGGAGGCCCATGAAGGTACTCGATGGCAAGGTGGGCCACTGGGACGGTGCAACGGAAGATTCCTTGAAGTACAAGATACGGAAGGAGCCGAACAAGGAAAGTTTAGAGATAGATCTACTGTAAACCTAGTCGTACTCGATCAGGCCTCTTGAGACCTGGCCTCCTATATAAAGGCCAGGAGAGGGGCTGACGAGAAACACAATCAATCTTAGCGATCTTAGCCAACAGAAGCTTAGACCTAGGTTACCCTAGTACTTAGCCATCTCGACGAGATCTCAGCCGAACTATTCGGCACCCCATTGTAACCCATTATCATCATAATCAAGAACAGACGAGCGGGACGTAAGGGTTTTACCTCATGGAGGGCCCCGAACCTGGGTAAATTGCTCTCCCCGCTTGTCTGTGAACCGATGTCTCGTGTCAGCTTGCAGGATTCCATCAACCCTAAGCCCCTATTGGAGGGCATTGCCGAGGAGCACCCTCGACAATTGGCGCCGTCTGTGGGAAACCTGTCGGCACAAGATCGGTCATCGGCAGATCCAATCATGACACCGGTGGCTTCACCGGCAACTTCATCAGCAACTTCATCGACACCGTCATCGCCAAACCTGGGAAGCCCAATTCGGTTCGGCTCCTATGAGTTCACCCCGCACAGCGATTCCTCCCGCTCAACCTTCTCAGATCTACAAGGAAACACGGAGATGACCTTCGGCAGCGTCCACTACAACGTCAACGCGGAAGGAATCCTTCGACTGCTGGAATCGCCCACCTACGGATCGACGAGTCCAAGCGCGTCATCATCACTCGTCCTTTCGGCTGGTCTGACAGGCTCGACAAGTCCGGCTCCACGTTCCGTGTCTTCCATGTCGGTAGGATCCGACGATCCCACATCCTCGGAGTTAACTTCGTACTACTGCTTGAACTGCGACACCAGGCACGGGCTGGGATCGAGCGACACACCGTTCATCCGCAATGCCCAGTATTCATCGGGAGAGGACAGTATCGACAGCATCATCCAAGGAACCACCCGAAGAACGGCACACCATCAGGTTTATGTTGCCAACAACACGGTAAACACAGGGCGCAGAGGAGACGGAGACCATACTCCTCGTTCCGGTAGACGGGCAAGTTTCGAAAACAGCGCCAGCGACTACACCATCGCGGACGAGGAGTGGGCAGCAGCCAGGGCAGCAGTACTCAACAACACACCGCTCCCCGCAGCACCTATCGAAAGAGCAAGCCACCCTCGAGAGACGCCTATCTGCGGCAGATCGATCCAGTGAACGACGAAGGGGCTCGCAAGGGAGCGCCTCTCGAAATACTCAGGGGCAGGCAAACACCGGTCAAGGCTATCCAGGCTTTCGGAAGATGACGCTAGAGAGATCCCGTCAAACCTGACCAAGTCCTTTATGACCACGGACACCGCAGGCATGCCACGGCCGAAAACCGTTGCAGGAGCAACAGCCAACCTCGCTGCGTACCTCATCAACCAGCGACCTGAAGGATACATGGCTCAAGCTCATCGAGGCGCCCTGGAAAGTCTCGCGATATTGGGAAATAATCTAGTTCCGCAAAAGGAAAAGACAACGGCGCAAGCTAGTGGTTCAAATCATCATGCGAGAGATGCTCGGGATGAAATCACCCAGAGCAAGATCGACAAAGCAAGGCGACGACGTGCCGCTAGGAAGGACAACGATAGTGATTCTTCGAATGAGGATCAGGAGTACGACGGCGAACTCAGGGGAGCCAACTGTTTAAGTTACAAAATCCGCGAGACGATGCCGCCCAAAAAATTCAAGCCTACCCCCACCGACGCTGCCAAATGCGATGGGCAGCAGGAACCAAGATCTTGGATAGACGACTACCTGCAGACTGTGATCCTGCATAAGGGAAACCAGATAGCAGCAATGCAATGCTTGCAGCTCTACTTGAAGGATTCAGCGTGAGCCTGGCTAAGGGGGCTGCCGAAGGGTTCCATTAAATCATGGGACGACCTAGTAGATGCCTTCGTTGCCAATTTCCAAGCAACATACAAGAGACCCGTCGGGATTGAAGAGTTACGGAATTGCCAACGAAGCGGAAGGAGTCGATGCGCTCATACATCGGGAGATTCACCAAACTCCTAAACGCTGCTCGAAGACGTATCCGTCGACGGAGCAATCGACGCTTTCAGCGATGGCGTCCGGCGTGAGAGCTACATAGAAGAACTCGGGCGCAAAAAGACAAAAACCATAACCAAGTTAATGGAAATCGCCAACAGTTGGGCTGATGGTGAGGACAATGTGCGAAGGCCACGACAGCGCAGTGACGAAGAAGACGATGACCAGCCGAAGCACGACTCGGGTGGCCGAAGGGATCGTCACAAGAGAAGGAAGAACCGCAACTATGATGACAACAACCTGGTAGCCGCAGGGTACTCTGATCGACAGGACGATCGATATGACGAAAGAAGAGACGATCGACAGGACGATAATCGGAACAACTCTGGGAACCGTGGCAACTACAAACCACGGCAGCAGAGGACTCCCGAACTACCCTACGCTGAGCAGATCAACGCCCCCTGTTACCTGCACTCGTATGTTGATTCCAAGGACGGCAAAACGAAGTCGAGTCACCTGCTCAGGGACTGTCGGCAGTTCCTTGACATGCACAAACTCATCCAGCAGTCAGGCCAGCAACAGCTACCACCACCACGCCCACCTCCACCGCAGCATCAAGTCCAGCAGGCTCAACCTCATCAACCCAGCGAGGCGTTTCCACCACCACGTGGGCAGATGAGCATGATCCATAGGACTGGTGTCTCGAGAAGAGAGATGAAGAAGCTCACCCGAGAGATTAATCTGGCAGAAAGCATCATGGCGAACATCCCTGAGTATGTCGAGTGGTCCTCTCTGAACATTACGTTCAGTCGAGCAGATCACCCGATGACCATACCAAAACCAGGACACGCTGCCTTAGTAGTCGAGGCACAAATCGGGGGGTTCAAGATGAGCAAAGTCTTCATGGATGGTGGAAGCGGGTTAAGCCTGATTTTCGTCGACACAATCAAAAGTATGGGGATCACCATGAGGATGCTAGAAGAAACAGACACTTGCTTCCATGGGATCCTCCCAACTGCTCCGGGCTACTCTCTTGGCAAAGTTTACCTGAACGTCGTCTTTGGCAAAACCGACAATTTTAGGAAGGAAAAGATCGAGTTTGAAGTAGTGAACTGGGAGTCACAGTATCACGCTATACTCGGGAGACCAGCTTATGCCAAGTTCATGGCTGTGCCGCACTATGCATACCTCAAGCTGAAAATGCCTGGGAACAACGGGACAAACATCACAGTCTATGGAAGTTTTTCACGCTCGGACAATTGTGATCGCGACTTTCAGAGGATTGCTGCGAAGTTTGGGTCACAACAAGAAGTCGTCGACCCTCTGCCCAAGTTGTCGTTACGTGAAATCAAGGAGGAAAAAGAATTCAGGGAAACCAAGAAGAAGCCAGCTGCCCCCTTTCTTAAAGCTTCGGCAGTAGAAGCTTCGGCAACAGAAGCCTCGGCAACAAAAGCTTCGGCAGCAAAAGATTCGGCAGTTGATGGCACAGAAGGCATAGGAGACAGCAAGACGCTGGCACTCACTGCCCAGACCCCTGGCGAAATCAACAACGCTGCAGCAACCACTAACATGGTGAAAAAGCCAGAAGATGAGAAGAACCCCTTCCTTGCTTAAGCAATTTATTAGCGTTCAATTTTTTCCCTTTATTTTAAACAGGGCCTCCCTTTTTTCGCCCTCTAGTCTCGTGCTTACCTTATTAATGAGAACTTAAGCTTCGATTCTTTGTTAAGCATTGCAGTAATTCAAAACGTCTAAGCCGGATCACTATGCAAACATAGTACGAGGCAGAAGATCGTGCTCCAGAAGAAAAGCCTCTACGAGTTCTAAAAAGACATTAACCTTTCCCTTTGCTATAGATGCCTCTACGAGTGCCGTAAATAGCAAGAGTTCGGAAATACATGTAAATACAACCCACGTTCGATATCTGACTTATGAAAATATCAAAGGACAACGGGCTCATCAGCAGAATCACTGCACCCGAAATATTCGGGAGTGACTGTCGAAACATACATCGGTTGAAAGCAAACGTTCACACACAACAGGTTTAGCAAAACCTGCAACACGAGCTGATCACTCAAATGATTTGCTAACCAACCAATACACATACATTTAAACGAGCAATTCAGATTTGCTCAGTCAAAACTTGCCAACGGCATTAGCACGGTAAAAGTACATATACATGTATCTACCGAATAAAAGGGCCTCATTACATAATCCAAACACTTGGATGAAGTAGCCAAAATATCTATTTACAAAACAAACCTTAATCCCTGAAATCACCCTTGCGGAGTTCCTCTTTCTTCAGGTACATTTGAGTCCTCCTCAAGTTTGTCGACAATTATATTGGCGGGCAACAATACCTTCGGATACAGTGCCTCCAAGTCACCAGTTGCGTTGGCAATAGACAGCAAACTTGCTGAGGGATAACGAGCAAGTACAAGGGCAAGTGTAAACCTGGCCCCTGCAAAAACCTGAGCACGCACCAAGTCTCGGATCTTCTTGGCATTACCAAACTCAGACATCAAAGTCAGCAGCCTAGGGGGAACTGCGTTCAAAGGGAACATCGTCTTCCAAACCACCCTCATAACTTTGTAGCACTTGTCGAAGAAGTGGTGGACTTGCTGAACCCGATCCTGAAATTGTGCGACAGCCGAAGCCTTCGAGTGCTCCCGCCAGAAAATCTCTTCGGCTGAGGACAGCTGGGTTAACGCATGCACACGCTCGTGAATCCGTTTGATCTCTTCCGCACGGTTCAGAGCTATGACTGGCAAAGAAATAAATGGAGGATCAGACAAGGCGTTGTTGATAAAAGGGCGCAGGGATCAAGAAACTCACAGTTCAAACTCTCGGTAGCTTTATGCAGCTCAGTAAGAGCGTACCGCTCCACGTCGGCTGCAATCTCGCTCTTCTTATTGACAATAGCAGCTAAGGCGTAAGTGCTGCGCAGGTCCTTTTCCATCTGGGTGATCCGATCCTTCATCCGCTGGATCCGATCACCTTCGGGAAGAACACCCGAAGAGTCGTCGACAAATGAGGGCACCGGGAAAACCTGCAGGAAACATCGTTAAAAAGGATGACGGATATGGTCAAATTGAGCATCCAACGTAACTCCCATCGGGAGAAGTACAAGTAACTCCTATCGGGAGAAGTACAAGTGAAAATATCATGATAAAGGTGTGCTAGCAACATTGCGAGCATGGAGTTCATTACAAACATAAGTTTTGCAACAGAACAATGTTTCACATCAGCTCGAAGATAAGTTTGTTACAAAAATCAAGGGGCCTGGGTCTGAGTCGATAAACTGGGTCCAGCCGACGTCTTCCCTGAAACCAGCTCAAGGAGCTGGCGAGCGCAAGTAAGGGCAGACGTTTTAAAGACGCTTAAGTCAACTAATCGCCCATCTTGTTCTTTCGGCAGCTCCTTAGTCATTTCTTCGATGTCAGCCTTAAATCCGTGACCCATCATAAGCTGGAAGGCAAGGAGGGCACCATAGGTACGTGAAGTACGCTTGAATAACTCGATAACTTCCTTGGTGTCAACCGCGAAGGCATTGATCAGCTGCCCCAGAGTCTTCTCCTGCTTGATCTTGGGGAAAATCATCAAGTGCATCCGCGACAGGGCACCTTTTCCCTTTTCAAGAAGCTCCCGCGTAAGCTGGTGGGAGGCGAGAGCCATCGACACACCATTTGCCGGGGAGTTGTTTGGAACCTTGTCCAAGGCAGCAGCAGGAATGCTGGCGGCTTCTGCAAGAAAATGAATTGGAAAAGATCATTGATAAAGGAATGAATCCATAAGAGTAATAATCGACAGAGATGTATAAAAGGGCTTACCAAGTAGAGCCAAAGAAGACTGACGAAGGAGCTCATCTTTTTCAGCTGCTCGAGCTTCCTCCTCCTTCAGCCTCTCCTTCAGTTTGCCCAGCTCCTCTTTCAGGGAGTCGACCTCCTGGCGAGCTGTGGCAGCCTTTTTAATGGCGCCGTCCAACTTTGAAGAGGAAGACTTAACTTCCTCCTGCAGTCGAACTTTGTCCGCCTCCAGAGAGGTAAATTGAGAGGCAAAGGCCTCTAAAGAAGATATAACACCTCGCAGATCCTTAAGGGAAAAAGGATGTTTTCAAAGAATCGTTAGACAAGGCATATTCCAAGAAATTCGCGTTGTATTCAAAAAGGACTTACAGAAGGAGGAGTCGTGGTGGCGACAGGAACATCTTTCCCCTTGGAGAGGGAAGAAGCAGTCGATGCTTGAGCAGCGGGAGCTGCCTTAGGAGCCGAAGCTTCGGAAGCTGCAGCAGCTGGCGGTGCGGCGTCAGATTTGGCTTTCTTAGGCGGAGGCTCGGCAAAACCTTCGTCACTGAAAAAAGGAAGCGATCGACAGAAGAACGCAAGAAACAAGGGGACAAAATATGGTTCAGAGGAAGAAGGTACTTACATATCAAGGAGATCGTCTTCGTCGGCAAAGCCGCCGATTGATCTCTTCGCGGGTGAAGCCCTGGTTTCCTCCACAGCTACATTAACAAAGGTATCATGATCAGCGTCATCGTCACGCACTGATCCCTCTGTGTCGCAAGCATCATCGGCTGAGGGAGGAAGATCGGTGTGAACAGTTTCAGAATCTATCGGATCATCATGATCGCTTTCTAGGCCTGTGCGCTCGACAGTATGAAAATCAATGGGTGCTGAGGAGCCTCTCCCCTCAGAAATGTCATTTGGCGAGTCATGCAAATCGCCAGAGGCTATGGTGGTCTGTCGAAGAGAAAATAGATGAGAACAATGGTACTTATGTTGACTAAGTGAGAGTAGCATAATAAGAATTTGAAAGGGGAAGTTACCTCTGGCGGTGGATGTTCGGCATCAAGAGGAGTGTAAGAAGATGTCAATGGGATTGAGTCCTCTTGACTAAAGAAAGTAAGGCGACAGACTTCATCGAGCAGTTCCTTTTCCGACAGTTCGGCAGCATTAATCCTGGTCTCATCCTTTGGGCCTGAATACAACCACATCGGGCGAGCTCTGGCCATGACCGGTTGGACTCGAAAGTTCAGGAACACTGCTGCTACCTCTGTGCCAACCATGGTTTGGCCATCGGCCTCTTTGATTCGAAGAAATTGGGCAAATAATTCACCGGCTGCTACTCTTTCATCGGGAGAGAGAATGTTCTTCCAGGAAGTCTTAGGCTTGGCTTCAAGGACGTCGGTAAAGCTAGGGAGTTGGGATTCGGGTGACAAGGAATCCTTGACGTAAAACCATTTCAGTCTCCACCCTTGCACAGATTCTCTCATTGGGAAATTGAAGTAATTAACCTCCGAACGAGCTACAAACCCCACTCCTCCGGTGACAAAGGATCCATTACTACTGCTGTATCTCTTCACATAGAAGATCTTTTTCCACAGCCCAAAATGAGGTTTGATGCCCAGAAACGCCTCGCAAAGGGTGATGAACACAGCAACGTGAAGGATTGAGTTGGGAGTGAGTTGCCATAATTGGATCTCGTAAGTTTGCAAGAGATGGAGGAGGAATTCATGAGCGGGAAGCGAAAGACCCCGGTATAGGAACGACAAGAACATCACGGTAAAGCCAGCAGGGGGATTAAGCCGAGAAATCGCACTTGGAAAGATCACATTCCCCTCGTCAGAGGAGATTAATCCCAGGCTTCGGGATCTCTTCTCGTCGCGCTTGGTTATGGTTGATGCAATCCAGTCCCCTGGTTTGGCTACGGAGCCTGGCGGCGCTGGCGGCGCCGGAGCTGGGGGAGGAGCGTCCGGAGCGCTCCCCTTCGGAAGATTCGAGGAGGATTTGGCGGCCGCGCCTCCGCTAGTAGAACTGGCGGCGGCGGTAAGATTCTTCTTCTTCACCATTGCGAGATCTGGGAAGAATCGAGAAAGCGGTGGTGGCGGCGCAGCAGTTGCGAAAGGAAGGAGAAGAAGAACGAACAAGAAGATACTACGGAAAATGTGGGAAGAGATTAGGGATTCTCGTCCTTTGGAGATTTTAAGGAGAACTTGAGAACTGCGTAGGCACGTGTCGCTGCTACCGGTTCTTTCAGTGGATCTTTTCTATTAAAGATTGCAGGAATCGAGGAGATGCCTTGGTAACTGTGCGAAAAGGGCTAGACAAAGAAAGAATGGGCCAGCAGGTTACGTCCTGTCAGTCAAAATCAAGATATTAGTAAAGCATCATCAATGACGTCATGAGAAATGCTCAAAGCATTCGAAGGAATGAAAAGGTATCGGATGGTCAACTTGAGTCTACGCACGGATTGCAAGCATCCGCACCTAGACTCGGGGGCTACTCCCATCGGGAGCGCCGACGCGCACCCGACAGTATGAAGACTCGAAGAAATAAGCCTTGAAGGAAGAGATAATTGTTCGACTTGAGTCTGCACCCGGTTGCAAGCACCCGCGCCCAGACTCGGGGGCTACTCCCATCGGGAGTGCTAGACGCGCACCCGACAGAACTTTGTTCGCACTCCAGGATCATGCCCGGGGACTTGATTCTGTGTAGGGTAACGTTGTTTTGTCGTCGGCAGTTAACCAGCAAAAGCTGGGCACGTTACTCATTATCCCTTGCATGAGGAAAATATATCGGATGACCTATGAAGACTTGCAGAAAAAACTTCGACAGAG
Organism: Lolium rigidum; assembly: GCF_022539505.1. Taxonomy (NCBI): domain Eukaryota; kingdom Viridiplantae; phylum Streptophyta; class Magnoliopsida; order Poales; family Poaceae; genus Lolium; species Lolium rigidum. The sequence goes on from NC_061509.1 coordinate 117,961,435, forward strand.
AAAAATGATCGAGTAGTACAACTTGAGTCTACGCACGGATTGCAAGCATCCGTACCTAGACTCGGGGGCTACTCCCATCGGGAGCGCTGACGCGCACCCGATAGAAGAAGATGATGCAGACAGAAGGAAAACAAGAACACCTGAGGAGAAGGACATCGAAAGAAGACATGCTTCAGTCTCTACCCGAACTATGTTCGGCTAGACACTCGGGGGCTACTGACGTGGGCACTACCCTTCGGGTAACCGACGTTGCTCTACCCTATACGGTCCAGCTGGAGGCCCATGAAGGTACTCGATGGCAAGGTGGGCCACTGGGACGGTGCAACGGAAGATTCCTTGAAGTACAAGACACGGAAGGAGCCGAACAAGGAAAGTTTAGAGATAGATCTACTGTAAACCTAGTCGTACTCGATCAGGCCTCTTGAGACCTGGCCTCCTATATAAAGGCCAGGAGAGGGGTTGACGAGAAACACAATCAATCTTAGCGATCTTAGCCAACAGAAGCTTAGACCTAGGTTACCCTAGTACTTAGCCATCTCGACGAGATCTCAGCCGAACTATTCGGCACCCCATTGTAACCCATTATCATCATAATCAAGAACAGACGAGCAGGACGTAAGGGTTTTACCTCATGGAGGGCCCCGAACCTGGGTAAATTGCTCTCCCCGTTTGTCTGTGAACCGATGTCTCGTGTCAGCTTGCAGGATTCCATCAACCCTAAGCCCCTATCGGAGGGCATTGCCGAGGAGCACCCTCGACACGCGGTCTCCTCGCTAGACGACAAAAACGACAGACACCCGACCGGACTGACATGTTAATCATTGACCTGACAGCCTGACTGATGTGGTCTAAGACCCCGTTTGTGGCCCGATCTTGCGGTTGACCCGAAATCCAAGGAGGGAGAGAGGGAGAGCGCGAGGTACACGATGAACACGAAGAACACGAAGAACTCACGCACGCACACCAACCCGATACAATCGATACTTACCCCCGTGGCTCGATGGACCACGCCAATAGAATCAACCCGGGAGAGACGCGCGGTAGAATCCCGGAGTGAGAGATCGGTGAGGGAGATGAATCTAGGAGTGGGAGAGAGAGTGGGTGGCACTAGAATCTCACACTCACAAATCCAATCATCCAACAAGGGTAGCCTTGATACAAAGGGGATGAAACCCTAGGGAGACATAGCTCAAATCCATATCTAAGCCTAAATCATGTCTAAAGAGGTAAGGGGGTGACACAGGTGCTTATATAGGCATACAAGGCAGCAGGGGTCGAAAAGGTACAAGTTGGTGGGTCAAACCCGACGGATCCGGTCACAGGGCCGGTTGGACCGGGTCTGGGACCGGCCCGTCCGGTCCAAACCGGATCCTGGACCGGGCGGTGACCGGGCGGGGCTTCGGGGGCCCCGGGATTGCGTCCGGATGGCACGAGCGGAGAATCCGGTCGAAACCGGGCAGCCCGGTCCAGGGGCCGGTCAGACCGGGCTCGTGACCGGGTGGGCCGGTCATAGGGCCGGTTGACCGGGCTCCGGGACCGGCCGGCCTTCCTCCTCCCGCCTCTTCTTCCTCTTCCTTCCTTCTTCTTCTTCTTCCTTCTTCCTTGCACCATGATGAATGGCTCCTCTTCTCTTCCCTCGCTTCCTTGCACCATGGGTGTTCCTCCTCTCCGGTTCCTCGATGATCCTTGTACCTAATGATATGTAGCACACCGATATGAGGTAGCATTCCATTCAAGGTATTGACGAGGTCGAGTATCGAGAGGAAGGAGTTCACCTTGTCGCGTGTAGCGTGGTTTAGGGTTGAAGGTCCACTTGGGGGACTCTTTGGCCATGGTGTAGCGTCGACGATAGGCGGGGTTGCACTTGATGGTCTTGAGGCGTAGGTGTCCGAAGGCCACCCCGCATCATCTCCCCCTTGGGGAAGAGTCGTCCTCGACTCTTGTTCCTCCTCATCGAAGAGGTAGTCCATGACGGTTGTCCCATGTAGAGTTGGGTAGTCGCGGTCGAAGAAGAACTTGGAGAAAAACCACTTGCGAAGGGAAAGCTCCAAGAGGCATTTGGCAAAAATGGGAACCAAAATAGTGTGGGTGTATCCAACATGTGGAAGGGCAAAAATTTGTGCATGTAAGAGTTGTATGGTGTCAAAAATGTGTGGTGTAGCCTTGTCCCAAGCAAATGGAACAAACAAAAGGCAAGTGTCGGCGGCAAAATTTGGGGCAAAATTGTTATGTGCAATGGCAAAGCGATGGAGACTTCGAACTTGGGAGATTATGGTTGGCTTAAGCCGAGTATGAGTGTCCGCAAGTGTGAAAGAATCCATTGCAAATGCCAAAGATGAAATGAGAAACCCAAAGAAGAGCAACTTTATGAGTGACATGTGGCACAAGATGCATAAGGTGTCTCTCACATGTATGACATGGTCCTTGAGATTCTCGGAGTGTATGATGATAACATCAATACATATAACAACCATTGTGCCAACAAGATGTGTCAAGATATGTTGCATAAGAGGCAAAAGAGATGTCGAGGAATTGGCCCAAACCGGAAACTCGACAAGGCAAACCGGAAACACATGAGGGTGAAGGTTTGTGGGAACATACTCTTTGGTGTGATTCCCATGGGTTGGATCCTTGATGGGGTAGCTCTCAATTGCGCGTTTCGTGAGCTCATGCTTCGTAGCGGTGGAAGTTGTCGTGCGGGTACCTATACACACAATAGAGAGAACAAAGAGCGTGTGTGCATGGTAGAGGAACACATCATCCATCATGATGTTCCATGACTTGTGCACATCACCATTAGTGTCAATCAAGATAGTATGAAATGCATGGCGATAGTGCAAATGGCATGAAGGTGCATGCGTGGCATGTGGGAACTCATGATCATCAAAAATAGAGAAGGCTATGGGGGCCCTCTCGTGGACAATGAAATAAGCATTCTTGCATACCAAGCATAAGAAAGAGCAATTGTTCACAATCTTGGATGCAAGGATCATGGAAGAGTGTAAACATTTGGGACAAAGCATGCGGAAGCTAATGTCATCCTTGTCATTATCATTGCAAGCAATACATGGTAAAGAGCAAGTGGTCGGCATATTGCAAGCAATGGTGGAAAATTGGAAACTCTCATAGCATGGCATGGTCATGGTATCACAAGCATTCACTTCCACATGATCAACAATGTTATCAAGCAAAGTATCGCATGGAAAAATGAAAGTAGCATGTGACGTAGCAAATGTATCATCAAGATCATGCATGCACTCATAAGTCATCATGTCCACTAGTGGGATCATGGCATCATCAACACCTATGTTGTTACCTTTGTAGGCCGACTCATGTGAGGTAGGTGTTGTGGAAGTAGGAGGATCCATGTGGTCGACATGTCCATCTTGGAGCAAGTATGGTGAGATATCATCATCTTCATGCACCATGTACATCGTCTCCATGAGCGGGAACTCATCCTTTGTGGAACCTAGTGCAACATAAGAAGACACAAACGAGGGAGAGGTTAATGTGTTAGCAAAAGCGATGTCCTCCATGGACCTATCATCTACCTCTCGCAACTCACTTTGTGTATCACTCATGTCCTCCAAATGGAAGCACTCAAACTCACATATGGGGTGGAAGTCACTCAACTCACTATCATTCTCACTCAAGTGGGCTAAGTGGCTCTCATTCTCACATGGGATTGGTACCAACTCATCAAGCAAGCATATAGGAGTAGGCTCGACTATCTCATCTCCATGCGCCTCCTTGGTTGAAGGGAAATTCCCATGCTCAACCATCTCAACTCCATCGCCTCCCAAGTCATCCTCAAGCGGTGGCGCCGTGGTGTTGATGAGAGCTAGGCTCGGCTCAACTTCGCCCTTGAGTTCACCTTGGCGATCTTCATCTTGAAGTGTGGGCGCTAAAGGCTTCTTGGTGGCTTGTGCTTGTAGCTTGTCGAAGTAGAGCTTCTTGGCGCTTGGCGTTGTGCATTGCCATGCCACATGACCCTTGGCCTTGCACACCTCACATAGGAGATTGGGACATTCCCGTGGAGGGTGGCCTTGTTGCTTGCACTTGTAGCATCGGAGTCCATAGGCATGTGACGAGGTAGGGGCCATTGTGGTGGTGGCACAAGAGGTGGAAGTCGCCTCATGAGGAAGGTATGCGTGATGTGCACTTGCCATCCTTGGAGTGGTAGGCACCCTATCATGGTGTTTGTCGCCTTCATGTCGAGGCTCTCGTCTTCGTGCTTCATCACCATGTCTTGATGAGTGTCGTCGAAGATCCGTGGAAGGTGTTGGTCGATGGCGCTCATGAAGTGGCTTGTGGCGGCGAGGCACATGTGGTGACGTATGTCGATGTAGACCATGAGGTGGTAGTGGTCGACGACTATCATGAGATGGTGTGAGTCGATGACGGTCCTTGCCATGCCGAGATGATGGCTCATGCGACTTGGCATGTTGCTTGCGGCGCCTTGTGGAGCTTGGAGAAGAGTGTCGATGACGCTCATGATGGGGACGCTCTTGATGCTCCATATGGTGGCGCCTCGTGGAGCTCGAAGAAGTGTGTCGATGGCGATCATGTTGGGGACGCTCTTGATGATCCATATGATGGTGCCATCGTTGAGGTCCTCTATCTTCATATGTAGCTCCATTGGCCAAGTAGGTGACTAGGTGAGGCTCCGCCATGGTGTCGATGTCGTAGGCGTGGCGTTGCTCCACCATGTCGTCCATGCTTGATGAGCCATTGTCGATGTAGAGCTCGTCGAAGTCGTCCTCAAAGTGGTGCTCCACCATGTCGTCCATGTCGAGGATGCTTGGGGAGCCATAGTCGGAGTAGAGCTCCACATGTTACTCCACATCCGCGGTGCTTGAGGAGGTATCTTCCTCGAAGTGCTCCATGTACTCCTCCGTATCTTCATCTTCGCTATCCATGTTAGCACGATGGTATCTATATGGTGTATGTTAGTGGAAGGAGACTACCTCGCACTCTTACCAAGGTAAGATAGTATTGAGGCCATCCACCAAGTCAAAAGTAAGATCAAGTGTATCGGGGACACACGCAAAACCACACGCAAAAGCTAGCAAATATGGTGTTAGGCGAGTGTTGTGGAAAGCCAAAAGACGAAATCTGAAATCAAGTGTATTGTCAAGAGTGGTGGAAATCCAAAAATTCAAATGTCAAAGCGATGATCACTATAAACACGGAAAAGATGTGGAACACACACACGAGATAAGCGGGGTTAGTGCAACCAAAAGTGAGCGGAAAAGTGTATGTAAGGGTGCTCGGTGTCACACTAACACAAGGAGAGGCAAAGCTTTGGTTGCAAATGGAGAGACAACAAGATTCACACGTAGCCTCTCTTCTCTTTTCTCTCTTTTGCTTAAAAGCTTTTTCTCTTTTGTATATGGTGGCACTTGCAATCTTTTGTATCTAAGGTGGCACTTTGTACACTTTTGTATGTATGATGGCACTTGCACTCTTTTGGTGCTTTGGCGGCTTTTTCTCGCCCTATGTTAGCGTTAGCTCGCTTTTGCTATCTTGCCACACGAGTTTTGCTTAGAAGCTTGACTCCACACTACACACACACACCTCACAATCGGGGCCACGTGCAATGTCTCGCAACACTCGATAAGCAATGCTCGATAGGATAGATCGCAAAAGAAGAGGGGTTACAATGGGGATGCAAGTTATACCTAAGATGATAGGCGGTGATGAACACACAACTTGCAATGATGGTGGTGGTGTCAAGAGTACGGTTGCAAGTCCGGGGTGCCGAGGATGTCGTCGCTTGCTTCGGAGCTGCGGGTTAGTTTCACACACAAGGCACTCAAACCGGAACAAGCAAACACAAGTTAGCGGAAGAAAACGGTCAAAGTAGCTTGGCGGTGGTGGCGGTGGTAAGCCGGTGGTGGTGGTGTCGATGCTCTTGCGGATGCGGCGGTGTTTGTTGGGGCCGCGGTGGTGTTTGCCGGTGGTTGGGGATGATGGCGGTGCTTGCCGGTGGAGGAGAGGAGTGGCGGTGGTCGGCGGTGGAGGTGGAGGGGTGGCGCCCGGTCCAGGGGCCGGTTGGGCTGGACCTGGGGCCGGCCTGGCCGGTCACACGGCCGGTCGACCGGGTTCTGGGCTGGCCCGGCCGGTCTGCAGCCCGGTTGACCGGATTTCTCAACCGGGACGCAGTTTCTCTCTCCTGTTCTTCACGAAAATCGACCAAAACGACCAAATCGGAGGGGAAACGATGGAATTGGGGGCTAAAAGTTGGGGAGATAGTAGATCAAGCACTCCAACACCAAATCCATGGACCAAAACCACTCAAAACGCAACCAAATCACAGATCGGTCAAGAGGCAATTTAGGGCTATTTTTGGGGATTTTTTGGAAAATTTTCTAGGGACGAAATTGGGTGGGTGGAGGGTCAAATCCGCGGAAACCAAAGGCTGCTGATACCATATGATGTGGTCTAAGACCCCGTTTGTGGCCCGATCTTGCGGTTGACCCGAAATCCAAGGAGGGAGAGAGGGAGAGCGCGAGGAACACGATGAACACGAAGAACACGAAGAACTCACGCACGCACACCAACCCGATACAATCGATACTTACCCCCGTGGCTCGATGGAACACGCCAATAGAATCAACCCGGGAGAGACGCGCGGTAGAATCCCGGAGTGCGAGATCGGTGAGGGAGATGAATCTAGGAGTGGGAGAGAGAGTGGGTGGCACTAGAATCTCACACTCACAAATCCAATCATCCAACAAGGGTAGCCTTGATACAAAGGGGATGAAACCCTAGGGAGACATAGCTCAAATCCATATCTAAGCCTAAATCATGTCTAAAGAGGTAAGGGGGCGACCTGGGTGCTTATATAGGCATACAAGGCAGCAGGGGTCGAAAAGGTACAAGTTGGTGGGTCAAACCCGACGGATCCGGTCACAGGGCCGGTTGGACCGGGTCTGGGACCGGCCCGTCCGGTCCAAACCGGATCCTGGACCGGGCGGTGACCGGGCGGGGCTTCGGGGCCCCGGGATTGCGTCCGGATGGCACGAGCGGAGAATCCGGTCGAAACCGGGCAGCCCGGTCGGGGGCCGGTCGGACCGGGCTCGTGACCGGGTGGGCCGGTCATAGGGCCGGTTGACCGGGCCTGGGACCGGCCGGCCTTCCTCCTCCCGCCTCTTCTTCCTCTTCCTTCCTTCTTCTTCTTCTTCCTTCTTCCTTGCACCATGATGAATGGCTCCTCTTCCCTTCCCTCGCTTCCTTGCACCATGGGTGTTCCTCCTCTCCGGTTCCTCGATGATCCTTGTACCTAATGATATGTAGCACACCGATATGAGGTAGCATTCCATTCAAGGTATTGACGAGGTCGAGTATCGAGAGGAAGGAGTTCACCTTGTCGCGTGTAGCGTGGTTTAGGGTTGAAGGTCCACTTGGGGGACTCTTTGGCCATGGTGTAGCGTCGACGATAGGCGGGGTTGCACTTGATGGTCTTGAGGCGTAGGTGTCCGAAGGCCACCCCGCATCACTGACACAACGGTCGCTGGCAGAGGGGACCAGTTCTATGACGGATATGGCCGTCACGATGGACCGGGCCGAGTGGGCTTCGGGTTTGGGTTGTGCCATCATGGATCTGTGATGCGCCTCCCTAACCATCATCCGGGCCATCAGTGACGCGATATCCGCCACGGTCCTACAAACCGTCAGTATGAGACCTCTGTGACGGATTTTGCACATTCGTTGACGAACTAAAATCTTTATAGAAGACCCATATGTTACTAGTGTCACCTCTCATCTCACTATTGATAGTAGCTTCCTTAGCCCTCGCTAAAGCCTTTGCATTGTCCGCAATTACTTGGCTAGGAGTCATTGGGCGTACGATGAAGGACTTTAGGTCGACCTTGAAGCTATAGGCATTTGTGTAACCATCATGGTTTGCTTTCTTGTCATATGCCAAGGGCGACGAAGTAGCATGTGACGGTGTGTTCGATCTTCACATTTCCGTTGTCACTTAGCCATTGTACATGGTAAGGATGGTGATGTTTCTAGAGCAGGAGGTTGAGCTTGGAACATAGTTCGGTGCTTGCAAGGTTGTGGCAACTTCCTCCATCGATGATGAGCTTGATTGACTTGCCATTGATTCCGGCTCTTGTTTGGAAGATGTTGCATCTTTGGTCTTCATTGGGGAGTGCATGGGTTGTCAAGACTTTGGTCACAACAAGTGATGGTCTTGCATCATGCACACATAGGATTTGCTCTTGGTCTTCCAATGCATCATCTTCAAGATTGGTTGCGGCTTGCACTAAGGCTTCATATTCACCTACACTTAAGTACTCCACATCTCCATCATCCCGAGATATCAAAACTCTTGTGTTGTTGCATTCAAAGGATTTATGTCCTTGGGCACCACACTTGAAGCAAGTGATGCTACTAGATCTGGTGGAAGCTTTGGAGGACATAGTTGATTGCTCCGCTTGAAGCTTGTTGTCTTGATGGCACTTCTTGTTTGCTTGGGAGGATCCTTGGAGGCACTAGCACTTTTATTCTTTGTGCTTGTGGAGGCATTAGTTGCATTCCTTGCAGCGAAGAAGGTCTTTGACTTTGCACTTGCTAAGTCTTCCCGCACTTGGCGCTCGGCCCTTGTAGCTTGATGAAGTAACTAAACCATGTTGGTGTAAGGCAAGAATTCCACTATCCTCTTGACGGGGATGTTCAATCTATTTAAGAACCTTGCCATTGTTTGCTCTTCTCGCTCATCCACATTCGCACTCATCATGGTCATGTGCATCTCCTTGTAGTATTCCTCAATGGACTTGAAACTTTGCTTGAGTTGGGTGAGCATGTTGAAGAGGTCACATTTGTGGTGAGAGGGCACAAAGCGAGTGTGCATCACTTCTCTCATCTCTTCCCATGTGTCAATGGGTTCAAGAAGGTTGGCTTCACGTTTTTCATTGAGTTCATCCCACCATACACTTGCATAATCTTCAAACTCTAAAGATGCCATGGCCACTTTCTTGGCATTGGAGTAGTTGTGAATGCGGAAGATCTTGTCTACTTTGGGGACCAATGATAAGTATGCTTCGGGGTCTTCTTCTCCTTGGAACTTGGGCATGGTGAACTTTAGCTTCCAAAGATTTCTTCCTCATTGCGGTCATTGCGTCGATGTATTGGTCTTGCATCCTCTTGATCCTCATTATGGTTGCGAGGTTGTTGATGATTATTCTCATCTTCATTGCGGCAGTTTGGATTAGGAGGACGCCTTCCATGTGGTTGGCGAGGGTGTGGCATCACACTAGCTTCACTTGGTGCTTCGTCTTCATTGTGGTGACTTGCTTCACCTTGATGAGCATTTGGTGCTTGACGAGCTCGATGATTGAAAGGATTGTGTCTTCTATTGTCCATGTTGTTCCTTCTTGCGCCATTATCTTGAGGAGCATCAATATTGATGATTTGGCGTTCTTGATTTACTTCTTGTTCTGCATCATGTTGTGGTTGCCTTTGAGCATTGACCACTTGAGATTGACGAGGTTGCCCTTGTTGTTGACGTGCCTCGTGCTCATGGCGAAGACGTTCTTCCTCACGTGCACGAAGGAGATCTTGATCATGACGAAGACGTTATTGTTCTTCTTGGAATTGAGCTTCGATATTTGCTTGTTGTAGCCTCTCTTGTTCAAGTTGAAGACGTTCTTGCTCCGCATCTTGAGCTTGTTTTTGAAGTACTTGAGCATCCACATTATGGTTGTGTGGGTCTTCATTAGAGGCATGATGAGACGGAGATGGAGCTCGATGCCTTGGACTATGAGAGCACGATGACCTTGAGTGTTGGCTTCGGTTGTTGGCGATGTTGGCGATAGCTTGTTCAAGGCATGCCAACCTTTCTTCTTGTCTTCTCATGGTCACCATGTTTTGTTGACCTTGAGTAGCGAGGGTAGCCTTCAAATCGTGGCCTTGTGCATCAAACTTCTCATGGAGGTCTTGCACTTGGACATTGATGTCTCTTCTTTGCACTTGAGCTCGTTCTTCATAGCGTAAGACGGTCTCGTCCATCCTTGCCGTGATGTCATGGATACTCTTGTTGACGGCTTGAGTAGCTATCCAATGTTGGTGCCGCGTCATCGGCAATTGGTTCCCCTCCAATAGACATGGTTACAACAAAAACAAGAACTATGTTGTGGGGGTTAGAGGAAAACTCACACGTAAGTCAAATACTCACAACAAAATTGGAAAGGTGTGTCAAGGTGAGGAAGTGATAGGGCAAAGGTGTCCGATCTTTCGATGAGAATGTGATAACGTCGATTTGTTGGTGGAGTTCTTGCTTGACGATCCGACTACACGTGCAAAGCTCGTGCGCCAATGCAATCACTAGGACAATCTCCGGGAGTTACTGATCTTGCGGATGCACGATCAGCCTGACCAGCGAGGGTCTTAATTCCTACCTAAAATCGAGAACAAGTAAGAACTAATATTGCAATCAGAATATTGCGGATGTAAGTTGAAAGCTTTATTGAATAAGGTGGGATTCCGAATAGTCGGTCTTGTTCTGGGCGTTGGCCTCAAAAGAAGTAAACAAGATTTGCAGCAATGGCTAACTTTTAATCTAATCAAAATCCGAGTCTAAATGTGACGGCTATGGGGGTATTTAAAGGAGGAAAAGGTGGGGTTTTTGCCAGCCATGCGGATGGTGGCCGAACCAAACCCTAGAAGGCCTTTCCCCCTTCAATACAGACTCTAAAAAGCGGCTGACTTAATTCCTGCGAAAATTACATGGGCCTGGCCCAAAACTAATGGTGTCGCAGCACCATGTAATCATATGGACAAAATTATGAAGTGGAAAACTCTATATTTTGTCCATGTCTTCATCTCCAATTATGGTGGCTTCAAAGTTCTAAAATCTCCACTCGCAACGTCCTCTTCAATCCTCACATGTTTGCTGCCATCTCCTCCATGTGTGATCGTGCTCCAATGCTTGTCCCTCTCATCCATGCTAGGTCCATCATTCCTAAGAGTAACAAACACATCTGATTTAGGCAGCATCATATTCTCATGTATGTGAGGAATAGTTCCAAGAAACGAAAGTACCTGATAGTTAAGTTGTTTGGCACGAGCTCGAGTGATTGGTCCTTGTATTTGTTTGGCTGTAGGTATAGCGGTTGTATCAATAGATGTGATGTCCTGATCATGCTCCCCTTCTTGAATTGAAGTCGTCCTCGATGCAAGCTCATAGTCTTCACCAAAGTAAGGCTTCAAATCTGCAATGTTAAATGTAGGACTAACCGAACCCAAATTCTGCAGGAAGCTCAAGTTTATATGCATTATCATTTATTTTCTCTAAACACCTTAAAAGGACCAGCGGCACGTGGCCTTAGCTTAGACTTGCGCAATTCAGGAAAACAATCTTTGTGCAAATGCAACCAAACAAGATCACCAACATCAAACACAACATGCTTTCTTCCTCTATCCCCAGCAATTTTATACTTAGCATTCATGTGTTCTATGTTGTCTTTAGTAGTCTCATGCAATTTTAATATCAGTTCAGCATGTTGTGTAGCATCCAAATTATTTTGCACCGAAGATGGTAAAGGCAATAAATCAATAGGTGCACGCGGAACAAAACCATACACAATCTCAAATGGGCACAACTTAGTGGTAGAATGCAGCGAACAATTGTAAGCAAATTCAATATGAGGTAAACATTCTTCCCACAATTTTAAGTTCTTCTTCAAAACAGCCCGCAACATAGTAGACAATGTTCTATTTACTACTTCAGTTTGTCCATCAGTTTGGGGATGACATGTAGTACTAAACAACAATTTAGTCCCCAACTTAGCACATAAACATATCCAAAAGTGGCTAAGAAACTTAGTATCATGATTAGAAACAATAGTATTTGGCACACCATGTAAACGAACAATTTCTCGAAATAAAAAATTTGCAACATGTGTAGCATCATCAGTCTTGTGACATGGAATGAAATGTGCCATCTTAGAAAACCGATCCACAACAACAAAGATACTATCCCTTCCCTTCTGTGTACGAGGCAACCCCAAAACGAAATCCATAGAAATATCCTCCCAAAGTACACTAGGAACAGGAAGAGGCATATATAAACCATGTGGATCAAGTCGAGACTTAGCTTTTTGACATGTAGTGTAGCGTGCCACTAATCTCTCAACATCTCGACGCATACGTGGCAAAAGAAGTGTGCATCAAGTACATCCTCTGTCTTCTTCACACCAAAGTGACCCATCAATCCTCCTCCATGCGCCTCCTGCAACAACAAAAGACGAACGAAACTATCTGGGATGCATAGCTTGTTAGCACGGAACACAAATCCATCATTGAGGATGAATTTGTTCCATGTTCTACCATCTCTGCAATTCAGCAACACATCTTTAATATCAGCATCATGCAAGTATTGTTCCTTTATAGTTTCTAATCCAAAAATCTTGAAGTCAAGTTGAGATAGTATAGTATAACGGCGTGACAAAGCATTAGCAATAACATTATCTTTACCCTTTTGTGTTTGATTCATACGGAAAAGACTCAATAAATTCAACCCACTTTGCATGGCGACAATTTAACTTAGCTTGACTACGAATATGCTTCAAAGATTCATGATCATAATGTATAACAAATTCTTTAGGCCATAAATAATGTTGCCAAGTTTCTAATGTCCAAACCAGCGCATATAATTCTTTAACATAAGTAGAATAGTTCAGACTAGGCCCACTCAATTTCTCACTAAAATATGCAACAAGTTTGCCCTCTTGTAATAACACACCTCCCAAACCAATTCCACTAGCATCACATTCAAGCTCAAAAGTCTTATTGAAATCAGGAAGTTGGAGTAATGGAGCATGTGTTAACTTATCTTTCAGTATCATGAAGGCTTCTTGTTGTGCATCGCCCTGATACGTCCCAAAGGTATCTATAATTTTTGATGCTCCATGCTTGTTTTGTTACAATTCCTATATGTTTTATGTGCACTTTTGCACACTTTTTAGCATTTTCTGGGACTAACCTATTAACGGAGTGCCGCAGTGTCAGTTCTTGTTTTCTGCTGTTTTTGTGTTTCAGAAAAGTTGTACATGAAAGTTTCTCGGAATTGGACGAAACAAAAGCCCAGAGTCTTATTTTTCCGAGACGAAGACGGAGCCAGAAGGACACGCGCATCAGAGCTGCCACGTGGCAGTACATAGGGCAGGCGCGGCCCCACCCTTGGCCGCGACTGGCCCATGTACTGGCGCCTCGTCGCCTCGTTTTCTCCGCCCTTCCGCGTATTTAGTCCTCGTATCGGGAAAACCCCAGGGACGAGAGCCTCCATCCACGAAAAGTTCCGACGCCGCCGTCAACCGAAACCCTAGTTCGGGAGGGTTCTGTAGTCCATCTCGGCACCCTGCTGGAGAGGGAAATCACCGCGGGAGGCCTCTACATCGCCATGTCTTCATCCGAGGTGATGCGTGAGTAGTCCTCCACGGGACCATGGGTCCATAGCAGTAGCTAGATGGCTGTCCTCTCCTTATTGTGCTTCATGTATAGATCTTGTGAGCTGCCTAACATGATCAAGATCATCTATTTGTAATTGCTACATGTTGGTTTGATGTGGATCCGATTTATAGAGAGATTGCTTTGGTTGAGATTATGTATTATGTTATTATGATCTTGCATGCTCTCCGTTTCTAGTAGATGCTCTGGCCAAGTAGATGCTAGCGACTCCAAGAGGGAGAATTTATGCTCGATAGTGGGTTCATGCCTCTATTTAACCATGGGAAGTGACCTTGTTCTCTACGGTTGTAGATGTGATGTTGCTACTAGGGAGAAAACAGCGGTGTTCTATTCAAGGGTATTTTCATCATTTACTTTACACACATTTCTTAAAGCGATAGTCCGTTGTTTTCAACTTATGTCGCGGATGCAATCCTGAAGGTGGATTATTAGTCACAGATGCAGTTGGATTACGGTCTATGTATATTGTTGTAATGCCCGCATACTTTCATAGCATGTATTCTGCACCAACCATTAGCGTAGAATCTCTGTTTGTCAATTGCCCATCTGTAATTTGTTTACCCAACATATTTATTTCGTTGGGGAGGCGCCTCTAGTGAACCGTGGACCCCGGTCCTTCTTCTTTAATTGCAATCTTCTACAGCATTTTCCTGTTCTGTTCTCTGCAAACAATTCTACTTCCACACGGTTCGTTTAATCCTTTATTTTCAGCAAAACCAGTGAGCTTGACAACCTCACTGAAAGTTGGGGACAAAGTACTTGGTTGTTTGTGTGCATGTCTCCACGTTGCTGCTGACGCTGGCAGTGCCCCCTGCCACGAGTTGGTCTGCAACACCTCAGGAGAGAACGTTTTTCTCCTACTGGTCGATAAACCTTGGTTTCTTACTGAGGGAAAACTTGCTGCTGTGCTCATCATACCTTCCTCTTGGGTTTCCACTCAATGTTGCGCATAAATTCTCCTTCATCAACTTCGCACCAGCAAGACTTTTTCTGGCGCCGTTGCCGGGGAGAAAAGCATCTCTTCTGCAAGGGGAGTCTCCCACTCTCAACTATTTTACTTTGTTATTGTTTTTCTTGCATATTTTATTTTTATCTTATTTGCATTTTATATCGAAAATCCAAAAAAAATAGTATAGCTTTTATTTCTGTTGCTTGCATTATTTTTATTAAATGGCTACTCCTGAGAATACTAAGTTGTGTGATTTTACTAGCACCAACAACAATGATTTTATTAGCACACCCATTGCTCCACCTGCTCCTGAAGCAGGTTTTTATGAGATTAAGCCTGCCTTGTTGAACCTTGTTATGAAAGAGCAATTTTCTGGTGTTAGTACTGATGGTGCTGCTTCTCACCTCAACAATTTTGTTGAGCTATGTGATGCGTGTAATTGACACGTCCGTTGGGAACCCCAAGAGGAAGGTGTGATGCGCACAGCGGCAAGTTTCCCTCAGTTAGAAACCAAGGTTTAATCGAACCAGTAGGAGTCAAGAAGCACGTTGAAGGTTGATGGCGGCGGGATGTAGTGCGGCGCAACACCAGAGATTCCGGCGCCAACGTGGAACCTGCACAACACAACCAAAGTACTTTGCCCCAACGAAACAGTGAGGTTGTCAATCTCACCGGCTTGCTGTAACAAAGGGTTAACCGTATTGTGTGGAAGATGATTGTGTTGCGGTCAGAAACCCAGCGGCGGGCAGCGACGGGCAACACCGTAGAGCCGGGAATCTCCCAGGACTGCGGCTGGCCCTGGTCCCTCCGAGCGACGGCCCGCAAAGCCTTCTGCACACACGTCCGATGCTGATGCAAGGGCATGCCACCTGACCTATACCTGGTCAGGAAGGTGTTGGATAATGCCTCGCTTAGTTTCCTGCATGGCATACACGTAAACGTTAAATACGAGCCTCGATCGGCTCTCAAGTTGTCTCGTGAATCGGCTCAAAGAGCCGATCCACCCATGATACGTACCGAGGTGTACGATCGGATGGTGGTCCTGCTTGATCAAGATAAAGCTAAAGCGACCTACTACGATTTGGGGTTTTCACCGCATAATCGGAACGTCCTACTCGTGATTGGGCCTCGCGCTCGCGTACGGTGATCGTAAGCCGATCCTAGACGGGGCCTAAAAACCAACACGAGGTTGATCCCCGGAACATCCTGTCTAGGGCTAGCAAACTACACCCTACGCACCGCTGGATCCTCCAACCCTTTGTAAGGCCTAACCATGCAGATATTAAACTAATCCTTGAAGAACAAGGAGCAATCATAACGGATCGGATCTACTAAACAATGATCAAGCGGGGTGCCGCCCTTACACCCGTGATAGGCGTAAGGGCGGCTAGATGCCTAAGGGTTGCACGACGATAGCATATGATACGAAGAACAATGCTAACCCTAAAACATCTATGATAACTACGTTGCTCGCCATCAAAAAGGCTTCGATACGAGCAACGCATGAACGATGAATAAACGTGTGCTGCCTAGATCGCAATATGCGATCTAGGCAGCATGGTGCTTACCCGGAAGAAACCCTCGAGACGGGGGAGTTGGCGATGCGCCGAGATTGGTTTGTGGTGAACGTTGATTGTTGTTTATTTCATAAACCCTAGATACATATTTATAGTCCGAGGGACTTTCTAATTCAGGCATGCACCTAACCGTGCACGGGTTAAACTCTAACTTCTAAATTAAGATGCGATCTACTATAATACAGATACACGGGCAATCTAGCCCAAACTTGGTACACAAGGCCGATTCATGTATTTCTTATATATATATTCTTCAAGCCCATCTCCAATCGCGGCCCACCTCTGACCCGGTCAAATTCTGGTGATAACACATGCCCCCCTGGTTTTGGAAATGACATTTCCAAAATCATTACGCTTTTCCTTCGTCGGGTCATGTCGTGGCAGAGCAGAACTGCCGCAGAATCTTCCATCATTTCGCTTCGCCTCCTGGGCTTCTCTGCACGAATTGATAATTTCGGCATCACGTCCTCGAGAACCGTCATGGCATTAAATCTCCACTACTAATAAGCCGATGTCAACGTATCAATCCCTCACGATCTATCCTTCATCTTTCCGACCGATGACTTTGAGCTCTGGTGGACAATGAGGCAGACTAATGCCTTCAAGGGAGTCCTGGAACCGCTGCTGAAACAACTTGTCGTTGAAGCCGAGACTTCGCGGAACGTATATCACCTGCTCTGTTCCTTTACAGCAACCATATAGCCCAGAGCCAACTCTCTATCGGTGATGATGGATCCCTCTTTTGAAAGAACTCGCTGCCTTTGAGAGGAATTGCGTTGCGGGACCAGCCGATGACTCTTCAATCGGCTTCTAAAAACAGAGCATCTACCAGGCCAGCTGCCCCCCGAGCCTCAGTCGAGGTGAAAACAGTGATGAGGACACGTATTTCAGACAAATGGACCTGGGCTCGATCATGTCTGAGAGAGCTACCATGCAGAGCCAGCCAGAGCCGATCACTTTTCTTCCGTTGAAAGCCGATATTGCAGATAATCACCAACGGCTTAATGAGCAAAAGGCTGCCTTGTACACCAAAACTCCTCTGACAGCATTGCCTTGTGCCCTGAACACGCATCGGGTAGCTTCTGTGTCATTGCGCTAGAGTCGATGTCCGTGCATCGGCTTTGTTCCTTGCATATCATGCGAATTTTTTTTTACGGGCCGATTTTTCTATCGGCCCCCAATGTTTCACTGCACATGTATCGCACATGTTCATCTGATTAGGTGCCCCCCGAGCCGATTCTGCCAGGTAACTGCTGATATCGGCTCTGTGGTTAGCCAAGGCACTACGATGTGAACGTCGGCTCTGTTAGGAACAATGTGGATTTCTTCCAGTGCATCAGCCGACGCAAACCCATTGCCCATTGGATCGACGTTGAACCCAGGCAGAATGAATGGTGAGGATAATTTTGGCCAATTGCGGGAATCGGCCTCCATGTTGCTTGCTCGATGAAGGTTTTGCAATGTTCCTCCATAAATCCTTGGGGCCGATCACCTGGATCGGCATCGCCACGTTTGTCCATCGATGTTGCTTTTGTTACACGGTCAGGCCGGTGGATAAAACCAGCCTAACCGCGTCCTTTGTCACGTCGATGCGCTCGCAGTCGTCCAAATTAATGCCTGAGAGTGGCTCTTGGCCTGATGTCTCCCAAACGTTCATGCCAGCCGTTGAAATCTCGGCTGTATCATCTGCGTGGACGACTTCTACTTCATCTCCATCCCACTGTATCAGGCATTGGTGCATCGTGGATGGAATGCAACAGTTGGCGTGGATCCAATCTCTCCCTAGTAGGACAGCATAGGTGCTCTTGCTGTCGACAATAAAGAACGTCGTAGGGACAGTTTTCCTTCCTACGGTCAGATCCACGTTCAGAACACCTTGCGCGTCAGATGCTTGGCCGTTGAAATCGCTCAATGTCACATTGGTCTTGATCAGATCTGAGCTAGAGCGTCCCAACCGACGTAGCATGGAGTATGGCATAATGTTAACTGCAGCTCCGGTGTCCACCAACATCTTGTTGACAGGCTGCCCATTGATGTAACCTCGCAAGTACAGGGCCTTCAGGTGCCTGTAGCTTCTCTCTCGTGGCTTCTCAAAGATGACCGGCCGTGGGCCGCGATCAAGTTGTGCCACAGGTGCTTCGTCTAATCTCGGAGCACTAAACTCCGTTGGAAGGATGAAGACCATGTTTGTGCCAGCCGATGTCTCATCATCGGCTTTCTTTGTCTTGGGCGCCACTCTTTCCTTTGTGGCCGACCTTCTTCGTCCAGGGTTCGCTGAATTTTAGCGGCCAGATCAGGCCGCGCCTTCCTCAACGTGTGCAGGTATAACCTTTCAGCTTCCTCCAACCCACGTAGGCGCTGAACCCTTCGTTTCTGGGAATGGCTGAGCCCATCAGGGCACCACCTTGGCCGATGATACTTGTCTTTTTCATCATCGTCCTCTAGTTCCTCGAGAAATTCCACCCGAGCGGACTCAGCATGCTTGTTCCGAGGCGGGAGAGGCCCTAGATGTTTGAACACGGACACGTTAGCTGCATCCTTCTTCTCTTGTTTACATTCTGGGCAGTTGCCGATTGTAGGCAATCGGCTCATTCCTGAATCCCAGCAGTGTCTGAAGAAGGGGCCGTCCCAGTGCCTATCCACGTCGTCTTGCTCTCTCGACTTTTCCTTGGCGTGGCGCTCATATCGCTCCTCGTCGCGATCATGCCGACGACGTCTCCTGTCGTACCTAGCCAGACGATCTTTTTCATCATCGTCGTTGTATCGCCGGCGTTGGTCGTATTGACCCACATACTTGTTGAGGAGGTGATCAGAGAGATGTCGCTGATATCTTACGTTCCTCACTTCTCCCTCTGTGATGTAGCGCTTGCCATCGTGACGGAGCCGATCGCGTGGAGCAGCTTCCTCTCGTGTCCTTGCTATGAGAGCAGCTGCCCTCATCTCCGTCCTTACCGCAGTGGTGCCCGGGTCCTACCATGTTGATATTGCACGAGAAATCTGGCTGGCACCCTCCATGGTAAGTATACTCCACCATGTTAACGGCGGGGAAGGGGTGTGTGTCGACCTTCATGGCGTACTGGCTGAAAATTAGCCGCCCTTGTTCTATCGCCATTTCGACCTGTTGACGCCACACCATGCAGTCGTTGGTGGCGTGGGTGAACGTGTTATGCCATTTGCAGTATGGCTTTCCGTTCAGCTCTTGCGCCGTGGGGATCTTGTGGCCTTCGGGTAACTTTAGCTGCTTCTCCTTGAGTAAGAGGTCGAAAATCTGCTCAGCTTTGGTCACGTCGAAGTCAAACCCTTTTGGAGGATTTTGTGGCTTAACCCACTTACAGGACACGGGGCTTGCCCCCCGAATCCATTCAGCCACTGCTACCTCTTGATCTCCCGCAGCACCTTCATCTCCGTCTGCCTCAACCAGGACCACCGCACGCTTGAATTTATCCTGGTAAACATCTGGGTGGCGCTGTTCATATGCTGACAGCTTCTGCACCATGTGCGCCAGTGATGGGTAGTCTGCTTGGGAGGCCACGTCCTTGATCGATGATGAGAGACCCACCACCGCCAACTCGATTGCTTCTTTTTCACTTACATGAACCGAATAGCATCGGTTCCTAACGGTCCTGAAGCGCTGGACGTATTCTGCCACTGTTTCCCCGCGCTTCTGTCGTACTTGTGCTAGATCGGCAATGCCAGCCTCGGAAGCCTCTGAGTGATACTGCACGTGGAACTGCTCTTCCAACTGCTTCCAAGTCCGGATTGGGTTTGGTGGCAGCGATGTGTACCACCCGAAAGCCGATCCTGTGAGGGACTGTGCGAAGAACCTCACACGCAGCTCGTCCGATGCTTGAGATCGTGCCCAGCTGTGCCAAATATCGGCTCACATGCTCGATGGAGCCGGAACCATCCGATCCATTAAACTTTGTGAAATCGGGGAGCCGATATTTGGGTGGTAGCGGGATCAATTCGTACTCGTTGGGGTACGGCTTGGAATAGCCGATTGTCCTCCTTTTCGGCATCATGCCGAACTGGTCTTTCGAATTGTACAAATCTGATCCGCGGTGAAGGCTGCGGGCGTCGAACTGCGAAGGTTCGCCGGGGTGGCATACTTAGCCAGCCATGCTTGCTTTTCCAACTCGAGCCAACTGCGGGAGCTGAGCTCCGGAGGTTTGTCGGAGTGGCGTACTTAGCTAGCCACGGCTGCTTCTCAAGATCCGTTCCCGACGTTCCTCCTGGCTGTTCCGAAGTCCCCGCTTGTTGCGGCCTGGTTCGAGAGTGCCCGATTCATCGCAGTCTGGCACGTATGCGCACGTGTATCCGTGGGGGATCTCCTTGGGCGCCTCATGCAAGAATTGGTAGTCACTAGGGTCACCACCGATCTTGTAGACGACGTATGCCGATGAATTCGGCACTTCTGGTGCTGCCAACGCGAACGGCAGCGGTGGACGGGACCGGAGTGGCATCTCTCCTTGGTAAGTCCCCGCAGCTGGTCCCGACAGAGAGTACCGATGGCTCATGATTTCCTGGATCACGCGCAGAGCGACACGCTCCAAAGTGTTCACCGGGCTCTCGGAATGGCGGTGCGGCGAGTGAGCCACCATGAAGTTGATCTCCCGACGCAGCGACCTGGTGCGTTCTTCCGACGGGGAGGACAGGTCCACTCGCATCGAGCGCGCCTTCGGTGAGAACCCCTTCCACCTGATGCCATGTGAGCGGGTTCTGTGAAAAGAGCCGATGACGTCGGCTTCGAGGACTGCTTTGATCTCGTCATGCTTCTTCTTGAGCTCCTCAGTCAGATCCTCGTACTTGACCGGAGTGCCTTCCGCCATCTCGGATGTAGATGGCGATGCGGTGGATGTCGAAGATGGTCCCACCGGGCGTGCCGGAATGTGTTGCGGTCGGAAACCCACCGGCGGGCAGCGACGGGCAACACCGTAGAGCCGGGAATCTCCCAGGACTGCGGCTGGCCCTGGTCCCTCCGAGCGACGGCCCGCAAAGCCTTCTGCACACACGTCCGATGCTGATGCAAGGGCATGCCACCTGACCTATACCTGGTCAGGAAGGTGTTGGATAATGCCTCACTTAGTTTCCTGCATGGCATACACGTAAACGTTAAATACGAGCCTCGATCGGCTCTCAGGTTGTCCTGTGAATCGGCTCAAAGAGCCGATCCACCCATGATACGTACGAGGTGTACGATCGGATGGTGGTCCTGCTTGATCAAGATAAAGCTAAAGCGACCTACTACGATTTGGGGTTTTCACCGCATAATCGGAACGTCCTACTCGTGATTGGGCCTCGCGCTCGCGTACGGTGATCGTAAGCCGATCCTAGACAGGACCTAAAAACCAACACGAGGTTGATCCCCGGAACATCCTGTCTAGGGCTAGCAAACTACACCCTACGCGCCGCCGGATCCTCCAACCCTTTGTAAGGCCTAACCATGCGGATATTAAACTAATCCTTGAAGAACAAGGAGCAATCATAACGGATCGGATCTACTAAACAATGATCAAGCGGGGTGCCGCCCTTACACCCGTGATAGGCGTAAGGGCGGCTAGATGCCTAAGGGTTGCACGACGATAGCATATGATACGAAGAACAATGCTAACCCTAAAACATCTATGATAACTACGTTGCTCGCCATCAAAAAGGCTTCAGTACGAGCAACGCATGAACGACGAATAAACGTGTGCTGCCTAGATCGCAAGATGCGATCTAGGCAGCATGGTGCTTACCCGGAAGAAACCCTCGAGACGGGGGAGTTGGCGATGCGCCGAGATTGGTTTGTGGTGAACGTTGATTGTTGTTTATTTCATAAACCCTAGATACATATTTATAGTCCGGGGGACTTTCTAATTCAGGCGTGCACCTAACCGTGCACGGGTTAAACTCTAACTTCTAAATTAAGTTGCGATCTACTATAATACAGATACACGGGCAATCTAGCCCAAACTTGGTACACAAGGCCGATTCATTTATTTCTTCTATATATATTCTTCAAGCCCATCTCCAATCGCGGCCCACCTCTGACCCGGTCAAATTCTGGTGATAACAGATTGTTTGCAAGAAAACAGTAAAACAAGTATTGCAGCAGATTTGTATTTCAGTATAAAAGAATGGACCGGGGTCCACAGTTCACTAGAGGTGTCTCTCCCATAAGATAAAAGCATGTTGGGTGAACAAATTACAGTCAGGCAATTGACAAATAGAGAGGGCATAACAATGCACATACATGTCATGATAAGTACAAGTGAGATTTAATTGGGCATTACGACAAAGTACATAGACCGCCATCCAACCGCATCTATGCCTAAAAAGTCCACCTTCGAGGTTATCATCCGAACCCCTTCCAATATTAAGTTGCAAAGCAACGAGACAATTGCATTAAGTATTGCGCGTAATGTAATCAATAACTACATCCTCGGACATAGCATCAATGTTTTATCCCTAGTGGCAACAGCACATCCATAACCTTAGGGGTTTCGTCACTCCCAGCATTCACGGAGACATGAACCCACTATCGAGCATAAATACTCCCTCTTGGAGTTACTAACATCAACTTGGCCGAGCCTCTACTAATAACGGAGAGCATGCAAGATCATAAACAACACATAGGTAATAACTTGATAATTAACATAACATGGTATTCTCTATCCATCGGATCCCGACAAACACAACATATAGTATTACGGATAGATGATCTTGATCATGTTAGGCAGCTCACAAGATCCAACAATGAAGCACAATGAGGAGAAGACAACCATCTAGCTACTGCTATGGACCCATAGTCCAGGGGTGAACTACTCACTCATCACTCCGGAGGCGACCATGGAGGTGAAGAGTCCTCCGGGAGATGAATCCCCTCTCCGGCAGGGTGCCGGAGGAGATCTCCAGAATCCCCCGAGATGGGATTGGCGGCGGCGGCGTCCATGGAAGGTTTTCCGTATCGTGGTTCTTCGTACTGGGGTTTTCGCGACGGAGGCTTTAAGTAGGCGGAAGGGCAACGTGGGGGGCCACACGAGGGCCCCACACCACAGGTCGGCGCGGCCGGGGCACTGGGCCGCGCCGCCCTATGGTGGCGGCCTCTCGTGGCCCCACTTCGACTCCTCTTCGGTCTTCCGGAAGCTTCGTGGCAAAATAGGACCCTGGGTTTTGATTTCGTCCAATTCCGAGAATATTTCGTTACTAGGATTTCGAAACCAAAAACAGCAGTAAAACGAACAATCGGCTCTTCGGCATCTTGTTAATAGGTTAGTTCCGAGAAAATGCACGAATATGACATAAAGTGTGCATAAAACATGTAGGTATCATCAATAATATGGCATGGAACATAAGAAATTATCGATACGTCGGAGACGTATCAGCATCCCTAAGCTTAGTTACGCTCGTCCCGAGCAGGTAAAACGATAACAAAGATAATTTCTGAAGTGACATGCCATCATAACCTTGATCATACTATTTGTAAACATATGTAATGAATGCAGCGATCAAAACAATGGTAATGACATGATTAAACAAGTGAATCATAAAGCAAAGACTTTTCATGAATAGTACTTCAAGACAAGCATCAATAAGTCTTGCATAAGAGTTAACTCATAAAGCAATAAATCAAAGTAAAGGTATTGAAGCAACACAAAGGAAGATTAAGTTTCAGCGGTTGCTTTCAACTTATAACATGTATATCTCATGGATAATTGTCAACATAGAGTAATATAACAAGTGCAATATGCAAGTATGTAGGAATCAATGCACAGTTCACACAAGTGTTTGCTTCTTGAGGTGGAGAGAGATAGGTGAAGCTGACTCAACATAAAAGTAAAAAGAATGGTCCTTCAAAGAGGAAAGCATCGATTGCTATATTTGTGCTAGAGCTTTTATTTTGAAAACATGAAACAATTTTGTCAACGGTATTAATAAAGCATATGAGTTATGAAAATTATATCTTACAAGTTGCAAGCCTCATGCATAGTATACTAATAGTGCCCGCACCTTGTCCTAATTAGCTTGGACTACCGGATCATCGCAATACACATGTTTTAACCAAGTGTCACAATGGGGTACCTCCATGCCGCCTGTACAAAGGTCTAAGGAGAAAGCTCGCATTTTGGATTTCTCGCTTTTGATTATTCTCAACTTAGACATCCATACCGGGACAACATGGACAACGGATAATGGACTCCTCTTTAATGCATAAGCATGTGGCAACAATTATTATTCTCATATGAGATTGAGGATATATGTCCAAAACTGAAACTTCCACCATGAATCATGGCTTTAGTTAGCGGCCCAATGTTCTTCTCTAACAATATGTATGCTCCAACCATTAAGGTGGTAGATCTCTCTTACTTCGGACAAGACGGACATGCATAGCAACTCACATGATATTCAACAAAGGGTAGTTGATGGCGTCCCCGAAGCATGGTTATCGCACAACAAGCAACTTAATAAGAGATAAAGTGCATAAGTACATATTCAATACCACAATAGTTTTTAAGCTATTTGTCCCATGAGCTATATATTGCAAAGGTGAATGATGGAATTTTAAAGGTAGCACTCAAGCAATTTACTTTGGAATGGCGGATAAATACCATGTAGTAGGTAGGTATGGTGGACACAAATGGCATAGTGGTTGGCTCAAGGATTTTGGATGCATGAGAAGTATTCCCTCTCGATACAAGGTTTAGGCTAGCAAGGTTATTTGAAACAAACACAAGGATGAACGGTGCAGCAAAACTCACATAAAAGACATATTGTAAACATTATAAGATTCTACACCGTCTTCCTTGTTGTTCAAAACTCAATACTAGATGTTATCTAGACTCTAGAGAAACCAAATATGCAAACCAAATTAGCAAGCTCTAAGTGTTTCTTCATTAATGGGTGCAAAGTATATGATGCAAGAGCTTAAACATGAGCACAACAATTGCCAAGTATCAAATTATCCAAGACATTTTAGAGTTACTACATGTAGCATTTTCCAATTCCAACCATATAACAATTTAACGAAGAAGAAACTTCGCCATGAATACTATGAGTAGAGCCTAAGGACATACTTGTCCATATGCTACAGCGGAGCGTGTCTCTCTCCCACAAAGTGAATGCTAGGATCCATCTTATTCAAACAAAACAAAAACAAAAACAAACCGACGCTCCAAGCAAAGTGCATAAGATGTGACGGAATAAAAATATAGTTTCGGGGAGGAACTCGATAATGTTGTCGATGAAGAAGGGGATGCCTTGGGCATCCCCAAGCTTAGACGCTTGAGTCTTCTTAGAATATGCAGGGGTGAACCACCGGGGCATCCCCAAGCTTAGAGCTTTCACTCTCCTTGATCATATTGTATCATACTCCTCTCTTGATCCTTGAAAACTTCCTCCACACCAAACTCGAAACAACTCATTAGAGGGTTAGTGCACAATAAAAATTAACATGTTCAGAGGTGACACAATCATTCTTAACACTTCTGGACATTGCATAAAGCTACTGGACATTAATGGATCAAAGAAATTCATCCAACATAGCAAAAGAGGCAATGCGAAATAAAAGGCAGAATCTGTCAAAACAGAACAGTCCGTAAAGATGGATTTTATTAGGGCACCAGACTTACTCAAATGAAAATGCCCAAATTGAATGAAAGTTTCGTACATATATGAGGATCACTCACGTAAATTGGCTTAATTTTCTGAGTTACCTACAGAGATTTAGACCCAGATTCGTGACAGCAAAGAAATCTGTTTCTGCGCAGTAATCCAAATCTAGTATTTACTTTACTATCAAAGACTTTACTTGGCACAACAAAACATAAAACTAAGATAAGGAGAGGTTGCTACAGTAGTAAACAACTTCCAAGACTCAAATATAAAACAAAGTGCTGTAGTAAAAACATGGGTTGTCTCCCATAAGCGCTTTTCTTTAACGCCTTTCAGCTAGGCGCAGAAAGTGTAAATCAAGTAACATCAAGAGATGAAGCATCAACATCATAATTTGTTCTAATGATAGAATCATAAGGTAACTTCATTCTTTTTCTAGGGAAGTGTTCCATACCTTTCTTGAGAGGAAATTGATATTTAATATTACCTTCCTTCATATCAATAGTAGCACCAACGGTTCGAAGAAAAGGTCTTCCCAATATAATGGGGCAAGATGCATTGCATTCAATATCCAAGACAACAAAATCAACGGGGACAAGGTTATTGTTAACCATAATATGAACATTATCAACTCTCCCCAAAGGTTTCTTTTTAGCATTATCGGCGAGATTAACATCCGGATAACGGTTTTTCAATGGTGGCAAGTCAAGCATATCATAGACTTTCTTAGGCATAACAGAAATACTTGCACCAAGATCACATAAAGCATTACAATCAAAATCTTTGACCCTCATTTTAATGATGGGCTCCCAACCATCCTCTAGCTTTCTAGGAATAGAAGTTTCAAGTTTTAGTTTCTCTTCTCTAGCTTTTATGAGAGCATTTGTAATATGTTTTGTGAAAGCCAAGTTTACAGCGCTAGCATTGGGACTCTTAGCAAGTTTTTGTAAGAACTTTATAACTTCAGAGATGTGGCAATCATCAAAATCTAAATCATTACAATCTAAAGCAATGGGATTATCATCCCCAAGGTTGGAAAAATTTCAGCGAGTTTCATCACGAGCGGTTTCCAGCAGTTTTAGCAGTTTCAGGTAATTTTGTGCGCTTTGCACTAGGAGTAGAAACATTGCCAACACCAATTATTTTACCATTAATAGTAGGAGGTGCAGGAACATGTGAATCATTAGCATTTCTAGTGGTGGTAATAGTCCAAACTTTAGCTACATTTTTCTCTTTAGCTAGTTTTTCATTTTCTTCTCTATCCCACCTAGCACGCAGTTCAGCCATTAATCTTGTATTCTCATTAATTCTAACTTGGATGGCATTTGTTGTAGTAACAATTTTATTTTCAATATCCCTATTAGGCATAACTTTCGATTTCAAAAGATCAACATCATAGGCAAGACTATCAACCTTAGAAGCAAGAATATCAATTTTATTGAGCTTTTCCTCCACAGATTTGTTAAAGGCAGTTTGTGTACTAATAAATTCTTTAAGCATAGCTTCAAGTCCAGGGGGTGTATTCCTATTATTATTGTAAGAATTCCCATAAGAATTAGCATAACCGTTACCATTATTATAAGGATATGGCCTATAGTTATTACTAGAATTGTTCAGATAAGCATTGTTGTTGAAATTATTATTTTTAATGAAGTTTACATCAACATGTTCTTCTTGGGCAACCAATGAAGCTAACGGAACATTATTAGGATCAACATTAGTCGTATCATTCACAAGCATAGACATAATAGCATCAACCTTATCATTCAAGGAAGAGGATTCTTCAACAGAATTTACCTTCTTACCTTGTGGAGCCCTTTCCGTGTGCCATTCAGAGTAATTAACCATCATATTATCAAGGAGCTTTGTTGCTTCACCAAGAGTGATGGACATAAAGGTACCTCCAGCAGCTGAATCCAATAAATTCCGCGAAGAAAAATTTAGTCCTGCATAGAAGGTTTCGATGATCATCCAAGTAGTCAGTCCATGGGATGGGCAATTTTTAACCAAAGATTTCATTCTTTCCCAAGCTTGAGCAACATGTTCATTATCCAATTGTTTAAAATTCATTATGCTACTCCTCAAAGATATAATTTTAGCAGGGGGATAATATCTACCAATAAAAGCATCCTTGCATTTAGTCCAGGAATCAATACTATTCTTAGGCAGAGATAGCAACCAATCTTTAGCTCTTCCTCTTAATGAGAAAGGGAATAATTTTAATTTTATAATGTCACCATCTACATCTTTATACTTTTGCATTTCACACAATTCAACAAAATTATTAAGATGGGCAGCAGCATCATCAGAACTAACACCAGAAAATTGCTCTCGCATAACAAGATTCAGTAAAGCAGGTTTAATTTCAAAGAATTCCGCTGTAGTAGCAGGTGGAGCAATAGGTGTGCACAGGAAATCATTATTATTTGTGGTTGTGAAGTCACACAACTTAGTATTTTCAGGGGTGGCCATTTTAGCAGTAGTAAATAAAACAAACTAGATAAAGTAAATGCAAGTAACTAATTTTTGTGTGTTTTTGATATAGAGTGCAAGACAGTAAATAAAGTAAAACTAGCAACTAATTTTTTTGTGTTTTGATATAATGCAGCAAACAAAGTAGTAAATAAAATAAAGCAAGACAAAAACAAAGTAAAGAGGTTGGGAAGTGGAGACTCCCTTGCGGCGTGTCTTGATCTCCCGGCAACGGCGCCGGAAATTTGCTTGATGCGTGTAATTGACACGTCCGTTGGGAACCCCAAGAGGAAGGTGTGATGCGCACAGCGGCAAGTTTCCCTCGGTTAGAAACCAAGGTTTAATCGAACCAGTAGGAGTCAAGAAGCACGTTGAAGGTTGATGGCGGCGGGATGTAGTGCGGCACAACACCAGAGATTCCGGCGCCAACGTGGAACCTGCACAACACAACCAAAGTACTTTGCCCCAACGAAACGAGTGAGGTTGTCAATCTCACCGGCTTGCTGTAACAAAGGGTTAACCGTATTGTGTGGAAGATGATTGTTTGCAAGAAAACGAGTAAAACAAGTATTGCGGCAGATTTGTATTTCGAGTATAAAAGAATGGACCGGGGTCCACAGTTCACTAGAGGTGTCTCTCCCATAAGATAAAAGCATGTTGGGTGAACAAATTACGGTCGAGGCAATTGACAAATAGAGAGGGCATAACAATGCACATACATGTCATGATAAGTACGAGTGAGATTTAATTGGGCATTACGACAAAGTACATAGACCGCCATCCAACTGCATCTATGCCTAAAAAGTCCACCTTCAGGTTATCATCCGAACCCCTTCCAGTATTAAGTTGCAAAGCAACAGACAATTGCATTAAGTATTGCGCGTAATGTAATCAATAACTACATCCTCGGACATAGCATCAATGTTTTATCCCTAGTGGCAACAACACATCCATAACCTTAGGGGTTTCTGTCACTCCCCCAGATTCACGGAGACATGAACCCACTATCGAGCATAAATACTCCCTCTTGGAGTTACTAGCATCAACTTGGCCAGAGCCTCTACTAATAACGGAGAGCATGCAAGATCATAAACAACACATAGGTAATAACTTGATAATTAACATAACATGGTATTCTCTATCCATCGGATCCCGACAAACACAACATATAGTATTACGGATAGATGATCTTGATCATGTTAGGCAGCTCACAAGATCCAACAATGAAGCACAATGAGGAGAAGACAACCATCTAGCTACTGCTATGGACCCATAGTCCAGGGGTGAACTACTCACTCATCACTCCGGAGGCGACCATGGCGGTGAAGAGTCCTCCGGGAGATGAATCCCCTCTCCGGCGGGGTGCCGGAGGAGATCTCCAGAATCCCCCGAGATGGGATTGGCGGCGGCGGCGTCTCTGGAAGGTTTTCCGTATCGTGGTTCTTCGTACTGGGGTTTTCGCGACGGAGGCTTTAAGTAGGCGGAAGGGCAACGTGGGGGGCCACACGAGGGCCCCACACCATAGGTCGGCGCGGCCAGGGCCTGGGCCGCGCCGCCCTATGGTGGCGGCCCCTCGTGGCCCCACTTCGACTCCTCTTCGGTCTTTCGGAAGCTTCGTGGCAAAATAGGACCCTGGGTTTTGATTTCGTCCAATTCTGAGAATATTTCGTTACTAGGATTTCTGAAACCAAAAACAGCAGAAAACAGCAATCGGCTCTTCGGCATCTTGTTAATAGGTTAGTTCCAGAAAATGCACGAATATGACATAAAGTGTGCATAAAACATGTAGGTATCATCAATAATATGGCATGGAACATAAGAAATTATCGATACGTCGGAGACGTATCACTATGTGAGATGCAAAAATATAAGGATGTAGATGGTGATATTATTAAGTTGAAATTGTTTCCTTTCTCATTAAGAGGTTGAGCTAAGGAGTGGTTGCTATCTTTGCCTAGAAATAGTATTGATTCTTGGGTTAAATGCAAAGATGATTTTATTGGAAAATATTATCCTCCTGCTAAAATTATATCTTTGAGAAGTGATATTATGATGTTTAGAAAATTTGATGCTGAGCATGTTGCCCAAGCTTGGAAAAGAATGAAATCTTTGGTTAAAAATTGTCCCACTCATGGACTAACTACTTGGATGATT
The DNA here is from genome assembly GCF_022539505.1 of Lolium rigidum. Taxonomy (NCBI): domain Eukaryota; kingdom Viridiplantae; phylum Streptophyta; class Magnoliopsida; order Poales; family Poaceae; genus Lolium; species Lolium rigidum. The sequence goes on from NC_061509.1 coordinate 117,991,660, forward strand.
ACTCAAACGTTCTATGCAGGACTAAATTTTTCTTCAAGGAACTTATTGGATTCAGCTACTGGAGGCACTTTTATGTCTATGACCCTTGGGGCGGCTACAAAACTTCTGGACAATATGATGGTAAATTATTCGGAGTGGCATACCGAGAGAGCTCCACAAGGTAAAAAGGTAAATTTTGTAGAGGAAACTTCTTCTTTGAGTGATAAGATTGATGCTATTATGTCTATGCTTGCAAATAATAATGCTCCTATGGATCCAAACAATGTTCCTTTGGCCTTTTTGGTTTCTCAAGAAGAAAATGTAGATGTGAATTTTATTAAGAGCAACAATTTTAATAATAATGCCTATAGGAATAATTTTGGTAGAAATAATTATAGGCCGTATCCTCCCAACAATGGAAGTGGTTTTAGTAACTCTTATGGTAATTCTTATAACAGCAATAAGAGTGCTCCCTCTGAACTTGAGGGTATGCTCAAAGATTTTATTAGTAAACAAACTGCTTTTAATAAATCTGTGGAGGAAAAGTTTAGCAAAATAGATGCTCTTGTTTCTAAAGTGGATAGCCTTTCTTAAATTAAAGGTCGTTCCTCATGATAATACTGAGAATAAAACTTTTTCTCAAGCAAATGCTATTCAAGTTAGAATTGATGACAATATGAGGTTGTTAGCTGAATTGCATGCTAGGTGGAAAAGAGAAGATGAGATGGCTAGAGAAAATAATTTAGCCAAGGTTTACACAATCACCACCAATAGTAATACTGAACCTTTGAATGCTAGCAAACCTCCTACTACTACTAGCAAAATCGAAAGTGTATAAACCCGTTAAAACTGTTCCCGACAAGCGTGCTGAAATTTTTAGAGGTGTGGGAGATAATTGTCCTTTTACTTTTGATAGCAATGATTTTGATTTTGAAAGTTGTACCATTACTGAAGTTATAAAGTTGTTGCAAAAGCTCGCTGAAACTCCCAATGCTAGTGAACAAAATGTTGCTCTTACAAAGCATATTGCTAGTGCTATTATGAAAATGAGGGAAGAGAAGTTGAAACATGGGGCTTCAATTCCTAAAAAGTTATAAGATGGTTGGGAACCTATTATTAAGATGAGAGTAGAAGAATTTGATTGTAGTGCTTTATGTGATCTTGGTGCAAGTATTTCTGTTATGCCTAAACGAGTTTATGATATGCTTGACTTGCCACCGTTAGAAAAATGTTATTTGGATGTTCTTCTTGTTGATGTTGCTGCAAAGAAAACTTTGGGGAGAGTTGATAATGTTCTTATACAAGTGACTAATAATTATGTCCCCGTTGATTTTGTTGTTTTGGATATTGAATGCAATGCTTAATGCCCTATTATTTTGGGAAGACCGTTTCTTAGAACTGCAGGTGCTATCATTGATATGAGAGATGGAATAATTCGTTATCAATTTCCACTCAAAAGAGGTATGGAAGACTTCCCTAGAAAAAGAAAGAAGTCACCTTATGACTCTATTTATAGGACAACTTATGGTGTTGATGAGCCACCTCTTGATAATACTTGATTTGCACCCTTTCTGCGCCTAGCTCAAAGGCGTTAAAGAAAAGCGATTATGGGAGACAACCCATGTTTTATTTCTGTTATTTTTGCTTTGTTAAGTCTTGGAAGTTATTGCTACTGTAATAACCTCTCCTTATCGTTTTTATTTCGTTTTTGTGTCAAGGGTAGCCTCTAATAGAAAGAAAGCAGTGTTTGGGGTATTTGCAATTCTGAAACAGATTCTGTGCTGGTCACGAAACAAATTCTTAAAAATCCCCAGAACGTTATTTTGAGATGCAAGTTTTTGTGCTTATGCCCCAGTATGTTATCTAACTTTCGTTAGTTTAGCATTTTTCGATTTGAGCAACATAACTATTTCTTTAATTTCGATCTCTGCCTGCTGGTCTGTTTTGACAGATTTCTGCCATGTTTTGCATTTGCGTCTTATGCTTCGTCTTTTTGAGTTCTTTTGTGAAAAATAGCGTTGGGAAGAAGTAGCTACAGTATCATATTTTAAAATGAGTGTTTGATATGTGCCATTACTGAATCCTTGCGGGTTTGAGATATTTTTATTTGCACTAATGTTGCTAATCAATTGTGCTGAGTTTTGTGTGAAGGAAGTTTTCAAGTGTAGGGAGAGAAGAATGATGCAATAAGATGAAGCATGGAAAAGAGCTCAATCTTGGGGATGTCCCCTGAACCCCCCAAGAAATATCCAATAAGTACAAACGTCAAAGCTTGGGGATGCCCAAGGCATCCCCTCTTCATCAACAAAAAGCACCAGATCATTTTTCAACACGCTATATTTTTATTTCTTCATGTGATATGTGTTATCCTTGGAGCGTCTTTACTTTTTGCTGTGTGTGTACTTTCAATAAATTTGGATCCCATCATTCATGTTTACTTTGGAGTGAGACACGCTCCACCGCTTTGCATATTTACTTTGGAGTGAGACACGCTCCGCTGTTTTGCATGTTTATTTTGGAGTAAGACACACTCCACTGTTATGCATTTTGCGTTGGAGATAGACACACTCCACTTTTATATTTATTTGAGTTTCAATAGCTCTCTGGACATTTACTTGTCTTTCATATATGAGAGTTTTTTGGTTTCATTTGGTTGGCGTTGGAAGCATGAAAAAAGTTTTATGTGTATGTGATGCAAATGGAAGCATTTTTAGACTGTGGCATAGTTATTTTTGCATATCTTGCTGTATGTTATTCTCATGATGAGCTTGTTAATTATGTTTTCATTATGATTAGTGTCAAATACTGAGAGTGTTTAGTGTGCCATTGAAGGTTTCATGCATTGTTTTTAGCATACAATAGACAAGCATAATATTGTGGTATATATTCTCCTGCGAATGTTTTATTTGGGTTGACTTGGCACATGTTATGACTACATTCCAGTCAATTCTTGCCTCTATGATCATTTAGTTTGCAAATTGTGTATCACTTTATGCTTTGATTAATATATTTTTTCGATGTGCATGATTATGGCCATTATGCTCTCTTAGTTGGCCGCACCCGGTCTTTTTCTAGCCTCCATTTGTGTGAGTATTTTATTCATGCATCCAACCACCAAAAACCAAATATGCCAAAGTGTCCAAAATATCTACCTATATGTGGTATTTCATTGCCATTCCATAGTAGTTTGCTCATGTGCTACCTTCAAATTTCAAAGTATTATATTTTTGTTGCTCATGGGAGAGTAGTCAAAAATGATTATTATGCCTAACGTGTGTTCCTTGTGTAACCTAGCTCTTTTAAGTTGCTTGTTGTGTGATAACCATTGAAATACTGGGGACACCTCAGCGTGCTTTGCCGCTGAATATCATGTGGGTTGCTATGCATGTACATCTTGTCTGAAATGAAGGAGATTATCCATGCAAAATAGTTTGAGTATACATTTTTGTTACAGAAGAACATTGGGCCACTAACCGAAGCCATGTATCATGGTGGAAGTTTTAGTTGGAAAAATCCTCAATCTCTTATGAGAAAGCTTCTAGCAATAAAAAAAAGAGGAGTCCATTTATCTGTTGCTCGTGTCATCCCGGTATGGATGTCCCAAGTTGAAGATGCTTTAAAAATGAGAAATCAAAATCAATGCATCTCCTAGGACCTTTGTACAGGAGGCACGGGGGTACCCCTTTGTGATACTCGGTTAAAACAACTTGTATGAAACCGTGTCTAGGAGGAACTAGACATTTTTTTGATATAGTAGAAGCGGGACTTAGCGTGACAATTCCAAAATTCGTCCCTGACAGGAATCGAACTCCGGTCGTTGGGATGTGCCACTATGAGACGAGGTGTGAGCACTAGTAGCAATTATGCATGAGGCTTGCGATTTAGAAGTAGCACTTTTGCACAACCCATATGCTTTGTACTTACCGTTGACATCATCCACCTCTCAAAAGTGCATTTTATACTCTTGTTGTTTCAATAAAAAGCTCTAGCACACGAGTGATCTTACTTGCCTCTCAAAGAGAAACCTTCTTTTACTTTTATGTTGAGTCTCCACTTTCTAGTTTATGCACCACTTATGAGAGCATAGTTCTCATTCTTAGTTTTATGTGCATGGTCCCAAGATTTTATTGATTGATTCATAATTATGGTATTGCTTGTTCAAACTTTTTGTTTCTAGTCATCCTTATAATCTTTTAAAGGTGTCCAAGCATTTATGTTTTGCTTCCACTTATGGGACAAGCTGAGTACCTCTTTATTATATATCTATGCTATGCTCTTGACAATCACTTTGCTTTCCATGCACGTTATACATATAGTTTTGTTTGATTACTATTCATGTTTTAGCATGGTTATTAAGTTTCATTGTTTGATTATATCTATCATGCTTATGTTAGGATTCTATGATTCCAGCTATGTTTGCTTTTACACTTAGATTGATCAAAGTAGTGTGACAGCATGTCACCTCAAAAATTATTTGTTTGTTATCACTTACCTACTCGAGGAAGAGCAGGAGTTAAGCTTGGGGATGTTGATACGTCCCAAACGTATCTATAATTTTTGATGATCCATGCTTGTTTTGTTACAATTCCTATATGTTTTATGTGCACTTTTCCACACTTTTTAGCATTTTCTGGGACTAACCTATTAACGCAGTGCCGCAGTGCCAGTTCCTATTTTCTGCTCTTTTCATGTTTCAGAAAAGTTGTACATGAAAGTTTCTAGGAATTGGACGAAACAAAATCCCAGAGTCTTATTTTTCCGGGACGAAGACGGAGCCAGAAGGACACGCGCAAGAGGGCTGCCACGTTGTTGGGGGGATGACCCCCGGTATGCCAAAGGCATGCCAAACCGGATGGTTTGAGCCATCAAGATACCGGTTTGATGTTCATTCCGGAGAACGGAGTTAAGCGATTGGCTAAGTAAATCTATACCGGTATCCCCAAAGATAGGTATACCGGTATGGGCTAAGAAGACACCGGACTGCCGGTAAGAAGTGCACTGTAGCACGTCGGCAGGACTGGTCAAAGATTCCCTTAGGAGCTAGAGGACAAGCATGACCTAAGCAAAGTAGCTTTAAACAAAGCCATGACGTAAAAGATGAGGGTGACGCCTAAAGCAACCGGAGGACATCAGCCTCCTCGATTAAAGAAGATACCGGCGTCACCAACTTTGTAAAGTAGTTTGTCTGTTCAAAGATGCCATTAGGGTTTCTTCCCCTGTAAGCCACCCTCTCTCCTATATAAGGAGAGGGGGCAGCCCTCTTCACGGGCACGCATGTACGATACCTCCTGTAACCTTGTTCATGGAATAGAGAAGATCTAGAACGGAGTTCATCCTTGTGTCTCTCTTCTTCTACCTCTGGCCTTGGCCAAGTTCTTGAGGAAAGCACCCGGAAGTTCATCCTACCCGATCCAAAACCCTCCCCCGAATCCTCTAGCGTCCAACTCGGCCCCAACTTAAGCCATCCCATGGCATCCGTCTGTTCACCACGACGACAGTTGGCGCCCACCGTGGGGCAGAGAGAGGCGCTTGCTGGAGTTCATATTCGGGCGGGCCTCCTCGACGTCGACGGCGAGCGAACGGTGTCCGCGCTCGTACAGAACATCTACGCCATGGACTTCATCAACGACAACGCGGGCTGCTTCGCCAACGGCGGTAAGTTCCCCAAGAACGGCCGCATCATCGAGTTCGGCAGCCACCGCATCTACTTCGGCACCGTCCCTGTGCGCCAGTGCCTCTCGCTGGTGCTGGTGGCACCGGATCCGCCAAGGTGGCTATGCGCTGGCCGCGCCGCCGGCAGCGTGGAGGTCATGATGGCTGGCGTGGCCGGCGCCGGCAAGGACACTTCGGAGGAAGGTGCATGCCGTGCGACATCGACCCGCCCGGCCAAGCCACCACTGGAGCGCGACGCAGGCGCTGCGGGAGCATCTTCAGCACCACTGGAAACGCCACTCCAAGCGGCGATGAACGTGCTGGCGACGCCCATCGCGCAGAACATCGACCCGGCTGCGGCCCAAGCGCAGCTGGAGGAGACACGCAAGGCGCTGCTTTCCGGCGGCGCAAACATCCTCCAGGCGCAGCGCGAGCTGAACCTGACCCTACGTGAGTATAACGCTGCCCATGGCTTTGCTTCAGTTAGCGCTCATGCTGCTAGGATGCCGGAAAACCGGCTTAAGGCTCGCAATCTAGATCAGGATCTGCGTAAGGAAATTCATGCCGCAAAAGTACCTCTGCATCTGTGAGTATCGTAGAGAAACCTAAGTACAGTAGTCCGGATAAAACTATAAAAGCAGCTAAGGCCGCTATGGAAATGTGTGATTCGTTATCCGGTGAGGCTCTGGCAAAGCAGCAGGATAGAGTTAGAGAGTTGCTTGATACCATACAGGCACAAAATGATGAGCTTGCTAGAATGAACAAAGCAGCGCTAGAGTCAAAATCGATCCGGTCGACAAAAGTTGCCGGAAGCAAGTCCTAGGGGCAGGCCTCGTCCCCCCATCCGGATAAAAGAAGGGAAAAGAAATGAATGCGCGGCAGATGACCGTGTACGATCCGGTTCTTGCCGGAAAACAAAAAGCCGGGCCACAAGATGCCGGAGGAAAAAGCTACGGAGCAGGTCGTGGCTATGCCGGAAATGGCTATGCTGGAAATGGTTATGCCGGTAACAATCATGCCGGTAGACACGAAACCGGGAAAAATTATCGAGCTGCAAGGGCAGCGTATGCTGAAGAGGAAATGCGACCACCAAGGTACCGGCAGGCAAGAGCCGCGGAACCGGAAAGATACGAAGAAGGAGATTCCGAGGTGGAACGAGTCAGAGCCTACCGGAACCCTTTGGGGGAACGCGTGGGGGAAAGATGCTTGCCAGGCCGGGATGCGAGGCACAGGCTGGACAGAGTGCATCTTTCCGAGATAATCGAATCTGAGGGTCCTCCTGGCCCAAGATGCTTTGGCCCGCGAATCATGGGAGAAGAGCCACCGGTACGCAATTTCCAGTTGCCCCGGGACACAAAAACGTATGATGGTACGACCAAGCCGGAAGATTGGCTGGCAGACTATGTCACAGCTGTTGATGTAGCTGGCGGCGGAATAAACCGGCGTTGGGCGGTAAGAATCATACCGTCCTACCTGGTAGGACCTGCACGTATTTGGCTTAACAATTTGCCGGCAGGAAGCATTAACGGATGGTTGGACTTTGAGGAAGCCTTTGTGAGCAACTTCAGCAACACTTACAAGAGGCCAAACCGGCCCCAGCAGCTCGCTTTATGCTAGCAGCGTGCAAGTGAAACAGACCGGGACTATCTCACCCGGTGGAACTCAATGAGAAACACGTGTGAAGGAGTGATTGAAGCACAAGCAATTGCTTGGTTCAGTCAGGGATGCCGGAGAGGATCACCACTGTGGCAAAGGCTGCAGAGAAACATGCCAAGCACATTGGCTGAAATGATGCGAGTGGCGGAAAACTATGCGTTGGGAGACCCCCTGCAGCCGGCTGTGCAAGCTGAACCGGCGCGGTCAAACCAGCCCCGGCAAGATCAACACCGGGATAAACGCCATAACAAAAGAAGGGAAGATTTCCCGGATCGAAGGTATGGTCCGCAGCAAGTAGCCGCGGTGCTGGAAAATTCCGGCCCCAGCGGAAACCAGAGGCAAAAAACCGGATCGCAGCCATGGGCGGGTCCTAAGAAGAAATGGGTGCAAAAAGAAGGATGGGGACAGAAAAAAGATTGGCAAGAGCATATGAGATACACCATGGAGGCGGCAATGGACATGCCGTGCAAGCTTCACACTCCACACCCATCGAAGCCGGCGAACCATTTGACAAAAGATTGTTCCTGGATCAAGCACTTGATGCTGAGAGGAGCGGCAAAAGATGCGCAAGCAGATGGCTGTTCCACGATACTGCCGCCCTCGCACGACATGTTGCACCATCACCCATTACCACCACCACCACCTCTTACCGGAGCCAATACCATACCGGTACAACAATATCAGCAAGTTAACCGGGTGGACGAAAATCATGATCAACCACCTCCACCGGCACCTTTAGGCCGGAATGTTTACGAGGACCCACATTTGTGTTGTGTTGTCTTCGTCACTGAGCCAACCGACATGCAAAGTGTGCATCGCCGCTCCATGGAAGTAAACGCCGTGATGCCGGCGGTTCCCAAGTACATGCTGTGGTCAGATCAGGAAATCACCTGGTCGTTCAAGGATCACCCCAAAATCATGCCGAATCCGGGTGGATACGCTCTTGTTGTGGACCCAATCATGCGAGGGCCAGAAACTCGGGTCAAGTTCAGCAAAGTGTTGATAGATAATGGAAGCAGCATAAACATCATGTACAAGCATACAATGCGTACACTGAGCATAACGGAAAACATGCTTCAGCCAACTCACACAACTTTCCATGGAATCGTTCCGGGACTGTCATGTGCACCGGTAGGAAAAGTCCGGGTGGACGTGTCTTTTGGAGGACGTGACAACTGCCGGGTGGAAAACATTCTGTTCGAGGTGGTGGACCTGGACAGTCCCTACCATGCACTACTAGGGAGACCGGCATTGGCAGCTTTCATGGCCTCAACCCATACGGCTTACCTCAAGATGAAGATGTCGGCACCTCGTGGACCCTTAGCTGTGGTGGGAAACTACAAAGTCTCGCTGGAAACAGCATCTGCCGGATCAAACCTAGCGGAATCGCTGGTGATCGCGGAGGAAAAAAGGAGGATGCAAACTGCAGTTGCACTGGCTCAGTCCTCACAGTTGAGCTTAGCGGCAATGAGTGGAAACTTGGGCACACCGGCATTCAAGCCGACAAATGAAACAAAGGACATTGTGCTGGATCTGGCTTACCCAGACCGCACCGTTCGTATCGGTGCCGGTTTGAACCAAGCATAGGAAAGCGCGCTCGTCAGCTTCCTCCGTGAGAATCGGAATATCTTTGCCTTGTCTACTGATGACTTGGTAGGTGTTCCGAGGGAGCTGGCTGAGCACTCTCTAAACGTCCGGAAGGACGCCAAGCCGCTGCGATAACCTTTGCGCCGGTTCGCTGAAGATAGGAGAAAGATCATTGGAGAAGAAGTAACAAAACTGTTGGTTGCCGGTTTCATCGTGGAGGTCACGCATACAGAGTGGCTGGCCAATCCGGTAATGGTCGAGAAGAAGAAAGATGAGAACCTGGAGGCAAAAGCTCCAAAGGTGTGGCGCATGTGCATAGACTACACCAACCTCAACAAAGCTTGCCCAAGAGATCCTTTCCCTCTGCCCCGGATCGATCAGGTGATTGATTCTACTGCTGGGTGTGAGTTGTTGTCTTTTCTGGATGCGTATTCCGATTTCCACCAAATCCCCCTGAAAAAGGAGGATCAAATAAAAACTGCGTTCATTACCCCGCACGGGGCTTATTGCTATGTCACTATGCCTTTTGGTTTGCGCAACGCTGGTGCAACGTACCGCGTCGTATGCAAAAATGCTTGTTTGATCAAATCGGAAAGAATGTGCAAGTCTATGTAGACGATATCGTGATAAAAACTAAGGTAAAAGACACCTTAATCGATGACATCCGGCAAACGTTTGATAACCTAAGGAGATTCCGGATGAAACTCAATCTGGCAAAATGCACTTTCGGTGTCCCTGCCGGTAAGCTGCTTGGCTTTCTTGTGTCAAGCCGGGGCATTGAGGTGAATCCGGTAAAAATCCGGCCAATAGAAAGAATGACTGTCCCACGGGAACTAAAAGATGTGCAAAAGTTTACCGGAAGCTTGGCATCGCTAAGCCGGTTTATAAGCAGGTTGGGAGAAAAGGCTTTGCCGCTCTATGCCTTAATGAAAAAATCCGATACTTCCGTCTGGATCCCACAGGCAGACGCAGCGTTCAAAGAGCTGAAAACAATGCTAGCCACCGCACCGGTATTGGCCTCGCCTTTGGAGAGGGAGCCCATGTTGTTATACATAGCAGCAACTAACCGGGTTGTGAGCGTTGTGGTTGTGGTACAAAGAGAGGAAGAAGGAAAAACCGTGCAGAGGCCGGTATACTACTTGAGCGAGGTGCTCTCCCTCTCAAAACAAAACTACCCCCACTTCCAAAACATGACCTATGGCGTGTTCATGGCCGCCACTAAGCTCAAGCATTACTTTGAAGAGCACCCCATGAAAGTGGTAAGTGAAGCACCCATCTCAGATATCATGGGCAACAAAGATGCCAGCGGCAGGATTGCAAAATGGGCAATTCAATTGTCACCATACGTGCCGGTATATGAAAGAAGGGATGCCATAAAATCACAAGCCTTAGCTGATTTCCTGGTCGATTGGGCGGAAATGCAATACAAGCCGCCGGAGCACAAAATAGAGTACTGGAAGATGCACTTTGACGGATCCAAGCTCAAAGAGGGTCTAGGTGCCGGTGTGGTACTCACCTCACCAAAGGGAGACCATCTCCGGTATGTTTTGCAAGTGCACTTCAGGGCATCAAACAATGTCGCTGAGTATGAGGCTCTAATACATGGGCTTAAGGTCGCAAAAGAAATCGGTGCACACCGGAGCATTTGCTACGGCGATTCAGATCTTGTGGTGCAGCAGTGTTCCGGAGATTGGGATGCAAAAGATGCCAACATGGCCTCATACCGGTTTCATGTGCAAAAGATTGTCGGCTTCTTCGAAGGGTGTGAGTTTCACCATGTGCCGCAGGCTGAGAACGATGCCGCGGATGCTTTATCCAAGCTAGGTTCGTCCAGGCAAGAAATTCCTCCCGGAATAGCCTTGGCACACTTAAGAGTTCCATCCATCAAGCCAAGTCCAGAGTCGGAATCAATTTTCGTGCCGGAGTCACATGTGGTGCCGATGGATATTGACGAAGGAAACCCGGGGACTGTTCCGGCACACTCGGGGACTGCTCCGGTAAACCCGGGGACTGCTCCGGTAAGCTCGGAAACTGTGACGCCCATATCGGAAGAAGCAATGCTTGTGGACAGCATGGACATAGACGTGCCGGTGTTTGTGGTTAGAGAAGCACCATCTTGGGTTAAACCTATTAAGGAATTCCTGATCAACGGCACCTTGCCGGTTGACGAAACTGAGTCAAGGAGGATCCAACGGAGAGCCAAAGCTTACACCTTCATCAATGGTGAGGTGTACAAGAGAAGTGTTACCGGTGTCCTTCAAAGATGTGTGGAACCGGAAGAGGGAAAAGAGATGCTCAAGGAGATTCACCAAGGAGAATGTGGACATCACGCTTCATCAAGGGCGTTGGTGGCAAAGGTATTCCGGCATGGGTTCTACTGGCCCACAGCTTTGGAAAATGCTGAGGATTTGGTAAGAAAATGCAATGGTTGCCAGAGGTACGCCAAGCAGAATCATACCCCAGCTTCCGGCCTGAAAACTATACCGTTAACGTGGCCATTTGCTGTTTGGTGCCTTGACATGGTTGGCCCATTCAAAACTGCAAGGGGAAACACGACCCACATCTTGGTGATGGTGGATAAATTCACCAAATGGTTGGAAGTGAAGCCTATCGCAAAGTGTGATGGCCACACAGCGGTGAAGTTCCTAAAAGATGTCATCCTGCGGTATGGGTATCCGCATAGCATCATAACTGACAATGGCTCAAACTTTGCCCAAGGAGAATTCAAGTGGTTTTGTGAAAAAAGTAACATCCGGCTGGATTTGTGCTCAGTGGCACACCCACAAGGCAATGGCCAAGTTGAAAGAATCAATGCGCTGGTGCTTTCCGGTATAAAACCAAGGCTCATTGAACCACTCGAAAAGACACCGGGCTGTTGGCTTGACGAACTGCCATCAGTGCTATGGAGCATAAGAACGACTCCAAACCGGTCTACCGGATACACTCCATTCTTCATGGTTTACGGAGCAGAAGCGGTCATACCAACCGACATTCTCCATGACTCACCAAGGGTGCAACTCTATAGCGAACAAGAGGTAAAAGAGGCCCGAGAAAACGATGTGGACTTGCTAGAAGAAGCAAGAGAACTGGCATTGGCAAGAACAACCATTTACCAACAAAATCTCAGACGCTATCATAGCCGGAAGGTTAACCCGAGAGTTTTCCGGGAAGGAGATTTGGTGCTACGCCTAGTGCAACGCACTGAAGGCCGCCATAAGCTTTCACCTCCTTGGGAAGGGCCATTCATTGTAAGCAAAGCTCTGCACAATGATGCCTACTACTTGATTAACGCACAGGAATGGAAAGAAGGAAAGGCGGACAAATCCGGAGATGAGACCAAGTGTCCATGGAACATAGCATTGTTGCGCCCTTTCTACTCATGAGATTGTACTGTAAGAAGTTCCTTTTTGTACCTTATGCTATGAATAAAAGACTCCGGCACCTCGAATGTTTCTCGGGGACTGCCTCTATCAAACTTGCATGTAATATGTTTATTTTTTCCATTTACCGGTTGCTTGCGAACATTTTTTCTTTCCGGTTTAGTAACGTGCTAAACCTACCGGAGTCTTCGACTCTGCTGTTGTCCGCAAACCGGCTTCATGGCAAGCAAGATAAACCGGTAGGAATTAAGCACGTGAACTGCGAAAAGAGGAAGTGGTAACGAGCAATCCGGAAAAGTTTAACTAACCCCGGTTTTACCGGTTTTTTGTGAAAAATTTCGAAATTTTTCCTAAGTTCAAGGAAGTGTTCGCTTGGCAAAAGAACTTTGTAACTCGTACGCCAAAACACCCAAAAGAGGTAGGCAGAGGCAAAGGGAAAGAACCAAGTGTGCATCAAATTGGATGCGGAAACGATTCCGGAATCTTCACAGTGCAAGATAAAGGCAAATAACAAAGGCAACATGCTAAGTTAACAAACCAACATAACTTAATAAGTTACCGGCATACAAGATACCGGCATAAAAGTTGTACCACAACCAAAATGATAAGTTTTATCTTACATCTCAAACCCCGGCATACCGGGGTGGAATTTAACAAGCATTGTTTTAAGTTAACAGACACAACAGAGGATATTCAGGCAACGGGGGCTTCAGGGGGAGCAGCATCGGCCTCTAGAGCTTCTTGGGGCGCGTCGCCAGCTTCCGGGAGCACGTCTCCGGCATCCTCATCTTCATCTTCCTCCTCTTCCTCCTCATCGCTGAGGAAATCTTGGACGTTGGGAGGAGCGGGGATGAAGGTGCGGATTGGCGCAATCTCCGCGATCTGGTAGGCCCGGTCCTTCCGCTTCGCGGTGAGGACCGGATCCGTGTCCGTGGGAGCGCCGCGGCGGAGGCTGTGGAACTGGTCCAGATCGAGATCCTCATACCAAGAGCATGCAATGCGCAGGGCGTGATCCGCTCCGGCACTAGCGGCTGAGCATTGCCACTCGCGAATCCGGCGCCCTGCCTCCTTCAGCCGGTTGGCGGTGAGCGTGAGGTTGGCTGGCATTGCCTCTTTAGGCCACATCACCTTGAAGATTTGGATGGCGACGTCCGGCAGATCGGCAAGGTGCCGATCCACTGAGCGCATATGCTGAACTCGGGCGGAGAGTGCGACCAGGTAGTCGTACCCGTCCCAAGGCGCCTCCAGGCTGGCAAATTGTCGCACCACCCTGTCATCCATCACCTTCTTCACGGCGTGCGTCTGGGAGTATGGGAAGTGCTCTACAGGAAGAAAGAAAAAAGATAAGGCTAGGGTACCGAAAAACGATCTACCGGAAGGAAAAAGGACACATATATGCTTCCAAAAAATAAAAAGCTTGTAAGCGAAAGAAGGGACAAGACAGAGGCTTACTGAGAGCCAGCGCGTCAATCTGCATGACCAGCCGATCATATTCTCTATGATCAGTGGTCATCAGCTCAATCCGGTGCTCCGCCGCTTTCCGCACTTTCCTCTCCTCCTCCAGCTCCGCCCTCAGCACCGCAGTGGAGTTGGCGGAATCCTCCACAACCTCCGCCAGCTGGGCCTCGGCTGCTGCCTTAGCATCCTTTAGCTCCTGGTCATGCCGGAGCGCGGCCTGGATAGCCTGGTCCTTGAGCTCCTCGGAGATAGTCTTCTGGGCGTCCAGGGCCTTCCGGTGATCCCGGATGAGCTGCTCCTTTTCAGCTGTAATCCGGAAAAGAAAATGTTAACAGAAACGTAACCAATAAAGCACAAAGAGGCAAACCAACCGGAGAAAAACGATACCATGAAGCTCACTGAGCTGGGTCTTGAGGGCCTCAATGCAGGCTTCCAGAATGGCTGTTATGCAAAAAATTCATAAGTGTTGAGAAGCAAAATGTTTGCGTAAGAAAGAAACCGGATGCACAAAGGAAACAAATCTTGGCAGTGGCTGTGGGCCTTGGCAAGATCCCGGTGCTCCCAAAGAAGCTCCTCGAAGAGCTGCTTCCGGGTGGTCGCCGTGCTCTGTTTAAGTAAAAAAGCAAGTGTGAAGATGCCGGTTTTCGGTATCCTTAAGAAAGTTTCGCGCTCAGAGCTGCGCTCTCAACCCAAAACTCGGGGACTGGGAGGATATATGTAAATCCGGAAAGAATAAAACCGTCATCAATAGAAAAGTTGCAAATAGTTTGGTGAAACTTACCACCACGTTGCTGGTGGCGTCATGCCACGAGTTGTCGAATTCCTTCACTGCGCGCTTAAGTCGCATGAAGTGCTCTTTGGTGCAACGGGGGCCAGCCGGGTCAATGACAGGAAGCCGGTCCTTCCCCACGCCGCGCGTAGCCGCTGACACATCTGCATGATTCCACTTTTCAGCGTAATCAAGCAGGTACCCCAGCTCTTTGCCCTCGCGTTTCAGCTCCGTAATCCGGCCTAGCAGGCCGGTAGCCTTCTCTCCGGCCACGATAGCGGTGGGGCCGGCGTGTAGCACCAGCGACTGCGGGCCGGAAGCCGTTGCCTTCCCCTTGAAAGGTTCCGACACGCGCAGCTTGGCGCCTTCTGGCGGCGGCGTCGGCTTAGTTTTGGCCACAACGGGCTCTTGGCTTGGCGGCGGTGTTGGAGGCTTGGCCGCGCCGGGACCTCCGGCTGAACTTGCTGGAGGAGGCATGGTGTTAGACTTGGGCGGCGCAGAGGCATCAGGCGCGCCTGGCGCGGAAGTTTCCGGAACAGACTTAGAGGGGGAGGAAGCGGAAGTCTTCTTCTTCTTCTTGGGGGCGGTGGAAACCAAAGTCTCCGCCCGCCCGACATCTTCAGTATCGGCGCCGATGTTGCGGGCGCCGGTGTCTTGGTTCTCAGGAGGGGAGACGATGTCCTCCTCCGCGCGGTGATCTGGTGATGAAGGGGCCGCGCGCCCCGCCCTTGTTGTGCCCCCCAGAGGGGAGGCAGAAGAGTTGCCGGCACCAGAAGGTACCAGACTTTGTTGAGGAGGAGGCGAAGGCCTTGTGGCGTTTTCGGAGCTCTCCGGAGGTATGCCGGAAGCGCTCTTGGAAATCTTGAGCGCTGGGCTGAGAAAGATAGAAAAAAGAAGGTTGAAAAAGCTATCCGGAAAAAGAAGTTTGAACAACAAGCAAAACGAAAAGCAGAATCTTACCCGTCAGAGGTCGGCATCTCTCGCCTCTTGTGATGCCTCTTAGAGGGCCTCTTCTGACGCTTGGCGAGAGGAGCCTCACTGGAGCCGGCTTCAGGTGCCGGAGCCTTTTTCTTCTTGTCCTGGGAGGTGAGCTTCTCCAGGAACTCATGGCCGACCTCGGCTTGCAGCGGAACCACGTGTTCGTGGACCTGCGGGTTGGTGCTGGCTGAGGGAGCGTCTACAAAAAGATAACCAGTGAGGAAACGAAAGGGCTAAGTACCTCGAGTATAACAACTTCGTCGTCCGAACCGGAGTCTTTGTTGGAAAAGTTACCGGGGCGTGAAGTGTGAGTCCGGCCCATCTTGAGGTCGGTCCAGTGGATGTAAGGATCCGGGTCAACCTTATCCAGAGCTCGGTTCCGGGGAGGGCCTCGCTGCTCCGCCGCGATGCGAGGGAAGCGTTGCTTGGCCTGAAAAGAAAGAGAAAGACAGTTAGTAATATATCGAAAAGATACCGGAAAACAACCCGGATTGCCTAATTTCTTAATTCGTCAGTTGGAGGGTTGAGGGAGCTGAGAGGCAGAAGGCCCCACTCCCAATCCAGCGGCATGGCGCTTTGGCAGATGTGCCTAGCCTTAAGGACTACGTCCTCTTTGGTGAGAGGGAAGCTGGTGATCTTAGTAGGATCGCTAGGGCCGTACATTTCGCTCATTTTGTGAGCCCGGCGCTTAAGGGGAAGCACCCGGCGCGAGATAAATGTCCTAACAATGTCATCCGAACAGATGGCAGTGTCCTTCATAAGTTGCTTCATGAAGCGTACAATCCGGTTGGTTTCTATATGAGAGTCCTTCGGGTTGTAGCTCCAGTTGGCCTTCGTGGGCACTGCCGGATTGAAAGCCGGCAGATTAATAAGGTCTGGGGCGCCGGTGTTCTTCACATAGAAGAAGGTCCTTTCCCATGCTCGGCATGAGTCGAGACCGGCAAACTTAAAGAAGGGGCTCCCCTGGCGGGACCCAATGATACAAGACCCGCATTGAACGGGGGGTTTAGGCTTGGGAATCTCTTTGCCCTGAACGGAGTTAATCCGAAGGGAAAAGAAGCGAGCAAAAGTCTCGCGAGTAGGGCGGAGACCCATGTAGGCCTCCATGAACGTTGCGTAGCAAGAGAGATAGAAGATGGCATTGCCAGGAAGATGGTGAGGTTGGAGTTTGTAGAAGTCAAGAAATCGGCGAAAGAAATCTGAGGCAGGAAGGCCGAAGCCGCGTTCGAAGTGGGCGAGAAAAACGACGAATTCACCATCTTCCTGATCCGGTACGATCTCGTCGCCCGGAATCCGGCAGGATACTCCTTCCGGTATTCTTCTAGACCGGTACAACCAGTCAATCTCGTGCTGAGTCACCTCGGAACCCTTCCAGGCTCCGCGAGTGACGCCGGAAAGATCTGCTCCGGAAGCCTGGCTAGAACTGCCGGCATCTTGACTTGTTCCGGTATCAGTTTCCATCCGGATGCGCTCAGCCGAGGGCTCGCCGGAAGCTTGACTTTCACGGCTGCTGGAGGAAGATTCGGAAAGATGGTCCCCTCTAGACATACGGGCCTACGGGATGCCGGAATCTACTCAAAAAACAGATTTCCCAAGATCTACCCTTGCGCGAAGATCTACGAGTAAGAGAAAAAGCAAAAGAAAAGAAAGAATAAATATGCTACCAACCCAAGATCTGGAAAACGAGAAAAGGAGAGCAAACAAGTATTGGGTCTCACCTGAGGCTGCGGGAGACGCGAGGAAGAAGTTCACCGGAGAAATGGCGAGCCCGTGGCCGTCGACGAAGGCCGGCGACGGAGAAGGGCGAAGTCCGCCGGAGGAAGCTCAAGGTAGCAGCGGAGAGGGAGCGCAGCAGGAACTCCGCGCGGTGAAAAGCTTCAGCGCAGCGAGAGCAGCGTCGCAACCTCGACAGGAGCAGCGCTCTGGCGGCGACCGGCGGCGGCGAGGAAGCGAAGGGCGAAGGGCTCGAAGTGCTCTGGAAATGGGGGCAAATGCGAAGAAGAAGGTGAAGTGGAACCGCTCCGCCCTTATATAGAGAGAGAAGGAAATGGGCTGAAAACCGTCGGGCCGCCGCGGTTCGCCTCGTGGGCCGCCACGTGGTGCGCAGATACACGCGTAAAAACTAAGAGGCCACAGGGTCGCCGCACGGACCCAAAATGGCCAGAAGGATCCGGTGTGGCACATTTAATGCTGGCGTAGAAGCCGAAGGGAAATGACCACTGACACTGACGCATCAAAAACAGTGCGCATGTCTCTGACAGGCACTGTACCCGAGAAATTCTCGACTTCGCCGAGGAGGGATTAAATGTCAATGATATCGGAGGAAAAGATACCGGAAACACTTGGCAAAGAAAGGAAGATGTGAATATGACATGAGATTCCGGAAGAACCCGGAGGAACACAGAAAAAGGCTATGGCAAAGAGGCCGGCATCTTCGAACAAAGTGCCGGAAAGATCACACCGGTACCTTGTGAGATAGGAACCTGGCATGGCCCGTCGGATGAGATCCACCGGACTATACCAGCTTCGGGGACTAATGTTGGGGGGATGACCCCCGGTATGCCAAAGGCATGCCAAACCGGATGGTTTGAGCCATCAAGATACCGGTTTGATGTTCATTCCGGAGAATGGAGTTAAGCGATTGGCTAAGTAAATCTATACCGGTATCCCCAAAGATAGGTATACCGGTATGGGCTAAGAAGACACCGGACTGCCGGTAAGAAGTGCACTGTAGCACGTCGGCAGGACTGGTCAAAGATTCCCTCAGGAGCTAGAGGACAAGCATGACCTAAGCAAAGTAGCTTTAAACAAAGCCATGACGTAAAAGACGAGGGTGACGCCTAAAGCAACCGGAGGACATCAGCCTCCTCGATTAAAGAAGATACCGGCATCACCTATGATTAAAGTAGCTTTGTAAAGTAACTTTGTAAAGTAGTTTGTCTGTTCAAAGATGCCATTAGGGTTTCTTCCCCTGTAAGCCACCCTCTCTCCTATATAAGGAGAGGGGGCAGCCCTCTTCACGGGCACGCATGTATGATACCTCCCTCGAATCCTCTAGCGTCCAACTCGTCCCCAACTTAAGCCATCCCATGGCATCTGTCTGTTCACCACGACGACACACGTGGCAGTATATAGGGCAGGCGTGGCCCCACCCTCGGCCGCGCCTGGCCCATGTACTGGCGCCTCGTCGCCTTTTGCTCCACCTTTCCGCCTATTTATTCCTCGTATCGGGAAAACCCCGGGGACGAGAGCCTCCATCCACGAAAAGTTCCGACGCCGCCGTCAACCGAAACCCCCAGTTCGGGAGGGTTCTGTAGTCCATCCCGGCACCCTGTCGGAGAGGGAAATCACCGCCGGAGGCCTCTACATCGCCATGTCTTCATCCAAGGTGATGCGTGAGTAGTCCTCCACGGGACCATGGGTCCATAGCAGTATCTAGATGGTTGTCCTCTCCTTGTTGTGCTTCATGTATAGATCTTGTGAGCTGCCTAACATGATCAAGATCATCTATTTGTAATTGCTACATGTTGGTTTGATGTTGATCCGATTTATAGAGAGATTGCTTTGGTTGAGATTATGTATTATGTTATTATGATCTTGCATGCTCTCCGTTTCTAATAGATGCTCTGGCCAAGTAGATGTTAGCGACTCCAAGAGGGAGTATTTATGCTCGATAGTGGGTTCATGCCTCTATTTAACCACGGGAAGTGACCTTGTTCTCTACGGTTGTAGATGTGTTGTTGCTACTAGGGAGAAAACAACAGTGTTCTATTCAAGGGTAGTTTCATCTTTTACTTTACACACATTTCTTAAAGCGATAGTCCGTTCCTTGCAACTTAATATTGGAGGGTGTCGCGGATGCAATCCTGAAGGTGGATTATTAGTCATAGATGCAGTTGGATTATGGTCTATGTATATTGTTGTAATGCCCGCATAATTTCATAGCATGTATTCTGCACCAACCATTAGCGTAATCTATGTTTGTCAATTGCCCATCTGTAATTTGTTTACCTAGCATATTTATTTTATTGGGGAGGCACCTCTAGTGAACTGTGGACCCCGGTCCTTCTTCTTTTAATTGCAATCTTCTACAGCATATTCCTGTTCTGTTCTCTGCAAACAATTCTTCTTACACATGGTTCGTTTAATCCTTTGTTTTCAACAAAACCAGTGAGCTTGACAACCTCGCTGAAAGTTGGGGTCAAAGTACTTGGTTGTTTGTTTGCAGGTCTCCATGTTGCTGTTGACGCCGGCAGTGCGCCCTGCCACGAGTTGGTTCGCAACACCTCGGGAGAGAACATTTTTCTCCTACTGGTCGATAAACCTTGGTTTCTTACTAAGGGAAAACTTCCTGTTGTCCTCATCATACCTTCCTCTTGGGGTTCCACTCAACGTTGCGCATAAATTCTCCTTCATCAACTTCGCACCAGCACACCCTACACAAAGGGCACATCCTTCTGTGTAAGCTCATTCAGCAGCGCAACAATGGATCCAAAATCTTTGACAAAGCGCCTATAGAAACCAGCGAGGCGAAGAAAACTCCTCACTTGTGTGACCCTCTTGGGCTGCGGCCAACTCTCAATTGCCTCAATCTTGGCTGGATCAACTTCAATACCCTGCGCTGTAACAACATAGCCAAGAATCGCAACTCAATTAGTGCAAAAGGTGCACTTCTCAAGATTACCATACAAACGTTCATCACGTAAATCATTGAAAACAACACGTAAATGATCCAAATGATCCTCCAAAGATTTGCTATAAATCAGAATATCATCAAAGTATACCACCACAAAATATCCAATAAAAGCACGTAAACTTCGTTCATCAGTCTCATGAAAGTACTAGGATCATTAGTTAATCCAAAAGGCATTACTAATCACTC
This sequence comes from Lolium rigidum, assembly GCF_022539505.1. Taxonomy (NCBI): domain Eukaryota; kingdom Viridiplantae; phylum Streptophyta; class Magnoliopsida; order Poales; family Poaceae; genus Lolium; species Lolium rigidum. Next base: position 118,012,001 of record NC_061509.1, read on the forward strand.
ATATAAAACGAACTTACTTTTAAACGCTGTTTTTCATTCATCTCCTAATGGCATACGAATCTGGTGGTAACGTAACATCCCAAAAATTCAATAAAGAGATAAAGAGAAGTTTCCAAAATGCAAAATTTAGAACCAACAAAAACTTTTTATCTCCATATAGTGCTATGCATAAACCTCATATTTACTTTTGTGTCAAGTGTGCATTCTGCCATGATGATTGCTTGTGTGTTTGCAAATGTGCTAAAACCCTAATCCATGATCACTTGATCAACCAAATACAAGGAGAAATGAAAGAAGAAAAGAAATGAGAAAATCCAACACACACTCACATATGGTTTAGGCCAATTATGCAACTACTTGACCTAGAGCATTTTGGCTTGCACCATTAGTTGTAAATGGATACTAAACACTTATCAAAACTTTTGGAATCAAAGAAACTCAAATCAAATCAAATTTGAATCAAAATTGAGCTCACATACAATTATGGTCAAAATGGCAATTTATAGCCTGATGCCTACTTTGAGCCCTGTTATTTAGAGATTTATAAACTACACTTTGCTAACTCTTTGCACCTCATCCAAGACAACATCAAGGTGAACAACTTTTCTCAAGAAATCATCTACAAACTCTTCTTGGATTCAAAGATATGATCAAGCAAAGTGAGGACTTTGAAACAGAATTAAGATCATATGCAATTTGTGATTTTGCAAATCACTTCAAATTTGACCACCACCACCACCATTCTACTGCAAATAATATATGATTCAAACCCACCAAAATTCACTCAAAAATTCCAAAGTAAAGTTCTTGCGGCCATTCTCTCAAACACCTTGTGAGCAACAATCTGCCAACCTCATACATTGAATTGTCCAGCAGTTCTTAGCCTCCCTCTTCAGCCCTAGGTCACCACTAGTACCTCTCTGACCCCTCTTCTCAGTGCCAAGCAGAATAGACAAGGTTTGGTACTTGAAATCATCACAAAATTGACTCAACCCAACCATGCCGTGGCATGGCATGGCATAGACATGCCACCTCTCTCTCTGGCCCTCCCCAGCATGCACCACCTTGTCACACTTGCTCTCCACACTCCCCTGAGCGTGCCAGACACCAGCCTCGACGATTTTGTGCACTAGACGCACTAGGCCATGCACGCCCAGACACGCCCAGACGTGCCCGTGCACGACAGAGCGCGCACGGCGAGCGTCGCAGACGCGCCCGGCCACGTCGTCGCGCCACCAGCTCCGTTAACCCCTGCCCTTGCTCTCTGCGCCACCTGCTTCACGACGTCACCGCGCACCGCCCAGACACCGCCATTGGCCCGCGGGAACGCCGTAGACGACGCCCACTTCGCCGACATCCGCCGCAGTACTGGCCGCTCCCGTCACGCGCACGCGCTCGTCGTTGCATCGTTTTCAACGCAATCAGGCCTGGCGTGACCGCCATGACATCGCCCACATGCGTGCGTCATCGCCAGTGCTCAAGCGCCCCTGTAGACGCGTCGTCGCCGATGACTTCATCGCCGCCCCACGGCCTCTCCTCGCTGCTATAAAAGGGGCACTCCCCGCTCCAAATCCACCACACCCACAGCTTCCCCTCTTCTCTCTGATTCGCCTAGCCACCTCGCCGCTCGACATTGCCCCGTAGCGCCGCCCAATTTCCACCTCACTTCCCGTGCTCCGCCGCAGAAGCTCGCCGGAGCTAGACGCCGCCCCAGGAGACGCCACGGCTACCAGGCGCTTCGCCGTCGTCGACAACCTCCCCACGCACATTGCCCACCCTAGCTGGAGCCTCGGTGAGCACGTCGACCCCCTACCTGCGCCGCCCGTAGCCTCGCCGCTCGCCGGAGAAGGCGACGGTTGTGCGCCGTTGATCTGTATTCTAATCCTACGGCCCAAACTGAAATATACCGCTTCACTGGTTACGATAGGCTGACGGGTGGCCCCTCACCTGTCAGGCGGCCCGCGCGTCATGGAGGCATGGTGGGCTGGCCTTTGCGCCGTTTACATTTTTTTGGCCCTTTTAGTTTCCCGCCGGCCCATTTCATTTAAATTTGAAATTCCAGTTTAATGCAAATTCAATACTGGCTCCATTTTCCAAATTGCATAGATTCCAATTGGCTTAACCAAATTTGACGAATTTTATACCGTTGGAAAGCTAGTGAAAATATCTACACAACCCCACTTGTCTCACTGTGAGATTCTTTGTAGAAATAATGTGACAAAAAGAACAAGTCAGGGACTTTTGCACATTCAAACAATTATTAAAAATCAACCAAAAATGCTTTTGAGTTGATTTCAACTCTCATAGCTCACATTTCACTTACACTAATTGTTTATGCAAAAATATGGCATGGTTACTTTGAGTGATCATGGCTTAGTTGAAATAAAGGACTATATGGATATTTTAGTCAAATGTTATTGTCCAAAACTATTATGTAAATTGTATGAGAGGCTTTCTCTCATTTAAACCTTGTCCCAAATAACTTAGTATGAGTTAGCACCTCTGGTTTGCATACTCTCATATTGAGTTAGTTGGAGATATTAAATCATAAGTGGTAGTGCTAAATTGTATGAGGCACTTCCCCTCATTTAAATCATTTTCCCAAATGATGATTATGAATGGTTGACCTTGGTCAACCTAGGTCATATAATATGATTTGAGGAGATTAAATCTTAACAAGATTCAGTGAAAGGAAATTATTTCCCCAAATAATTAAATAGCAACACTAATTAATATGTATAATGAGAGGAAATTATTTTTCTTAAGAATACAACAAAGTTAACCCACCTAAAAACCATGTGCTCATGTGTGCATTTAGTCTAGTGTTTAAGTTTGGTGTGGTGATTGTATACATCATATTCGTTTTTAGACGCTAGTACCGAGGAGTATCAAGAGGAGGAGGAGGTCTACTTCCAAGGAGAGGAAGACCACTTTGACCAATACGCCAACCAAGGCAAGCTAATATTCTTGCTAAGTGCAAAGCTCTTCAAGAGCAAGGCACCACCACATTTTACTTCATGCTTACTACTTTCATCCCAAGTTTTATCTTACAAAGCTTTACTAGTTTTGGTTTATCAAAGTTTACTTTTTGATTCATGATTCACTTGGTCTAGAATAGAACAAGATCATCAAAGTTTGCCTATGACAATCAAAGCTAGTTAGCACCCCTCATGACTAGTGGCTAGTGCTAATCAATAAAATTGACTACTCTAGATGGGAACATTGTGAAATGAAATGACATTGAATGATTTTGAAGGTGAATATGACATGAATGAATTGATGAACTTGATAAAAACTGATGGTTGGGTTTGGATGCGATACCTTTCCAATTTACAAGTACCCCCACAATACCTAATTATGGGTAGGGCTTAGCTGGAAGTTTATGTGTCTTAGTATGGGTTCCCTGTAAACAAGCGTCATAGGGGTTATGCCGAGGCTGCCTCCGTGGAATGTGAAATGATATGAAATGACGTGATATGAGGTGAATGTCCGGCCCAAGCCCTGTGCAGTTCCCAGGCTGACTGTCTGTCTTCACTGGGAGGCCAAGCTCATGGGGAGAGGTGCCTATACTAGGATATGTAAGTGAAAGGTTATGGTTGATGATCCGCGTACTGAGTTACGATTATTCAGGGTTATCCCTGACGGATGTAGTTAAATGTTGTGGCACAAGTGTGCAACCTCTACAGAGTGTAAAACTATTCGAATAGCCGTGTCCACGGTTATGGACGATTGGAAAGGCCATACTGTTCCGTTGTCAGATGTTTTCTGAACAAAATGGTGAAATGAATGGTGACATGAATGGTGAACTTGAATTGAATCACAACTAAGTTGTGGGAATGACACTAATGTTCCCACTTTTGTTAGTTAGCAAATGAGGAGTCTTTTACTAAATGTTTATGAAGTAAAATTGGCTTTATGCAAATAAACCTAGAGCTTAGAATCCAAGAAATAAAGTTGATAGTAATTACAATAGCATTAGTTTGCGAGTACTGTAAAAGTACTCACGGCTGTGTCCTTGGCTATTCAAATGGCCAGACTATGAAGAGGAGCAGTAGTACGAGGATGACGGTCAGCAGGACGTCTACAACAACTAGTAGTTTCTTCTAACGTTAAGCGTTGGCCTATGGAATTAGATAGTCCACTACTACTACTACGCTTCCGCTTTGTAATATTTGTGATGTTGTTGATCAATAGATCAACTATGGTTGTAATATTGGATCATGTGATCTACTTTTGTAAGACGATTATGGTTTGTAATGAATGATGACTTATGATATCAACTGTTATGTCTCGCAACAACAATATTCCTGGGATTGCGATGAATGGCATAATAGGCATCCAGACTTAAAAATCCGGGTGTTGACTAGTTGGTATCAGAGCCATTGTTTGACCTTAGGAGACCCTAGTTAGAATGGACGTTCTGAAAAACTTAAGTTCAAAAACAAATGAAGTGAATATTTTTGAAAAACTTAGCAACTTTCTTCTCTTTGAGATCTTGTTAAAATAAGAAGTCATGCTATTCCTTATGAATCTACATAAAATTTTGACACACTTGTTCACTCTCTAACTTACTCATCCAATTCCCTTTCAGATGGAGCCAACCAACGTCAAGTTTTACCAGCTTGGGAATGATGGAGACTTGATCTTCGAGAGGGACCTCGATGCCCTATCGGAGTTTCTTGGACGCCCACACCCCGAGTTCCACGGAGTCTAGGTCAACGACCAACCCGACGGGGAGCTTCAGTGGGTTATCACCGCTGATCTGAGGGGCAAGATGGAGCCTCCTACATCGGAGAGGATCCTCTTTTGTTTCAGGGAAAGCAATTGGCTGCCACGTGCTCTTCAGGAAGCACTTGCCCGTCTGTGCGGACAGAATGTGGCCGCCATCTAAGGGGAACGCTTTGTGCATCTCGCAAGGCGTAACTCCGCTGGAGAACCCATGGACCTGCAGTCGCACCCCCAGCTGAGGGACCACGTGGAGCATCTGGACTTTATGCTGTTCCAAACCCAGAAGGAGTTGGACAACTCACGTGGCTACGCCAACCAGACCCACCTTGCACTGGCTAAGCACGCCAATGCCATCAAATTGCTTGCAAAGGACCGCAAGACACTCCGCAAGCAGCGTGCCAAGAAGGACGCTACCATTGAGCGCCTCCGAGCAAAGATAGCATCCTTGGAGGCCACTGTCAAGGCCCAAGAGGACCAGCTGAATGAGATGGAAGAAGATGGTGAAGACATTCAGGGAGGAGAAGCCTTCCTGAGTGATGACGAGGACTTCGAGGAGGATGAGTTCACTGATGAGGAGGACTACGAGTTTCTGGAGGCCGGAGAGGATGGAATCATCCCGATCGATGTGGATGATGATGATGAGGAGTAGTTGCACTAGTTCACATGTGTAGGTGTGAGTTTGTATCCCGCCCATTGTATCGTAGCGCGAGTGAAATGGTTCTTAAAACCATTGGTGTGTTAGTGATACGTCTCCAACGTATCTATAATTTCTGATGCTCCATGCTAGTTTTGTGACAATACCTACATGTTTTCCTCACACTTTATAATGTTTTATGCATTTTCCGGGACTAACCTATTAACAAGATGCCGAAGTGCCAGTTCCTGTTTTCTCCTGTTTTTGATTCCAGAAAGGCTGTTCGGGCAATATTCTCGGAATTCGACGAAACAAAAGCCAAACCTCCTATTTTACCGAGACGGACCCAGAACACCGAAGGAGAGACGGAGAAGGGCCAGAGGGGCCACACCACATGGCGGCGCGGCCAAGGGGGGGCGCCCCCCTAGGGTGTGGACCCCCCAGGCACCCCCTTGCGCCGCCTCTTCGCCTATAAAATCCCTCGCGACCTAAAAACCCGATACCAATTGACGAAACTCCAGAAAGACTCCAGGGGCGCCGCCGCCATCGCGAAACTCCGTTTCGGGGGCCAGAATCTCTGTTCCGGCACGCCGCCGGGATGGGGAAGTGCCCCCGGAAGTCATCTCCATCGACGCCACCGCCTCCATCATGCTCCGTGAGTAGTTCCCCCATGGACTACGGGTTCTAGCTGTAGCTAGTTGGTACTCTCTCTCCCATGTACTTCAATACAATGATCTCATGAGCTGCCTTACATGATTGAGATCCATCCGATGTAATCGGTGTTGTGTTTGTTGGGATCCGATGGATTGTTACATTATGATTAGTCTATCTATATAAGTTTGTGAAGTTATTGTTGCTGCAATCTTGTTGTGTTTAATGCTTGTCACTAGTGCACGAGTGGCATGATCTTAGATTTAAGCTCTATAATTATTGCTTAGATTGTATCTACAAGTTGTTTGCACATGTCTATGTCCGGATCCCGAGGCCCCAGAGTGACAACAACTGGGATAACTGGAGGGGAAGGCGTAGGTATGAGGATCACATGTTTTCACCAAGTGTTAATGCTTTGCTCCGGTGCTCTATTAAAAGGAGTACCTTAATTACCAGTAGATTCCCGAGAGGCCCGGCTGCCACCAACTGGTAGGACAAAAGATGTTATGCAACTTTCTCATTGCGAGCACGTATGACTATATATGGAAAACATGCCTACATGATTAATAATCTTGATGTTCTGTCTTAATGCTATTTCAATACTATCAATTGCCCAACTGTAATTTGTTCACCCAACACTTGTTATTGGAGAGTTACCACTAGTGTAGATAGCTGGGAACCCCGGTCCATCTCTTATCATCATATACTCGTTCTATATGTCATTGGAAGTAGTATCAACTATTTTCTGGTGCCATTGCCTCTGTGTTACTGTTACTGCTGCTGTGTTACTGTTACTATTGCTCTCATATTACTGTTGCTTTCACATCACCCCTGTTACTAGTGCTTTTCCAAGTGCAGCTGAATTGACAGCTCAGTTGTCAAGGCTTAAGTATTCTTTACCTCCCCTTGTGTCGAATCAATAAATTTGGGTTTTACTTCCCTCAAAGACTGTTGCGATCCCTATACTTGTGGGTTATCAAGACTATTTTCTGGCGCCGTTGCCGGGGAGGCATAGCTCTACTCATAAGTTCACCTGGGGAGTACACTCTACCTCTCTCCCTCTGTTTTTATTTTATTTTGTTTTGCTTAGTTTACTTTTGTCTAGTTTATTTGTGCTTAGTTTATTTCTGTCTAGTATTATTTTGCTTAGTTTACTTTTGTCTAGTTTGTTTTTGTCTTGTTTTATTTTTCTTATATACCCAAAAATCCATAAAAATTTGAAAAACCGAAAAATTAAAAACTGTTGTTATGGGAGAACCCACAACCTATTGGAGCTTATTGAAATATATATGAATTATAGAGAATCAAGAACGGGTAAAGTCATGAGTGCTGTGGTAGAAAAATTGAATACAATTGCTAAAATCTTGCTTAAACGCCATGATATAAACTGTTGCTCTAAACAGGATACTAAACATCTGAAATTCCAATGTGGCTTTAGTGAAGAAGTTTTAATTAAGAACTATAATTGGAATAACTATATTCATTTTGGGTTCGAAGAGGTAGAACAATTTGTCTTATTTATGGGAGCTTCTGAAATAGAATCCTTCATGTCTAAAAATTATGAAACATGTGTTGCTTGTAATAATCTTAAAGATTATGTCTCTTCTATCCTTAATTTTTGCATAGAAAGTTACAGTGATAATCCTTATATCATTGAGAAAGACTCATTAATGCACAAGAATGCACTCACAATTTGCAGGAACCTGTGAAAGAAGAAATTGATGGACGTGAAAGCTCATTGGATAAAAAAGAGTAGGAGAGTGATGAACAAAAGGAGGAAGAATGGATTAGCTACCCATGCCAACCTTCTAATGAGAGTAACTCTTTATCTCTTACACTATTTGATTGTCCTCCATGCTTACCAAAGGAGGATGAATGTTATATTCCTGTGGATTCTCTTGAAATATTCCCTATGAGTAAAACTTGTGAGAATAATTATGCTACTGTTATCTATGATAATCCATGCTATTTTGACAAATCTTATGATAATGCTTTGTTTGCGCCTGATGTCGAAATGCATGGTACTAAAGAGTTTTGGTTAGCAAATGTTTATGATAAAGCTCTAGATGATGGTCCTATGTTACTTGATAATATTAATTGTACTACTAATGAAAATGGGATTGGAGAAGTCTTGACTTTATCTAGGAGTCCCATATCTTTTGAGATTGATCAATCATCTTGTTATATTATTGATAAAAGTGGGTTCGAAAGTTTTAATCCCACTATTTTTGAGCTTGATAAAAATTATGTGTTTGTAGATCATGAAAAGCATGCTGTATGTGATAGTTATATTGTTGAGTTTATTCATGAAGCTACTGAAAATTATTATGAGAGAGGAAAATATGGTTGTACAAATTTGCATGGTACTAAAATACCTCTCTATATGCTGAAAATTTTGAAGTTACTCTTGTTTTATCTTCTTATGCTTGTCACTTTGTTCTTCATGAATTTATTTGTGTACAAGATTCCTATGCATAGGAAGAGGGTTAGACTTAAATGTGTTTTGAACTTGCTTTTTGATGCTCTCTCTTTTGCTTCAACTCTCATCCTTATGTGAGCATCATTAAAATTGCTGAGCCCATCTTAATGGCTATATAGAAAGCACTTCTTGGGAGATAACCCATGTCTTTATTTTGTGTAATATCCCAGTATTTGGGGTTACAAAAAATATAGGAAACAGATGTGTGCATTGCATTCATGCATAGAAAATCCGGGGAATTTTTGCGCTTTAAAGTAAAACAGTCACCATAACTGAAGTTTCACTTGACCTTGGTGGAATTGAAGTAGCTCATCAAGTCAAGCGCTATAAACCTCAATGTGACTTTGTTAAAACCTTGTTTTGGGTAGAGATGATTTGATCTAAGGGGTTAGATCAAATGGAACTAATGATCACACAACAACACTTTACTCAATGATCAAATGCTTGATCTTATTAAAGATCATAATATGGTATTGTTTGCCATAACATATGAACATACATTCAATGGTAAATCAAGTAACAATATAATGAAGAAACCATTCTTAACTTATCTTTTCCATGTCTTAAAACTAATCCATGATCCTACCATGAAACCTCATGGTATTCATTCCACTTCAACATTGGAATTATAACAAGGAGATCCACTCAAGAAGTATATATTCTTCTCTATTCCAAATAGTTTTACATCAAACCTATAGAGGTGAGAGTTCTATATTATTAGAGAAGCAATGACAAACTTTGAGCTAAACCTTGGATATGCATCCATGTATTCAAATTGTCATCTTTAATAGAAACTCTAGGATAGTATTCAAGCTATTCCCTAGAGAGAGACCCCATTTATATTAAACATAGATATTGATGATTACATCATTCTCTATGGGGCCTAACCTTATGTTAGTATTAAAGCCCTTCCCAAATGAGAGAGACCCTTCATACCAATCTTAGCCTTACCTATTTGAGAATAAAGGACAACCATTGAACTGAAGTATTAGGTTGTAAACCATTTCCCCTTAGAGAGGTAAGATAACCTAATATCACATGGAATAAGACTATATCCATGAATTGATAAAGTAAGGAGGAAACCAATCCAATTAAGTTAGACAAATGGGATCTTAGCCTAAATACCTAAGGAGATATTAGGAGTACACCCTAAACCCTAGAATAACTATTCCTATATGAGAGAACTCAAGCTATGGTGTTACACTCAAGTTAGTTGAGGAAACACTTGGATTTAAGGGAGAGACCTATTCATATATCCAAATGGTTACACCATCATTCCTTGAGAGAACTCTAAGTGCATATCTCAGGTATTCTCCTGGGATATAAACTAATGAGGCAACCATAGTAGACCCATCCAAGATAGTATAATAGGAGTACTATATCCTAGATGATCAAGACAATGCTTGATCATGGAAGTGAGAACCCATTCCATGAGAGATGACTCAGGAAGCCAAACCTTGATCATTATAAATTGAGTAATGATCATAAAACCTAAGAACTTGAGGTAGAGTAATTAAGAACAAGTTGATCATGTCTAATACATGATCATGCTCTTGAGGTATATGAGGATAAGTTAAACCTTAAGAAGATAAGTAGATATCATTCACCACATGAAATTACAGGGAGGTAACTAGTAAGCAACCATAGGCTTATACTCTAACCTTAACTTGTGAATCACTTGGTGATCCAAGTAGAGTCCTACCACATTTATACTCCACTTAACCCTCAATTAAAGAACATAAGAAAAACCTTAGAGTCAAACTCTATACCTTATATGGTGAGAAACCATTCATCCATATAACCAAAGTTAACTATAAAAAGAACCATAACTACTTTAGTTACTTTAATGATAGTTAAGGATAATAATAGAAGTCTATCTGTAGAAGATAAAACCAATTCTTAGATCCTTAGTAACTAAAGGAACACATGAAATATTAAGCAAGTAACCATTTTATTATGCATTGGGGAGAGTAAACCTAGCCAATGCAATGTGGTGTCCTCTCATATTACAACCTAGAATTAAACCTCAACCCTAGTTTGTGTATCACTTGAGTGATCACAAATAAAACCTAAACCACAATTAAGCTCCAACCCTTGTGTCATTAGGTAAATAGCATTTGAACCCTAGATTTGCACATTAGTCAAATCTTACACTTCAATTTAGGACACATAAGATAACACCCTTAAAATCCTATTTCAAAATAGGAAATTAAGCATTAAGACCACAATGCATTAATCAATCCTTGCTAGATAAAACAAAGCAAACATATAACTCTGCTATTAAAAGATATTACAAGTATTATAAATACTTGGAATTCCAATAGAAAGAAAAGAGAATTTGTATTTGTTAACATACCTAATTAAAATATTATGTATGTTGAAACTATCAAATTATTAACAATCAAAATAGATGTATCAAACTGTAGTTATTATTTGGGAGGTATTTGCCGAGTTAAAATGATTACAAACACCTGCAAAATAGAAGAGCATTAAAATCAGATTCAAATAGAAAATATAAAACAGAAAATAAATAAATAAATAAATAAATAAATAAAAGAGAAAGGAAAGGAGCCTGACCTGACATACCTGGACGGCCACAGATCCCAGCAGCGGCCCAACACTCGGCCCAGGCCATCATAGAACCAGCCCAAGTACCGCTTCGGGCGGATAAGGTCGGAGACGAAGTCGTCGTCTTCGTCTTCGCAACCGTCGACGTCCAGGAGAGCGCCACGGCGCTGTGAGCTCCACGTCCCGCGTCGTCGCCGCCGAAGTTGACCGCCAGCGCACACTAGAGATGGTATAAAACGTGTCAAAGCCCTCAATTTTCCTCTCTCTGCCTCAATACCGAAAATGGACGAAACCCTAGCCCCCAGACCACCACCTCTCGCCGCCGATTGGGGAAGCCCCAGGCCCCGCCGAGTACGCCATCGTCACCGCCATGGTCGACAAGCTCACCGTGCGCGAGGAATCGTGCCGAAGAGCTCGCAAGCGACCATGCCTGGCTGTCTTCTCCGACGCCGGTAGTGGCCCAATCCGGTGAACCAGGCCATCTCCGACCTCACCGTCACGCCCTACGTCCTCCTGGTGAGCCGCTGAACCCCCTGGCATGCTCGCCTGGCTCCCTAGCGTACCGTAGCATCGCCGCGCCGATGACCTCAATCCGCCGCCGCAGAACCTCGTCGCCGGCCACACTCCGGTGACCATTAGGGAGCGGCGCCGCCACCATTCAGTTCCCCATCGTGCAGCGGTCGATTAGGCGTAGTCGCTCGCCCTAGGGAACATCCTAGCGCCGGCGCCGTCGCTGACTGACCGCCGGCCAGTAGCTCAGTGCCACGCCAGCTATTTTGACCACGGCCAATGCTGCGTGGCAGTTGACGTGGACTCTGGCCCACTGGTCAGCGTCTCCGTGGGTAGGAAGCCCAGGTAGCTTTAGTTATTTGCTTTTAATTCCAATCCCATAAATTGCTGCAACTTTACATGAATTTAGAAAATTCATTTTAACTCAGACAAATATAAATGAGATATCAAAATTCTTATAAAAATAAAATCCATCCAATAAAAATATAATATGAAATTTTTATTTTAAATAAAAATTTAATTGTTAACTATTTAATATTTAAGCCTTTATTTTAATTCTAAATTCAATTAAAATTCAAAATTTATGAAAAACTTCTAAATTTAATAAAAACCAGTAAGTAAATAAAGAAAACATTAAAACTAACTTTCTTTATTTACTATCTTATTAAATCCTTATTAGAGGGATTTAAACCCTGAATAATAATTACCTTAATTATTAATTCTTTAAAAATAATAAAATGTCAAATCCAATATTATTTTTAAGTTATTAATAACTTCAATTGTATAAGGAAGTTATTAACCTTAGGACTATGTGATAAATAGGAAACCCTAGTTCCATTAAGAATAATATTACAACCCCATAATTTTATGTGAAACCCTAAAACCCTAATTCATTTAGGAACTCTTACCTTATTTTATGTAAACCCTAACTTGCTTATAAAACCTAAACCCTAGGTTAGAACATGTGATCATGATACTTTCCTAACTCCATAGTTGCAACTAAACAATTACCATGTCTTCATAAAATAATAGAGACCCATCTCTAATACATTGGTATTACATGTGCTCATGCTTAGCTAATCAAATAGGACCAACCCTAGTTCCTATCTTCGGAAACACCAAACTTAGTTATCCATGCTTAGCATCACACCAATGTGATGAACCTCAGGAACAACTATGCCAAATCTTGAGCATTACCTAACCATATTCCACTAAACCCTACCAGTGTTGGATACTTATCAACCATCCTATTTAGGAGCCAATTATTCCTTACTTAATAGAACCAACAGTAAAACCTAGACCACCTCTACCCTAATTGATATACTTCTTATTATTTAAGAAGTATGTTCTTCAAAAGTTATTCTTTTGAAATAAATAGAGAGTGCTCATCAACCCTACCTAATATGACCTATAAACCCTAGCGAGCTATCACCAACAAGGTATACCAATTGATAGCACCCATGTTTAATAAATTACCTAAGATATGCTTCCAACCTTGTTAGGATCCATCTAATATCTACTCAAGAACTAGTTAAAACCATAGTAAACCATAGAACCCCACAAACCTAATTATCATACTTATTCTTTATTAAAGAACATGTTCTTCAAAAGTTATTCTTTTGAAGTATATGATAATTAATCATTAACCATGCCATATAGTGCTAAAACCAACCACTATTCATGACATGCTAAGATTATACCAAATGTTATTATTATGTGCTATTAGTATTATTGTATTGATATATTGCAGCACCTGTTTATGATACCAAGCAACCAATCCTTAATAAGAACCTTGTTTTTGAATCACTCTAAAAGTGCAACACACCCTAAGCAAATCATTTCAACTAACTAATCCTAAATCATCGGGGTTAGGTCACGCTTAGAGCGATTGCATCTCATACTTATGCATTATTGCATCCTTGCCAATCTTTTAAACATCATCCTTACCGGACGATGATGCTATTTCAGAATTTGGAGTTAATGCGTATCGAAGACCTTGTCTGCATAATCTTGCAGTAAAGAAAGGCAAGTTCATCACTTGCTCATGTCATTTGAGTATTTTTACCAAATTACTTGCAAAGTACTATGTTTATCACTATTGCATAAAAAGCAAAACCACTATTTTCATAACTATGAATATGACTATATGGTGGGCAATGGAACCATGGATTGTGTTGATATGGTGGAGGTTCCATTGCAAGGGTTTATATCCATCTAGGATTAAACAACAAATGTCATCCAGTGATTCTTGTGCCGTAATACCCGTGTTAACCATAAGATCCGGAGTGGGACAGAGTAGTCAAAAGTGTTTCCACCTCTCGTTCATCAACGGATGCGCTTTACCGTAGTACACTTGTAATCCAAGGGGGCAAGCGGTGAGGCTGGGGAGTCCTAAGTCCCCACGGCATTGTCCGTAGTACACTTGTCGCCCGAGGAGCAAGCGGTGAGTCTGGGGAGTCCTAAGTCCCCACGGTATTGCGGTCTATGATGGGTTGCAACGACCGGTGAAGGTATCAGGCCGTCGTGCCTGATAGTAGTCGAGGTCGGATGGTATCCTTGGATACGCTGGCCGGCGAGGACCCAAGGTCGGAATTGCAACAAAGGGTGGGTGTTCGAGGTAGCGGAGTAACATGATTGGCTAGACCTTATACCGGGCCTCACACCAAAGGAAGTGTGGACGAGAACTATACTCGGTTGGCACCAAGGTTAAGATCTCTTATGGGTAAAGCAACACACCTCTGCAGAGTGTAATGAATCGTGACCAGTCACTCCCTGTTCCGGGTTTCGGAACTACGAACGCTGCCGGAAAGGAACTCCATGAAGTTCTAGTAAACCGGTGAAGGCTGATGGACATAGTTCTTCTGAATAAAAGCAACATTTTGAAGAAATGATTATGAAAACCTGCATTGGTATTAGACTTTCTGGTCTAATGCCGTAGCTAGTGCATTAAACACCTCTTTCCTATAATGAACTTGTTGAATACGCTCGTACTCATCCCACTCTTAAATCTGAAGGAGATATGCCCTAGAGGCAATAATAAAGTGGTTATTATTTATATCTTTATGTTTATGATAAATGTTTATATATCATGCTAGAATTGTATTAACCGAAACATTAGTACATGTGTGATATGTAGACAACAAGAAGTCCCTAGTATGCCTCTTAAACTAGCTTGTTGATTAATGGATGATTAGTTTCATAATCATGAACATTGGATGTTATTAATAACAAGGTTATATCATTATATGAATGATGTAATGGACACACCCAATTAAGCGTAGCATAAGATCTCGTCATTAAGTTATTTGCTATAAGCTTTCGATACATAGTTACCTAGTCCTTATGACCATGAGATCATGTAAATCACTTATACCGGAAAGGTACTTTGATTACACCAAACACCACTGCGTAAATGGGTGGCTATAAAGGTGGGATTAAGTATCCGGAAAGTATGAGTTGAGGCATATGGATCAATAGTGGGATTTGTCCATCCCGATGACGGATAGATATACTCTGGGCCCTCTCGGTGGAATGTCGTCTAATGTCTTGCAAGCATATGAATGAGTTCATAAGAGACCACATACCACGGTACGAGTAAAAGAGTACTTGTCAGGAGACGAGGTTGAACAAGGTATAGAGTGATACCGAAGATCAAACCTCGGACAAGTAAAATATCGCGAGACAAAGGGAATTGGTAATGTATGTGAATGGTTCATTCGATCACTAAAGTCATCGTTGAATATGTGGGAGCCATTATGGATCTCCGGATCCCGCTATTGGTTATTGGTCGGAGTGAGTACTCAACCATGTCCGCATAGTTCTCGAACCGTAGGGTGACACACTTAAAGTTGGATGTTGAAATGGTAGTTCTTGAATATGGAATGAAGTTGGAATATTTGTTCGGAGTCCCGGATGTGATCCCGGACATCACGAGGAGTCCCGGAATGGTCCGGAGAATAAGATTCATATATAGGATGTCATTTTATGTGAATAAAATGTCGCGGAAGGTTCTATGGAAGGTTCTAGAAGGTTCTAGAAAAGTCCGGAAGAAACCACCAAGGAAGGTGGAGTCCACAAGGGACTCCACCCCCATGGCCGGCCAACCCTAGTGGGGGAGGAGTCCCAAGTGGACTCCCCTTAGGGGCCGGCCACCCCCACATGGGAGGTGGGAATCCCACCTTTGGGTGGGAGTCCTAGTTGGGCTAGGATTGCCCCTCCTATGGAAGGATTTGGTTCGGGTCTTATTCGAAGACTTGGACACCACCTCTTGGGGTTCCACCTATATAATGAGGGACAAGGGGGAGGGCCGGCCACCTCAAACACCACCAAGGTGGCCGCACCCCTATAGTGGCCGGCGCCCCCTCTCCCCAAACCCTAGCCGCCTCGCTCCTCCACTTCCCGCACGCTTAGCGAAGCTCCGCCGGACTTCTCCACCACCACCGACACCACGCCGTCGTGTCTGTCGGATTCAAGAGGAGCTACTACTTCCGCTGCCCGCCGGAACGGGGAGGTGGACGTCGTCTTCATCAACAACCGAACGTGTGACCGAGTACGGAGGTGCTGCCCGTTCGTGGCGCCGGAACCGATCGTGATCAAGATCTTCTACGCGCTTTTGCAAGCGGCAAGTGAACGTCTACCGCAGCAACAAGAGCCTCATCTTGTAGGCTTTGGAATCTCTTCAAGGGTGAGACTCGATACCCCCTCGTTGCTACCGTCTTCTAGATTGCATCTTGGCTTGGATTGCGTGTTCGCGGTAGGAAAATTTTTGTTTTCTATGCTACGTTATCCTACAAAATCCCCTGCTTAGATATGGAGGCATCGAAGGAGGATCTACAGTGCAACTCGAAGACCGAGGAGTCAACAACTACTTCAAGAGACAGAACCCTGTCAGAGGAGTCAGATACCACATCCAACAAAGAGAAAACCTAGATTAGCAATAGAAAGGAACTAGTTTCCTAAACCTAGCTCCTATTTAGTTAGAATCTATTCATAGCCTCTGTAGCTAGTTAAATACTCTACAAATAGAGTTCGTGTTAGGATTAGACTACGAGTCGTTCTTCTGGAGTTTATTTGCAGTTTTACCTCATTATTAAGTAGGAGGCTATGGTGATCTTATGTAACAGAGTCTGTGTGTAATTCTATAGACATGCCTTGGACCCGCATATGTTTCTGTTGTACCACTTTGAGCGATATAATACTAGTGGAACGGTGTTTCATTGGTGTTATATCAGACTTGCATACTACACCATGCAGTGGTATGCTTGGGTCACCATAGTTGGTATCGAGCAAATGCTTTGACCCTAGGATTAAAACCCTTTAAAGGAGACCTATAGGATTGGTAGTGTCTATAGGAAGTCATCTTAGTTAAACCAAATACTTCTTATGACTTGAGATGGATATTCACTTGAGAATAATCCTGACACACTTGAGTCAACCTTTCTTACCTATACTTCCTAAGTAATGTTAGCGAGCTAATCTCAAGTATATAGCATACTCTTAAGACCCTTAAATAATATATGAGTAGACCACAGTTGGTATACAATACATGGTAGTCCAAAGAGAGGATACAACCATAAGGAAGATATCCTATTGGAAGATGTGTACCAACATATGTTATGATTAAGTAAAAATTATCCATACCAGTAATAGGAGTAATATTAAGTGAAGAAGATAGGTGTATAAGAAAAGTATCCTATTAGAAGGTGTATACCATGACAAGTAAGGGGTAAGTAAATTATCCAAACTTGTAAAACAATTGATAGTAAGTTATACAAATAAGTATATGAGGTAGTATAGACCATGATGAGACAATCATGGGAGGTAAGGAAGAGATATAGGAATAAAATATGTCTATTTCCATGGAAGGAATAGTAATCATATAAGATTCACCTGAGAATCAGTATGTGATGAACTAGAACATCATAAATAATTAAGATGAGTACAATAAGAAGCCAGTTGTTCAACAATAGTGTAGGATTGTGTTTCAAATTCATGGGAAGTGTGCCAAGCACATCATGACCATAGTCTTATGATAGAAACACTTGGAAGTATAGGAGCTATATTCCAATAGTTATGTGTTTAGAGTAACGATGTTGGAACCTAAAGATATCATGTGAGGTATTCCTCAACAAAAAGGGAAGCTAAATTTGTACTTCCAAAGAAAATTAGGTCAACCTTAACTATCCTAGACCTCTTTGTTTCAAGTTTATCTCATTGCAAATGTGCAATTAAGGTAAAGGTTGAGAAAAATAGTAGAATCCCATATATTCGTGCTAAGTATCACTATCCAGACCTATATTATGTGGTGTTATATACTACACATCAGAGTCTGATGTTTAGGGATGTCTTACTCAACTATTATATTCAGGCTTATAATGGTGTGTATTATATGCACAAAGCTGAATCTTCTTGGATTTTATTGGATTTTCATTGTTTGACTAGATCCATACATGAAGTTTGACTTTGATATGCAAGTGCATGTTGCAATATCAAATTTTTACTTGATGTTATAGATCTAGAGGGTAATGGTAAACGTGTGAGGAAGTGACGAATTCTGGAAGATTCTGAAGACATCTGTAACATCCCAAAAAAAATTATATTTTGAAGTGTAAAAATAAATAAATTTAGTTGATTGAATTGTCTGTCTGTATTGAAATTTCACAAGAAATTAAAACTTTTTGAGTTTATTTAAAACTATTTCCCAAAATGGTGTTTTCAAGAACCTTTGTTTTCAAAGTATTTTTAAATCAAACATATTTTGATTTTCAAGGTTTTCAAATCCTTAAAAGATATTATTTGAGAAAACAAGAATATCCTAAAAATTTACTTTGCAAAGTTTTGCACAAATAGCTATGTAGGCCAAAGTACATAAAATTATTATTATATTTTTAAATGGATATTAAAGAGGTTCCTTAGTGTCGTAAACACTATTTTGTTTTTTTACAATTTTTTATAAACTTGTTTCATTCTATTTGGAGACATAAAACACAAGTTATGGAAGAAATAAGAAAACGAAAAGAAAAAAAAAAGCAGGCCAGCCAACTGGGCCGAGCCAACCAGCCAGGCCCAACCGACCATGCCCACCCGGCGGCTGATCTTCTTCCTCACGTATACGTAGTCTCATCTTCTAAGCCATTTAACACCTCGAAACGGTTCGACCTAAACACAGGAATTACTCCCCATTCAACCACGGTCCAATTCAGGGGATTAAATCCTACTTCATTGCACCTTAAATCGAATGTTTTAGTCACAACCCAACGGCCAGATCGCCTCATGAGCGCCCCGTCGGTTAACTCCCTCCCCTCTCTGTTTAACCAGTCTTGAGCTTCCCATCGCCTCACTCCATCTCTTCCCCAAAAATCGCCCAAGCTCTGCACCACCTTCACCGACAGAATTTTTGTTGTTGAAGCTCCACCGCTGTGGTGACGCCATTGACGATTTCGCCCGGTACACAGGGACTTCTGCTCTGATAATTCTTTCATTCATCTTTCCTGAATGGGGCGCATCTTCTTTCTTCTTTACACCATCCGATTTTACAGCAGGTGACCATCCGCAACAAGGACGGAAGTAATTTCTATTCAGTCCGTATGAGGAGCAGTTGAAATCAGGAGAGCACACATATTCGCCTCGTCATCACGGAACTCGTCCACACCTCGCCGAACCCCGGAGGCCGCCGGAACGCTGCCATCAACCACGTCCAAGTCCGCCTCCATCATCTTTCTCCGGAGTTCTTGTTTGCTGTTGATGGTACGATCCTCGTTTCTGTTGTCATCCGGTTTACTTTCCATGTCCCATATTAGAACCTTAGTGCTAAAAACCAGTCGCGATGTCATCTGAATTGGAAGGTCCACAACGAGCTACATAACTGAACTTGCAACGTGTGTAACACATATCGATCCATGACATGTGCTAGCTCATCTCAAATCATGAACTTGTTAAATTCATAGCATGAAATCTGTAACTCCGTTTAAATCGATTCTCCAAACCTTGAGTTTGTAATTAAATCATCTACAACTTTCGTGTAGAAAGTTTTCTCATCCGATCAACTTGTTGAGACAACTTTTCGTACACCATTAGAATTATAACCGCTTCTGTTTAGTTTTGTAAAATCTATATCTTGAGTTCTACAAGTCGGATTTCGATAAACTTTATACCGTTGTAATCAACAAATCGCATAGACCATTTTAGACTTTTTGCGTGGCAGTTCCCACTTTATTTTCGCGGTACCGCTTTGATCCGCAACATCGTCTATAAAATAAGTCCTACAATCTTTTTCCGAGAGATTCTTTTGGCGATACGCTTGTAATGGAATTCTCTACAACTTCCGTGTAGAAAGTTCTTCCATCCGGAGAACTTCTTCTAATGACTTTTCGCGAAAAGTGCAGTCCTATGACTGGCTTCAACATAGTTCCTTTATCCAAAATGATCCTTATGATCATACTCATCTTTCAGACCAGTTATAATTCTTTATCGTGTACACAGATAATGCATAGCTTACCCCTGGTTGTCTAGTTCATATTATTCAAATAACAATTGAGTTATCTGAGTAATTGGTAACAAATCTTAGCTATAGGTTTCTCCTATGTGCAATTGTTATGTTGATTCACTCTATTACATATCACATGTTTTTGAACCATTGATATCCATTAGCATCTTTGACCCACATCTTTAATATCATACATGCCTATTCAACCATCTACCCACTTAATCTTATTGGCTTATATTGAACTATTCAATTTACAAATGAGTTAATTGAGTAATTCAATATATATCACAAATCCATACCCAAGCCTATGTGTAATTTATACTATTTTGAGTAATTGTTGTCACACTTATTCAATAATATGGTTGTTGCACTATTTTTCACTTATGTGATTCACTTCACATGGGTCATTCCGAATTCTTTTCATGATTTTGTAAATGATAAAGATTCTTCAATTTTATCTTGGATGGTCCATTACTTTCTAATCATGTGACTTAGCCATTCCAACACCCCAAGACCATATCTTGCAAGCCAAACCTCATGCCACACCTTAGTACCATAGAGCGATTTTCGATTGTTCTCTTGTTTGATTTTGTTGTTGTTGTTGTTGAATGGTGTGTTTATGTTGTGCTATATTTTATCTTATAGTTCGTGTGAAGAGCGACGTGTTTTGTTGAGAGAAGTGATCGACCTTCAATTACCAAAAAGGCAAGTGACATTCAAATCATACCTATTTTATATTATGCATTAGTGTTTTTAAATTAGTATGCATGGTAGGATTTTGTTTTCAAAAGAAAGATTATTATGCTATGCTTAGATCCTAGTAGTGTGTAGCCACCTCTTAAACACAACTTGCTAGGATTATCAGAAGTGATTTAAAAATGATGTCAATGTTTTGTTTCATTTGTTGGTTAAAGTGTTGTTTGAAAAATTTAAAGTTAATAACCTTAATGAAACACCTGGGTGGAATTGGTGTGGCTTTGGATTATGTTGAGTGGCTACCTGGGGCTACATACATGGGAGTGAACCATGGTATGTGGTGGTGACCTGGGGGGTGAGTACACTTGTGGTTTGCCACCCAGGAACAAAGAGATTGCTATGTCTTCCGTGTTTAGTGTACTTCCAGTGCAGCCTTATGATATTATGGGCTCTGTCTTGATTGAGTAAGATGCGAGGGTTCAACTTGTTGCAAGACATTGGCTGGTAGCAGAATTATAGGTGGGAACGAGTCTTGCGTGTATGGTTGCTCTCTCCTTCTGAAAGGTCTCGTCTCATTCTTCTCTCTGGGTAGAATGGGTCATAAGGTAAAAGTGCACAAACTCTGCAGAGTTAAAAACTAAGATCTTAGCCGTGTCCCCGGTTATGGACAATTTGAGTCTCTAGACAAGGAAGTACGGAATAATCTCATCACCTTTTCTGAATGATTAAAATTTTGTGTAGAAACAATCACAGGACGGGATTTTCCCAGGGCTACATACCTGGCAGTGAAAACCATGGTATGTGGTGGTGACCTGAGGTTTATCCTAGTTGAGTGGCCCCAGGGCTACATACCTGGCAGTGAAAACCATGGTATGTGGTGGTGACCTGGAGTCATCTTGACTTAGTGCCCCTTTTTGTAAAAATCTTTTTTCAAGAATTACAAAATGTTTTGTTTTGAAAAACATAGGATTAAATTGGCTTTATGCAAATTAGCCTAAACTCCACTAGCAAAATATCATGTAGATAGTCATGCCCAAAACTGCCACCATATAAGTGTCATTTGCCAGTACATCATTGTACTGACCTCCATTCGTGGAGATGCATATTCAAACGTGCAGGTTATTCTGAAGATGAGTACTAGTAGGATCTCGAGTCTACATTCCAACATGACTGCCTGTGGCACATGAAGATGATGAAGGCTCATTGATGATTTACATTTCCGCTGTGTTTGTTCTGAATGTTGTACTGAGCTAGTCCATGTGACTATGCAAATTGTAAGGTTTTACTTTACCCTTTGGATCAACGATGTAGTAATTTGATATTATTGCAATGATTACTATATTTTGTAATGTGTGTGCTATCAGTGATCCCGGGAATAGCACGATACACAGGTATCTTACCTTTATTAAAAGGTAGGGTGCTACAGAATGGTATCAGAGCATAGTGTTGCCTGTAGGATCGAGACCCTAGGATGAAATTTTGTCTAATCCTGTAAAAGAAAAGTGTGCTTTGTGAATTTCTTGTATTCTCATCTCCTCCATCTTCAAAAATGTTTTCCTCTTACCTTAGATGACCTACCTTATGAAACCATCAAGGAAGTAGAGATGATGACCTTGTACCTGAAGTGGGGGCTGATGCTTCATGTGATATTCTTCAACTCCGCAAGAAGTATTTCATGGAAGACCAATGAATAACTTGAAGAAAGACTTCGATGCGACCACACAACACACGAAGATATACCGATGGAGTAGAATAGAAACTTGATGCATCCAATATAGAAATAGACTAGACCACCATTAGTTCTCTTTTAGCGAACCAACGATAAAGAACAAAGTATTGATCTTACCGAATTGTGGTATGACCATACTAGTTTGTTTGTGTTTGAACCATGTTGGTTGATGTTTGTTAGATGATTGTTATTTGCTGAATTGCTTTGATCTGCTGTGTTTGGGTAGGAATTCTCCCTTAGAATCTTTCTATCTATTCTCATCTATACCCAACCCAGAGAATGTTTTCTTGGCACCTCGCCATGAAGACAATAGTAGTGAAACCAACCCAGATGTTTCCTAACAAGATGAAGAAGCATAGAGTGTGATATGCGCAAAACCCTAGTTAAGGACGATAGAAATGTTTTCAAAATAGTTCAGTAATGGAAATTTTATCAGATGGTGAGTAGACCAAGAGTTAGAATACGAGATATACCAAACTGAAAACAAAGTAATGATTGGGTGCGACATGGATTGGCCCCCATGACGACTACTCATATTGTTCGCTCTTGTTATGAGGAATGGTAAATCTAGAGAGACGTACCTACAAGAGAGACGTCGCTGATAAGCCTGAACCATAGGGTGAATAGATATTATGCCCTTATAGTAGGCAAGTGATGCCAAACGTAGGACTACATTTAGTTTGAAGATCTAGCCACTATATGAAGAGTGGTGGAAGGCTGTCAAAGATACCAATAAACAAAGATGAGGAAAGTCGTAAAGTCCTCTCATCTTGGTCTCCTGATAGACCCAAGGAGTGACCCATCAGTGTCAGAAGTAGTTTAACAACCAATCATTTGGATTAGAAGCCCAACTATGAAGGAAGCCTATTCGATTCACCTTGGAGATGTATGTTATTCACTATATGTGAATAAACATTCGCCTATTGGAATTAACTCGGAAGCCATAGATGTTTTCCAAATATGACATGAGGTCAAGTCATATCATTGGATGTGTCAAGTCATATCCAAGATAAGCTTAGCCTAAACCCAAGACCTAAGACTACCTACAAAAGTTCCTTTTAAGGGTGGTAGAAGCCATACCCTTGGATTATGGATTTACACCAGTTGTCACATGAGATGGTACTTGGAGATGGTATCACAAGGATTTCCCCATGAATATACTCAGGTAAAAGATAATACCAATGGGATGAGTACCCTCATAAGAATGGATACAATTGATGGTATGACCATATATGGTTTAGTGTAACATTTTCCAAGACCAAGGTTAACTTCCGAAATCTCCTCGAAGATGTTCGAAAAATAAGCAATAGTGAGTATAAACCTATTAGAAGACATGAACCCAAACCTTTCTTTCTAGCCTTTCAAATCTCGGGGACGAGATTTCTTTTAAGGGTGGTAGTCTGTAACATCCCAAAAAAAATTATATTTTGAAGTGTAAAAATAAATAAATTTAGTTGATTGAATTGTCTGTCTGTATTGAAATTTCACAAGAAATTAAAACTTTTTGAGTTTATTTAAAACTATTTCCCAAAATGGTGTTTTCAAGAACCTTTGTTTTCAAAGTATTTTTAAATCAAAAATATTTTGATTTTCAAGGTTTTCAAATCCTTAAAAGATATTATTTGAGAAAACAAGAATATCCTAAAAATTTACTTTGCAAAGTTTTGCACAAATAGCTATGTAGGCCAAAGTACATAAAATTATTATTATATTTTTAAATGGATATTAAAGAGGTTCCTTAGTGTCCTAAACACTATTTTGTTTTTTTTACAAATTTTTATAAACTTGTTTCATTCTATTTGGAGACATAAAACACAAGTTATGGAAGAAATAAGAAAACGAAAAGAAAAAAAAAGCAGGCCAGCCAACTGGGCCGAGCCAACCAGCCAGGCCCAACCGACCATGCCCACCCGGCGGCTGATCTTCTTCCTCACGTATACGTAGTCTCATCTTCTAAGCCATTTAACACCTCGAAACGGTTCGACCTAAACACAGGAATTACTCCCCATTCAACCACGGTCCAATTCAGGGGATTAAATCCTACTTCATTGCACCTTAAATCGAATGTTTTAGTCACAACCCAACGGCCAGATCGCCTCATGAGCGCCCCGTTGGTTAACTCCCTCCCCTCTCTGTTTAACCAGTCTTGAGCTTTCCATCGCCTCACTCCATCTCTTCCCCAAAAATCGCCCAAGCTCTGCACCACCTTCACCGACAGAATTTTTGTTGTTGAAGCTCCACCGCTGTGGTGACGCTATTGACGATTTCGCCCGGTACACAGGGACTTCTGCTCTGATAATTCTTTCATTCATCTTTCCTGAATGGGGCGCATCTTCTTTCTTCTTTACACCATCCGATTTTACAGCAGGTGACCATCCGCAACAAGGACGGAAGTAATTTCTATTCAGTCCGTATGAGGTGCAGTTGAAATCAGGAGAGCACACATATTCGCCTCGTCATCACGGAACTCGTCCACACCTCGCCGAACCCCGGAGGCCGCCGGAACGCTGCCATCAACCACGTCCAAGTCCGCCTCCATCATCTTTCTCCGGAGTTCTTGTTTGCTGTTGATGGTACGATCCTCATTTCTGTTGTCATCCGGTTTACTTTCCATGTCCCATATTAGAACCTTAGTGCTAAAAACCAGTCGCGATGTCATCTGAATTGGAAGGTCCACAACGAGCTACATAACTGAACTTGCAACGTTTGTAACACATATCGATCCATGACATGTGCTAGCTCATCTCAAATCATGAACTTGTTAAATTCATAGCATGAAATCTGTAACTCCGTTTAAATCGATTCTCTAAACCTTGAGTTTGTAATTAAATCATCTACAACTTTCGTGTAGAAAGTTTTCCCATCCGATCAACTTGTTGAGACAACTTTTCGTACACCATTAGAATTATAACCGCTTCTGTTTAGTTTTGTAAAATCCATATCTTGAGTTCTACAAGTCGGATTTCGATAAACTTTATACCGTTGTAATCAACAAATCGCATAGACCATTTTAGACTTTTTGCGTGGCAGTTCCCACTTTATTTTACCGATTTGATCCGCAACATCGTCTATAAAATAAGTCCTACAATCTTTTTCCGAGAGATTCTTTTGGCGATACGCTTGTAATGGAATTCTCTACAACTTTCGTGTACAAAGTTCTTCCATCCGGAGAACTTCTTCTAATGACTTTTCGCGAAAAGTGCAGTCCTATGACTGGCTTCAACATAGTTCCTTTATCCAAAATGATCCTTATGATCATACCCATCTTTCAGACCAGTTATAATTCTTTATCGTGTACACAGATAATGCATAGCTTACCCCTGGTTGTCTAGTTCATATTATTCAAATAACAATTGAGTTATCTGAGTAATTGGTAACAAATCTTAGCTATAGATTTCTCCTATGTGCAATTGTTATGTTGATTCACTCTACTACATATCACATGTTTTTGAACCATTGATATCCATTAGCATCTTTGACCCACATCTTTAATATCATACATGCCTATTCAACCATCTAGCCACTTAATCTTATTGGCTTATATTGAACTATTCAATTTACAAATGAGTTAATTGAGTAATTCAATATATATCACAAATCCATACCCAAGCCTATGTGTAATTTATACTATTTTGAGTAATTGTTGTCACACTTATTCAATAGTATGGTTGTTGCACTATTTGTCACTTATGTGATTCAATTCACATGGGTCATTCCGAATTCTTTTCATGCTTTTGTAAATCATAAAGATTCTTCAATTTTATCTTGGATGGTCCATTACTTTCTAATCATGTGACTTAGCCATTCCAACACCCCAAGACCATATCTTGCAAGCCAAACCTCATGCCACACCTTAGTACCATAGAGCGATTTTCGATTGTTCTCTTGTTTGATTTTGTTGTTGTTGTTGTTGAATGGTGTGTTTATGTTGTGCTATATTTTATCTTATAGTTCGTGTGAAGAGCGACGTGTTTTGTTGAGAGAAGTGATCGACCTTCAATTACCAAAAAGGCAAGTGACATTCAAATCATACCTATTTTATATTATGCATTAGTGTTTTTAAATTAGTATGCATGGTAGGATTTTGTTTTCAAAAGAAAGATTATTATGCTATGCTTAGATCCTAGTAGTGTGTAGCCACCTCTTAAACACAACTTGCTAGGATTATCAGAAGTGATTTAAAAATGATGTCAATGTTTTGTTTCATTTGTTGGTTAAAGTGTTGTTTGAAAAATTTAAAGTTAATAACCTTAATGAAATACCTGGGTGGAATTGGTGTGGCTTTGGATTATGTTGAGTGGCTACTCGGGGCTACATACATGGGAGTGAACCATGGTATGTGGTGGTGACCTGGGGGTGAGTACACTTGTGGTTTGCCACCCGGGAACAAAGAGATTGCTATGTCTTCCGTGTTTAGTGTACTTCCGGTGCAGCCTTATGATATTATGGGCTCTGTCTTGATTGAGTAAGATGCGAGGGTTCAACTTGTTGCAAGACATTGGCTGGTAGCAGAATTATAGGTGGGAACGAGTCTTGCGTGTATGGTTGCTCTCTCCTTCTGAAAGGTCTCGTCTCATTCACTACAAGAAAAGTTCTGATAGACAACGTCTCAAAATCGTCCGCTAAGGGGTATTTTTCGTCGCCTATGGGCCTAACCCCACGATATGGGTTCTGTTGTCGAAACTGCGTCAGGCAAAGTCCTACGCCGATTTTTTCGGTCCGTCGCGCTTGGGCGCCCTTCCGCCACGGAAAATCGGACCGTTGCGCAAGTGTTTCCGGGAGCCCGTTGACTGCTGACGTCATGCAAGCGCCACGTGGCGGACGCCGTTAGCCGGCGGTTAACGGCGTTAACCGGCTGAAACCCCGTGGTAGATGGTAGGCCCACACGTGGCCTCGCCACGTCTTAAGCGGGCCGGCCCATTAAGTTTGCGGGCCGGGCCAGTCGACTTAGTTTGACCGGTCCACTATATAGCTGGGCTGGTCCATTAGTTACGTGGGTCGGGCCTAACCTCTAAGGTTGGTCGGTCAAAACTTTAATGGGCCGGCCCACTAAGCATGTGGGCCGGGCCGAATGCACTCGTTTGACCGGTCAACAGGCAAAAGGGCCGGCCCACAAGACACGTGGGACCCACTTTCCTATTATCGGGCCGGCCCATTTACCTAGTGGGGTCCACCTTAAAACAACTGGGCCGGCCCAAGAAGTTATTGGGCCGGCCCAATTAGCATGTGGGTCCCACTTTCACCGCTATCCGTCGGCCTATTTAGTACGTGGGGTCCACAATAGATCAAATGGGCTGGCCCAACAAGAAAGTGGGTCGGGCAAAAAACACAGGTGGGTCCCACTTTCCTGTTAAAGGGCCGGCCCATTTAGTATGTGGGGTCCACCATATAGCAAGTGGGCCGGCCCAACAAGATAGTGGGCCGGGCAAAAAACACAGGTGGGTCCCAATTTCCTGTTAAAGGGCCGGCCCATTTAGTATGTGGGGTCCACCATATAGCAAGTGGGCTGGCCCAACAAGATAGTGGGCCGGGCCAAAAACACAGGTGGGTCCCACTTTCTTGTTAAAGGGCCGGCCCATTTAGTATGTGGGGACCACCATATAGCAAGTGGGCCGGCCCAACAAGATAGTGGGCCCGGCCAAAAACACAGGTGGGTCCCACTTTCCTGTTGAAGGGCCGGCCCATTTAGTATATGGGGTCCACAATATAGCAAGTGGGCTGGCCCAACAAGATAGCGGGCCGGCCCAATAAGCTGGTGGGGCCCACTTCCCTGTTAACGGGCCGACCCAATAAGTAGGTGGGCCGACCCAAAATGAAAGTGGGTCCCACACTACTGTAAGTGGGCCGGCCCAATCAGTTGTAGGGCCCTGGTTGTTTGACTAGTCAACTTGCATTAAATTTCATGAGCCTAAAATCTGGTATCAATGATACACACAATTACATACACAAATAAAATAACTAGGAAAATTACAAGGCAATTATTGTGCCCAAATAAAAAAATCACATAGAATCATTGAGGACTTCTATTAGCATCATCAATAACACGTTGACATTTGGCAATCGCCTTGATTGAATCTTGTGTACTCTTGGTCAACATATGAGCTACAGATCTTAAAGCAGCAATACCATGTCTTGCCTTGAGATATTTACTATTTGATGAAAGGAATGGTCTAGGTTGACGGCTATGAGAGGATGCATCAGTAGAAAGATCAGAACTTTTTGTGGGCCTCTCTTCTGATGAAGATTGCTTCATCACAACTGCAAAAAGAGTTAAACGATGAACTATGCAAACATGTATTAAGCATTGTCGATATGAGATAGTCACAAGTACTAAGCACAGACTTACATTATATCGTTGCATAGGCTCACCCCGGAACCTTTTTTGCGCTCTATCTTCCACTAAGGACTTCTTCATTACACCTGCATTCTAGTAATATTGCAACATAGTTACAACAGTGAACTATTCAAACATTTATTATGCAATGTAGATATAAGATAATAACAAGTTGCATAAATAAGACAATGTATGGAACTTGTACTAAGCACGAGACTTACATCATAATGTTGCACGGGGTCGCTTTGGCGACTATCTTCTAATGATGACTGCTTCATTAAAACTGCATTCTGGTAATATTGCAAACATAGTTACAACAATTAACTATTCAAACATGTATTACGCAATGTAGAGATCAGATAACAACATGTAGCAGAAATAAGCACAAGATAAGATAAGATGCATGTACTAAGCACATACTGGCTCGCTGCAGGTCCTTCTCTTGCGTGCACTAGTCGTGGTCGACATGCCTGTCATTTTAGGTTCAGCCATCAAGTGAAATGCTAATCCTCCTGCTCCATTGTCCTTAATCTGTGTTTACATATCACATTTAAGACCAAGTCAGCTTGGTTTCAAATAACAAAAAACTTGAGCTGCCAAATGAATAAGCCAATATTTACCGGATATCGATTAAAACCAACTAGATGTTGCTTTTCATGAGATCCGAATTTCAGACATTCAGATTTAGAGTAGGGTAATGCCAAGGTTTTCCACATAAAGTAAACTGGCATTAAGAATGACCAAATGTCAGGTTCAAATCACCTTCGCAGTTGCTTCAAGACAAGCATATCAAATAGGCAGAAACATAGTAAAGCATGAATGGCATTGTTATGGCAGGGTTCCAAGTGTTAATCTCTTGCATAAGGAACAATGCATATAGGTTATAGATAATGACGGAAGTAAACTGCCAAAATTACCAACCAAGAACTCAGATTCCAACCTTCCCTAGCGTCCCCGCTGTTAATGTTGGATATTCTAATAAGTGGTTCGCATGATCAACCCCTAGGAAAAATAACATTGACAGGTTAGTCTACGATAATACAAAGACCAGACATGCACACAACAATAACTATACAAGCTGTGCGACAGGAGCATTCATGGAAAAAAAATAGCTATAAGCTAAAGATGAGGTATAAGAGCAAGCAGATTGGAAATGCACATAGCATGATTATAAAAGCAGTGTGAGAATAGCAGGCACGAGAAAACAGCTAGCGGCTAGCGGTGAGCTAATGATGTGGTATAAGAACAACCAGATTGGAAATGCCCATAGCATGACTATAAAAGGAATAGCATGCAGTACAAAAACAGTTGGCAGCAAATGAATGGGTATAAGGCTATAAGTATGTGGATGCACACAGGTGTCGATAGAATGAACGAGGATGGTAGCGACCGGATAATGCTTTTGTACTTGTACAATATTTAAACGAACTTCATGCGAAGTAACAAATCAAGAAAGTTAATGGCATATGAGATCCGCAAATAACTACACAAAACATGGCTAAAGAAACACCGCGATCTAACGGGCCAGCGTACTAACCAAGCCGCGGCGGGGTGGACGGGGCGGCAACTTGCATTCCAGCCGCGGTGAACGCGGGGACGATGAGTCGACCCTGTTTCGGTAGAAGCGGGCGTTAGTGAAGCGGATCCGGTTGGTCGGCAAGGGATTCGGTGAAGTTGATACGGCCGGTGCGCCGAGCTAGTCGGTGGAATAGATCGGCTTCTGTGGAGGGGGGCCGCGGTGAAGTAGACCCGGTTCCGTTGGAGAGGATCCGGTGCGTCGACAGGAAAGGCGTTGATTGCTATGATGTGGATGAGGTCGGCGGTGAAGCAGATCCGTCGGTGGCGAGGTCGGCGTTGAAGTAGATCCGTCGGTGGCGAGGTCGGCGGTGTAGCAGATCCGTCGGTGGCGAGGGCGGCGGGGGAGCGGATCAGGTGGGTGGACAGCCAACACGATAAGGCTAGGCTGTGGAGGAGTATGCCGGCGGCGAAGCAGATCTAGTACTGTAGAGAGTCAGAGCTTTGGCGTGTGAGAGTATTTTTGAGCTAATGGGGGCGAATGGTTGGTGGGTGGGTGTGGGCCTGTGGGGAGGGTTCGGGATCTAGGCAAGATATTTCATTGTTACCGAATGAGCCCTCCATGGTCGGTGGGTTGTAACTTCCGGACCGGGGTTAAAAGGGTAAAACTGGTCACGGGATTTTCGAATGGATTCGGCGGGATGATTTGGCGCGGGGCCGAAATTTTCAGTTTCAAGCTACGAGCATAACGACAAAAATAATGTTCTTCCCCAGGGAGCTCTCCTCTTCTCTTTCTCTCTCGAGTCTCTCTCACTCCCCCGGCTCCTCTCCCCCTTCTCTCCGGCGGCCTCGCCGGCCGGAGACGAGGCCGACTTCTCTCTGTATATTGTACACCCTCCGAACTAAATTAATTGATTCAACTTTCCTTAGACGTGTATGTATCTAGAGTAAAAACATGTGTGGATACATCCATATTTAGATAAGCAAAGTTGAGTCGGCTAATTTGGATCCGAGGGAGTTAGTGTTGTTGTAAGCTTAGATCCGAGTGTTTCCCATGAGCGAGAATGGCGCAATGGAGTCGGGGATCTCGTCATCGGCTTCGGATCCGGCCTATGGTGAATCCGGCGGATCGGATCCGGCGGATCTTGCCGGCCAAACCCCGATCCGGTGCCATCAAGGTGATGGCGCTAACGGTGATGCTTGCTTTGGTCGGTGCTTCGGATCCGGCCAACGGGAAGTCAAGGCGCTAACGTTCACAAGCTCGGGGCATACGACGGCGTCATCCGTCTTGCCCGTGAACATCTTTGCCTTTCAGCGGCCCTTCTCAGAGCCAATATGCCGTTGCTGAGGCCATTCTTCTCCTTCGTCCTGGCGACAACCGGCGACACCGTCCCAAGTGGTGCGTCCCCGGCGACGTAGTTGCTGGAAAGGATGCGGAGCAGAGATCTGATGTGCGGTCCAGAAGGACTCGATTGATTTTCTTCTATATATTTTGGGGTCCTTTTTGTAAAGTTGCAGGTCCTATTAGTTATTGTCTAGTTCTTTTGGACCTCTATGTAACTTTTTGGACTAGTTTCCATTTGCAACGATAAACTTGAATTTTGACAAGTTCACGGGAAAAAAATTCTTTGCACATATGGCCTATCATGTATGAACATTCTTAAGATTTAAACTACTATATGTAATGGCCAGCACTTGCGCAAGGGGCTCGTCTAGTGCGCACTAGTTTCCATTAGCGCCGATAAATTTGAATCTTGACAAGTTCTTGGAAGAAAAAATTGATTCACATATAGCCTATCATGTATGAACATTATTGGGATTCAAACTATACATAGATGGCCAACACGTGTGCAAGGGGGTCCTCTAATGTGCACTAGTTTCCATTTGCACGGATAAATTTGAATCTTTACAAGTTCTCGGAAAAAAATTGCTTCACACATATGCCCTATCATGTATGAACATTATTGGGATTCATATTATATATAGATGGCCAACACTTGTGCAAGGGGGTCCTCTAGTTCTTGGGGATTTCAATCTCTCTCTCTCTCTCTCGATCTATCGTTGGTGGCCAGAACAACACACATATGCATGCACTTTATGCGCAAAGGCGCGGGTGCCTCTAGTAATTCATGTGTGTGCGTATAGTTGAACATATTCTTGGGGATTTTAATCTCTATCTCTCGATCTATATATCGTTGGTGGCCAAGAAACACACTTATATATATACGCATGCACTTTATGCGCAAAGGCGCGGGTGCCTCTAATAATGTGTGTGTGCACTCGATCGATGATCCCTAATACTTAAACCCTAAAACCCTAATCCCTAATCTATACCTAATAATAAAGGAGCTAAGGTTTCTGCCAAAAAGTTTCGTCAACGCTTTTTTTGGACCGTTTTGTCCTCCCACCAAAACGCATATTACTGCACGTTGCCACTACCGGTTGGTTTGCTTTCTTTTTCCAGAACCCGAACCCGCAGAAACATCTGACGCCGTCGAGCGTCTGCAGGGCGCGGGCGCACAGAAGCTCCAGGCCGCACGCAACGGCATCGAGCGTCTGCAGGGGCGCGCTGAGCCCAGAGGATCGGCCGATGTCCTGCATCCCGCACAGCAGCGTCGCTCGCTGCGGCCACGAGCCGGTCAACGCCACCCACCGCCCACCCGAGCTTCGCCACGCCAAGGCCCGCACGACCTCGCCACACCGCTTCCGCCCATCCATGCCCGGCCCGAGCGTTCCCTCCGCCGCCCGCTTCCAACTCGTGCTTGACCTACCACACCGTCGCGAGACCCGCGTGCAACCGCCTCCGCCCGCAATAGAACGGATCGACCTCCACTCCTCCCAAACGAAACATCCAGGATAGAGCCACATCCCGCCGCCATCCCCTCGATCTCCATCCACCGGCGATCTCCACCTCCTCCGGCCGGTGGAACAGACCGGAATGGCCTAAAATCTCAATACCCGAGATCTAGGACCAGTATTATCGGCTGGGGACCAGCGATTTCCAACTTGTGGTGGAGGGGGACGTGGAGAAGGATAGGGGTTCGGCGCTGGGAAATAGAGGACCCGACGGCGGTCGGCGGCAGCCGTATAATAGCGGGCCGTGTGGGCGGTGGACCATGGTGGCGGGAGGAGGAGGAGCCGGCGAGAGCTTCGAGTGAGAGAGAGATGAAGCGGGGACGGGAGGAAACGAACGACGGGCATGGATGGAAACAGGGGAAGACGTCGTGTGCTCGCGGGTCCGGGGAGGGTGCTGGTTAGTCGCTGGGCCAACGCCGTTAAATGTACCGACTTGGCCCGAGAAGAAAATCTAACAATCAATGGAATCCATCCCGTGAAAATAGCTTGCGTTAAGTCAAAATACATGGGTCGTATGAATATTCTAGGTTGAATAGTCCCACATCGATTGCTTACAATAAATTCCACCGATTTATATACTCAAAGTTGCCTCAAATATCAGCAAGTCGGGAATCAAAAAGAAGTAGAACAATTGGTTTGTCCGAAATCTGCTTCCGTACATGAATAGAAGAATGAGATTGCCCGCATGAATTGAAGTAGCCTGTGAGGGGAGGGAATTAAAGTAGCTCGAGCTCGAAGCTACCAGGGATGGGAGGGGAATCGATGATAGGGTTGGGTGCATTGGTGGCTGGCCTGGTCCTTGGGCCAGGGGAGTGCGAGCAAGCCGATTCAAGAATACACAACGAGCAATGTGGAGGTGTGATCTGCCTAATTAATCTTCATAATTCGTGCAAAATCGAAAGTTATGGACGTGATGCTCGACATCCGAGCGGCACGCGGATACCATGGAAAGGCATGGATGGGAAGTGGACTAGAAAAAGTAAAATGTGCTAGATCGGCTATCATTCTTCTCATCTAAATGTTTTGTTCTCATGTTGCAGCGTACGAGATCTTGGCTCACTCTTCCGCCGCAACGCGCGGGCATTGTCCTAGTCTATACCTAATAATAAAGGAGCTAAGGTTTCTGCCAAAAAGTTTCGTCAACGCTTTTTTGGGGACCGTTTTGCCCTTCCACATATTTCCATAATACTGCCCCTTCCATTATACCGGTTCGCGAGCGAGCTATCTGTTGACCCATCCTCCCCAATGTTGTGTACCGCGTCAGATCCAAATAGACACTTCGTCTTTCCTTTTGCGCGGCTCCGCCTTCCTCACCAAATCAGATTAGATCTGATCGAATCCTGTTGCCATTGAAAAATCGAGAAGATACCTGCAGCTGGTCGGAGGAGATGTTCATCGCTGCAGAAAAACGCCGGGCGCCGCCTGATCTGGACGGAACAGTGCAAAGTTAGTCGGATGCCACGCGAGATGTCAAGATCGTGGCCATGACCGGCTCTACAAGATCGAGAAGAAAGTCCATGGCCGGCGGCTGCTCGGGGTCGAGGCCATGGCGGCCGAAATCCAACCAGAACGATCTCGTCGAGTGGCCTTGGCGGGCGCTGCGGGACGACACAAGCCAAGATGCATAATTACTCTGGACAAATTATGAGCAGATACGCGTCTTTGTCCGCGTCCTTTTCTTGCTGCACCGGCGCGTGCCTATCATTGATGCGAGGTGCGAGGATGATTAGCATTAGTAGATACGGTTGTTCATCTCGTACTTGCCTGAGTGTGAATAAGGAAGATGGGAGAAGTGAATGGGAGGGAAATTGAAAGGTACTCGATTGGGTGAAAATTGCACAAATTGTCGCCGAGTGCGCTCCTTGTCGTCCACCCACGGAGTTCCTCCGTCTGAACTCTGAACCTGACGCTGTCCGTGTGCACTTGCTGAAATTAGCCTCACGAAATTTTACGACCGAGTGGTGCGGTGGCTCTGAATAGAAAAGAGAGCATCAGACCAGCTGGCTGCCGCCGCACCTCCGTTCCCTCCGCAAATAAGGTCGGCTTCGCCCCAGGAGTCGCCGGACAGGTCTAGGCTGCCAACATCAGGAACGTATGCTCCACACACACAGCCCATGCGCTTCCCTACGAAGCTACAATCCAGCAGAGTGTCCATCACAGCAAGATTAATGAGAAGAAGGCATATTAAATCAGACATTGAAGCTACGCCTTTTCAACCGGTCTGCTATGTATACATAGTCGTCAAAGCTCCAATGTTATCTCTCTGTTTTGACTCTACACAACCGCAGCGCAGCTGCATCCTCCGGCATATCTCAGTAGTACAAACCAACAAAGTGCAGAGAAAAGGAGACCGAGAAACAAGTGCAAGGTTGGCCCGTAAATTCTATTGCATCTTTCTGTTATTTTTTTAGCTATTTTAGTCTCCTTGAAAAGTCAACTTCACTTGCTAATTTGATACTATAGCTTATGAATGAAAATCTAAATTATTTTTTGCATTGCTAATTGCTTTCATTATATTAATGTTATTTCGGGTTGAGTTGATAAGCATGAGAAGATATTAGCAACATGAGATTTTAATTCAGCATCTGTACTCTTCAGGTTGCAAAGAATTTTATTTCACAAGTCTAGCTCAGCCACTACTATTACAAATTATAAATAAAAGGGGTTGGTCTCCTTTTCTTTTCTTTTCTTTTATATGTGAATTACAAACTACGATACGAGATCTGCACATACTAGAGGGTATATAAGATTTTGTGTATATTTTGTGCATTTATATATGAGAATTTTCTGTGCTTTTATTTATTTTTCATTTGTATACGCATATTTACGTAACAATTCAAATTTTATTTTATGATATGTATTTGAAATGCAAATATAAATAGTAGTTGTTTATAGCAAAATCAATGACAACTTAATTTGTGTGTTTCGTGACACCGATTTCCGTCTCCCGTTGCAACGCACGGGCATTTTTCCTAGTTATACCCTAAACATACACCCTAAACACCCTAAACACTAAACCCTAAACCCTAGACCCTAAACCCTAAACACTACACCCTAAACCCTAAACCCTAAACCCTAACCCTAGACCCTAAACACTAAACCCCAAACCCCAAACCCTAAACCCTAGACGCTAAACCCTAAGTAACCCTAACCCTAACCCTAAAACCCTAGCTAGATAACCCTAAACCCTAAACCCTAATTAAACCCTACATATATATATAGGCCAACGACACTTCATTGCGCATCAAGCAGGCGACCAACTAATTAGCGCTGATAAATTAATTAACTTGAATTTTGACAAGTTCTCTCGAATGAAAACACATTTGATTAAGTTGCCTCGTAATATATATACAATTAGTGTGCATGCGCGCATGTCATACCTTGCACATATCATTCGTGCATATATTTCAATATATATCAGAATATATTCTTGGGGATATATATATTTCAATCTCTCTCTCGATCTATATATCGTTGGTGGCCAAAAAACACACTTATATACGCATGCACTTTATGCGCAAAGGCGCGGGTGCCACTAATATGTGTGCACTCGATCGATGATCCCTAAACCTTAAACCCTAAAACCCTAATCCCTAATCCCTAATTATACCCTAAACGTACACCCTAAACACTAAACCCTAAACCCTAGACCCTAAACCCTAAACATACACCCTAAACCCTAAACCCTAAACCCTAAACACTAAACACTAAACCCTAAACCCTAACCCTAGACCCTAACCCTAAACCCTAAACCCCAAACCCCAAACCCTAAACCCTAAACCCTAGACCCTAGACCCTAAACCCTAAACCCTAATTAACCCTAACCCTAAAACCCTAGCTAGATAACCCAAAACCCAAAACCCTAATTAAACCCAACATATATATAGGCCAACGACACTTCATTGCGCATCAAGCAGGCGACCAACTAATTAGCGCTGATAAATTAATTAACTTGAATTTTGACAAGTTCTCTCGAATGAAAACACATTTGATTAAGTTGCCTCATAATATATATACAATTAGTGTGCATGCACGCATGTCATACCTTGCACATATCATTCGTGCATATATTTCAATATATATCTGAACATATTCTTGGGGATATATATACATTTCAATCTCTCTCTCGATCTATATATCGTTGGTGGCCAAAAACACACTTATATACGCATGCACTTTATGCGCAAAGGCGCGGGTGCCTCTAATAATGTGTGTGTGCACTCGATCGATCGTTGATCCCTAAACCTTCAACCCTAAAACCCTAATCCCTAATCCCTAATTATACCCTAAACGTACAGCCCTAAACACCCTAAACACTAAACCCTAAACCCTAGACCCTAAACCCTAAACACTACACCCTAAACCCTAAACCACTACACCCTAAACCCTAAACCCTAATTAAACCCTACATATAAATATAGGCCAACGACACTTCATTGCGCATCAAGCGTGCGACCAACTAATTATCGCTGATAAATTAATTAACTTGAATTTTTACAAGTTCTCTCGAATGAAAATACATTTGATTAAGTTGCCTCATAATATATATACAATTAGTGTGCATGCGCGCATGTCATACCTTGCACATATCATTCGTGCATATATTTCAATATATATCTGAACATATTCTTGGGGATATATATATATATATACACATTTCAATCTCTCTCTCGATCTATATATCGTTGGTGGCCAAAAAGCACACTTATATACGCATGCACTTTATGCGCAAAGGCGCGTGTGCCTCTAATAATGTGTGTGTGCACTCGATCGATGATCCCTAAACCTTTAAACCCTAAAACCCTAGTCCCTAATCCCTAATTATACCCTAAACGTACACCCGAAACAACCTAAACACTAAACCCTAAACCCTAGACCCTACACCCTAAACACTACACCCTAAACCCTAAACACTAAACACCCTAAACCCTAAACCCTAGACCCTAAACCCTAAAACTAAACCCCAAACCCTAAACCCTAAACCCTAATTAACCCTAACCCTAACCCTAAAACCCTAGCTAGATAACCCTAAACCCTA